>NC_090376.1:155816812-156124619 GCF_036365525.1 Heterodontus francisci | reverse complement strand
CTAATCAGACAATGCCTTTCCAGATGCATATAAATCCTGTTTCTCAGAATCCCTTCCAATAACTTTCCCACCACTGATGTAAGGCTCACCGGCCTGTAGTTCCCTGGCTTATCCCTGCTGCCCTTCTTAAATAAAGGCACAACATTCGCTCTCCTCCAGTCTTCCGGTACCTCACCCGTGGCTAACGATGATACGAAAACCTCTGCCAGGTCCCCAACAATCTCCTCCCTTGCTTCCCATAGTATCCTAGGATACACCTGGTCAGGTCCTGGGGATTTATCCATCTTAATGCGCTTCAAAACCTCCCACACCTCCTCCTTTGTAATGTTGATATCCTCCAGGATATCGCTGTTCCCTCCCTTGAACTCACTAGCTTCCATGGCCTTCTCCACGGTAAATACAGACAAGAAGTATTCATTTGTGACCTCGCCCGTTTCCCGTGGCTCCACACATAGATTACCACACTGATCCTTAAGGGGACCTACTGTCTCCCTAGCTACCCTTTTACTCTTAATATACTTATAGAATCTTTTAAGATTCTCCTTTTTCTTATCTGCCAGGGAAATCTCATGGCCCCTTTTTGCCCTCCTAATTTCCTTCTTAAGTGTAGTCCTACATCCCCTATACGCCGCGAGGGACTCGCTTGATCCCAGCTGGCTATACCTGACATATGCCTTCTTCTTTGTCCTGACCAGACTCTCAATATCCCTCGTCAACCAAGGTTCCCTAAACGTGCCAGCCTTGCCCTTCCATCAAACAGGAGCATGCCGGCCCTGAACTCTTCCTATCTCACTTTTAAAAGCCTCCCACTTGCCAGAAGTCCCTTTACCTGTAAACAGCCTCTCCCATTCAACTTTTGAGAGTTCCTGTCTGATGCCATCGAAATTAGCCTTCCCCCAATTTAGGACTTCAACCTGAGGACCAGTTCTATCCTTTTCCATAACGATCTTGAAGCTAATAGAGTTATGGTCACTGGTCTCAAAGTGCTCCCCCACTGACACATCAACCACCTGCACATCCTCATTTCCTAAGAGGAGGTCAAGTGTAGCCCCTTGAGTAGTCGGGCCATCCACAAACTGCTTCAGAAAACTATCCTGGACACACTTAACAAATTCTTCCCCATCTGATCGCTTAGCACTGAGGCAGTCCCAGTCAATATTAGGGAAGTTAAAATCACCTACTATTACAACACTATAATTCCTACATGTTTAAATACTAGCCATTGTCTGTCTACCGTTAAATCCTGTAATGTATTTGCCCAATCCACCATAGCCAACTTGCCCCTCATACCTTCACAGTTTCCTTTGTTCAGATTTAAGACCCTAGATTCAGAATGAACTCTATCTCTTTCAAACTTACTTAAAATTCTATCATATTGTGGTCACTATTTGCTAATGCCTCTTTTACAGCAAGGTTATTAATTAGCCCTTTCAAATTGCATCACACGAAATCTAAAATAGCTCGATCTCTAGTTGGTTCTTCAACATACTGCTTCAGAAACCCATCTCGTACACACTCCAGGAATTCGTCCTCCACAGCATTAGTGCTAATTAGATTTGCTCAATGTATATGTAAATGGAAGTCGTCCATTATTACCGTATTGCCCATGCACATGTCGCTCTAATTTCCTGATTTATATCGTGCCTAACATTACCACTGCAGTTTGGAGACCTATAAACAATGCTTACCAATGTTTGCTGCCCCTTGCTGTTTCTTATCTCCACCCAACCCTATTCAAATCTTGCTCCTTCGATCTAAGATCCTGTCTCACAAATGCACTGATTCCATCTCTTATTAACATCGCTACCTCCACCGCCCTTTCCACTCCGTCTATCCTTCCTAAGTGACAAATATCCCTGAATATTCTGTTCCCAGTCCTGGTCACCCTGTAAGCACATCTCCGTAATGGCAATTAATTCATACCCACTTACATCTATTTGTGCCTTCATATCATCTACCTTGTTGCGAATGCTGTGTGCATTTAGATAGAGTGGTAGATAAGGTGGTTAGGAAGGCATATGGGTTACTTGCCTTTATTAGCCGAGGCATAGAATATAAGAGTGGCTATGATGAAGCTGTATAAAACGCTAGTTAGGCCACAGCTGGAGTATTGGGTACAGTTCTGGGCACCACACTATCGGAAGGATGTGATTGCAGAGGAGATTCACCAGGATGTTGCCTGGGCTGGAGCATTTCAACTATGAAGAGAGACCAAAAAGGCTAGGGTTTTTTTCCTTGGAGCAGAGAAGGCTGAGGGGGGACATGATTGAGGTATGCAATATTATGAGGGGCATAGATAGGTTAGATAGGAAGAAACTTTTTTCCCTTAGCGGAGGAGTCAAGAACCAGGGGGCATAGATTTAGGGTAAGGTGTAGAAGGTTTAGAGGTGATTTGAGGAAAAACTTTTTCACGCAGCAGGTGGTTAGAATCTGGAACACACTGCCTGAAGAGGTGGTGGAGACAGGAACCCTCACAACATTTAAGAAGTATTTAGATGAGCACTTCAAACGCCATAGCATACAATGCTCCAGGCCAAATGCAGGAACATGAGATTAGAAAAGTTGGGCACTGGATGGCCAGCAGAGACATGATGGGCCGAAGGGCCTGTTTCTGTGCTGTAAAACTCTATGACTCTATGAGAGTCCCCTTAACTTTGTTTTAACATTATTATTGGAACTGCACTAAGCCAGCTAAGTGGAGAGTATTCCATCACATTCCTGACTTGTGCCTTGTAAATGGTGAAAAGGCTTTGGGAGTCAGGAGGTGAGTTACTCACAGTCATAAAGTCATCGTCATACAATCATTACTGCAGAGAAGGAGGCCATGTGGCCCATCAAATCCATGCTAGCTCTCTGTAGAGCAATCCAATCAGTCCCATTCCCCTGCTCTATCCCCGTGGCTCTGCAAGTTTATTTCCCTCGAGTGCCTCTACAATTTCCTTCTGAAATCATTCATCATCTCTGCTTCCACCTGTCTTGTAGGCAAGTTCTAGGTCATTACCACTCGCTGTATAAAAAATGTCTTCCTCACATCCCTCTGTATCTATTTCCCAAAACCTTAAATCAGTGTCCCCTATTCCTTGTAGCATCAGCTAATGGAAAAAGATTTTCTTTGTCTCCCTTACCTAAACCTGTCATAACCTTGTATACATCTCTCAAATCTCCCCTTGACCTCCTTTACTCCAAGGAGTAAAACTCCAGTTTTTCCACCTAACCCTGCAGGCTAAACTCCATCATCCATGGAACTATTCTGGCAAATCTCCTCTGCACCTTCTCAAGGACCTTCACCATCCCTCCTAAAGTGTCATGGCTAGGACTGGACACAATACTCTAGTCGTGGCCTAACCAGAGCTTTTTAATGGAATCAAGAACTTCCTTGCTTTTGTACTCAATACCTCCATTTATGAAGCCCAAGATCCCATAAGCTTTGCTAACTACTCTCTCAATATGCCCTGCCACCTACAAAGATCTGTGCACATGAACCCCCAGGTTCCTCTCTCCCTACACATTCTTTAGAACTGTGCCATTAAATATATATTGCCTCTCTCAATGCCTTCCGAAAAATGCACTTCACACTTCTCTGTATTAAATTCCATCTGCCACTTGTCTGCCCATTCTGTTAGCTTATCTGTGCCCTGTTGCAGTCAATTGACATCATCCTCACTCTCTGCCAGACCTCCAAGTTTGGTATCATTGGCAAATTTTGAAATTTTACCCTGTATTCAATATCCAAGTCAATATTCAACATACATATATCGAAAAAAGCAGTGGTCCTAGCACTGTCCCTTGGGGAGAAACACGGTCTACCATTTCCAGTTTGAAAAATAACCATTTACTATGACATGCTGTTTTCTGTCCTGAAGCCTCTCTTTTTTTTAATCCAAGCTGGCACTGACCCTCCTATTCCATGAACCTCAGTTTTGTTATCCAGCCTTTTACGTACATTGTCAAATGCTTTCTTAAAATCCATATAGACATCTTCTGCATTCCCTTCATCAACCTTCTCTGTTACTTCATCAAAAAATTTTTAAAAACCCACAACGGCTTCTCTTCCCACTCCTACATCGTTATCTCTGGTGTGCACAAAGGATCTATCCTTGAGCCCTTCCTATTTCTAGATCCAGTACCAGATGAGCAGAATTTCTTCCAATTAAACATTGGGAAGACCAAAGCCATTGTCTTCGGTCTCCACTATAAACTCCGTTCCCTAGCCACCGATGCCATCCCTCTCCCCTGCAGCTGTCTTGAGGCTGAACAAGACTGTTCGCAACCTTGGTGTCATATTTGACCCAGGATGATCCCAACCATATCTCCACGGCATCGCTAGGACTGCCTAGTTCCACATCTGTAATATCACCCTACTCTGCCCCTACATCTGCTGCGGAAATCCTTATCCACACCTTTGTTCCCTCTAGACTTGACTATTCCAACCCGCTCCTGGCCAGCCTTCCACATTCTACTCTCTGTAAACTTGAGGTCATCCAAAACTCTGCTGCCCGTTGTCCTTTGTCGCATCAAGTCCTGTTCACCCATCACCCCTGTGATCGTTGACCTATAGTGGCTCCCATTTAAGCAACGGCTGATTTTAAAGTTCTCATCCTTGTTTTCAAATCCATCTACGACGTTGCCTTTCCCTATCTCTGTAACCTCCTCTTGTGAAGTGCCTTGGTACATTTTAGCACATTGAGGGGCAATATAAAGTTGTAGTTATAAATATTCTGAGCTTCCTCCCTAGTTTCCACTGGGATTGCAAGGCTTCACTCATCTCACTGGCAGCGTCAGATCATCTTTCCTGAAGCTCAGTGGCCATGCGGAGACTGTACCCAATGTGTATCTCTCTCAAGATAGCAGCATGTAGGCAAAAAGACCCATGCAGTTTCACAAAATATACAGCCTGCAGCAGCTCCATCTCAGGAATTAGGGGCAGAGATGAAAGCCACCTGAGCCCAGGAGGCTGCTTTAGTAATGCAAAAGCGATCCATCTCAACCACGCTTGCCATTCAGGTAGAAGGCAAAAGAAGCATAAATTCACACTGCACACATTGGCAGAAAGGATGAAAAAAAGTACTAAGTTTTTACTGAAAAAAACAGGCCCTTCGGCCCACTGAGTCTATGCCAACCAACAACCACCCACTTATACTAATCCTACATGTAGTCCTATATTCCCTACCACATCCCCACAATTCTCCTACCATCTGCCTACAATATGGGCAATTTACAATGGCCAATTTACCTATTAACCTGCAAGTCTTTGGCTGTGGGAGGAAACCGGAGTACCCGGCGAAAACCCACACGGTCACAGGGAGAACTTGCAAACTCCGCACAGGCAGTACCCAGAACTGAACCCAGGTCACTGGAGCTGTGAGGCTAACCACTGTACCACCCATCAATACAAGTTTTTGCTTTGATAACTCTGATAGATGAATGAACTTCATTGTAGAAATGCTGAGCTGGTGTCTTGGGAAATCTATTGGCTGTCATCAGCCATGGCTACAGAAGTTAGTCTAGGTGTCAGAGGATCCATTCAGATACTTGCTGTGCTGTGATACAAAATTATGAGAGGCCTAAAGTAGACAGGTAGGACCTGTTTCCCAAGCGGAGAGGTCAATTACCAGGGGGCATAGATTTAAGGTGGTTGGTAGAAGGATTAGAGGGGACACGAGGAAAGACTTTTTCACCCAGAGGGTGGTGGGTGTCTATAATTTACTGCCAGAAACGGTGTTGGAGGCAGAAACCCTCAACCCTTTTAAAAGGTAGCTGGACATGCACCTGAAGTGCTGTAACCTGCAAGGCTACGGACCAGGTGCTGGAAGGTAGGATTAGATTGAGCGGCTAGTTTTTTTGGCCAGCGCAAACACAATGGGCTGAATGGCCTCCTTCTGTGCTGTAATCTTTCTATGATTCTATCATACAGAATAGTGACACTGTGCATTTCTTAAACTGTGGCAACTTCCTGGGACAAGTATGAAAGTGGAATCCTTTCCTGGTTATAAATCAAGCAAATGTGGCTATAAAGGTGCAACTGATGATCCCTTGAACTTTTTGGAGTCTTGTCTCTCGCTAAAATTGTCGTGCTCTGTCACATTGTTCCTCATTGTCTCTCAGAATGTTGATAAGAAGATGAGGAACTTACATGGTTAGAGACAAAAAGTGGCGATATGGAACTAAGCACAACTGCTCTTCCCAAGGAGCCAGCACAAACACAACAGGGCAAATGGCCTCCTTCTGTGCTGTAAGTTTCTATGAAATTGTGACTCGAGAAGGCAATGCATGCAGTATGCAGCTGTGTAGAGCTGGTCGACTTATGTTATAGATGTTCACATTGATAGCCTGGAATAAGCCCATGGCATAAATGGTGAGGGCAGTCATGATCTTAGCAGCCACCGAAGGGCAGTATTTGCAGTGGGCTGCAGGAGGTCTGCTTGAAGAATTTTAGATGACACTGACAGCTTATTCTGGAAAGAAAAGTCTTCACAGACACTGCTTCTCAGGTAGGCGTGTCTTTTTGTATATTGTGGTGTAGGGGTGGGTGATATGTGCTTGTGGTGCAGGTTCACAAGCTATGCATTGTTCTATTGTCCCCTCCTTTTTCAAGAAGCAAAGATACAGAGATTTCCTTATATGAGCAGCTGTGTGCCCTGTCTAAAATAAAAGGGATATGGGTAAAAGTCAACCACTCAGCAAATGGCATGATGACAGATATCAAAAGAGATGACAACAGCAAAAAGCCCAAAAACAATCCAGCACAAGATCTTAACAACACCTTTAAATGCACTTCTGCCTCGAAACCTTAGGCACTAGTTTTATATTGGCATATATTTTATTATATATAAATGAGAAAGAAAAGGTAAGTAATGGGACTTAGGATGTATCATTACCACCTCATTTGCAGAAAGTAGTTCAAAAGTGATGAAAATGAGAGGGAAAAATGAAGCAGCCATGAAAGTGAGTGCGGAACAAGGTACACAGGAACACTGAAACAGAAGTAGGCCATTCATACCTTGAGCCTGTTCCACCATTCAATGAGATTAGTGTTGATCGACACCATAATTCCATTTACTTGACTTTGTTCCATATCCTTTAATACTCTTGCTTAACAAAAATTATCAATCAATCAATGCTCAATTGATCAAGCCTCAACATCTTTGGGAGCATTGGTGGTGGGGGGGGGGGGGTGAGAGATGTATTGGTAGCGGAGGGGGTTAGTATAGGAAAGAGCTCCAGATTTTCACCTACCCTTTGTGTGAAGAAGCACTACCTGATGTCACCCCTGAACTGCCTACCTCTGATTTTAAGCCCCCTTTTATGCTCCTTTATTCTGGACTGCCCAACATGTGTTTCTATCCCACCTATCATTCAATTATCTTAAACACCTTAGTCTTCTGTACTTGAGGGAATATAAATTGAGGACATTCTCATAATTTTATCCTATTAGATCTATTGTGGATCAGCATTGTACCCCCTTCAAGGCCAATATATCCTTCTTGAGATTCGGTGCCCAAAACCGAACGCAGTACTCCAGGGTCCAACCCTCACACTGTCATCAAATCTGCTGACAAGGGTGGTCCTGTTGTTGCCTGGTGAAATGACATCTACTTTGCAGAGGCCAACTCTCCATAATTTCCTCCTACCTACCCCTGGACCATGACCCCACCACAAACATCAAATCATGGTCTCCAGGTCTGTCATTGACCTCATCTCCCCTGGAGATCTTCCCTCCACGGCCTCCAATCCCCCAACCCCAAACAACCCGCTTCTACTTCCTTCCCAAGATCCACAAACAGGATTACCCAGGTAGAACTATTATTTCAGCCAGATGTTGTCTAACAGAGGTTTATATAACTGAAGTTAACTTTCATCCCTTTGCATTCCAGGCCCCGTCAGATGAAGTATAACATTCCACTGGCCTTTTAAATTATTTTTTGTCCCTCTATCATTTTTGCAACAAGGAGACCAGTGGCGCAGTGGTTAGCACCGCAGCCTCACAGCTCCAGGGACCCGGGTTCGATTCCGGGTACTGCCTGTGTGGAGTTTGCAAGTTCTCCCTGTGTCTGCGTGGGTTTTCTCCGGGTGCTCCGGTTTCCTCCCACAAGCCAAAAGACTTGCAGGTTGATAGGTAAATTGGCCATTATAAATTGTCACTAGTATAGGTAGGTGGTAGGGAAATATAGGGACAGGTGGGGATGCTTGGTAGGAATATGGGATTAGTGTAGGATTAGTATAAATGGGTGGTTGATGTTCGGCACAGATTCGGTGGGCCGAAGGGCCTGTTTCAGTGCTGTATCTCTAATCTAATCTAATCTAACTGTGCACAGTGCTCTAATTGAAGCTGAACAAAGATTTTAACATGCCTTTTCTTCTTTTCAATTCTATTTCTCTAAAAATGAACCCTCGTGCTTTGTTTGCACTTTCTATGGCTTTGTTAATCTGCATTGTTATAATGATTTGTGAAGCTGTACCCAGAGATCCCATTGCACTTCTAGTCCATTTACACACATATTTTCCAGGGAGTTGGTGGCCTCCTTGTTCCTCCTACCAAAGTGTACCACCTCTAATACTGAAACTAATTTGCCATTTGCCAGCTGTGGCTCAGTGGTATTTATGTGAGCTGGGTGTGGGTTGAGCACCAAACCTAGGCTGACACTCCAGCACAATACTAAGAGAGTGCTGCACTATCGGAGGTGCCATCTTTTGGATGAGACATCAAACCAAGGCCCCCTCTGCCCTCTCAGGCGAATGCAAAATATGGCAGGGAAAGGGAACTAGGAGATAACATTAGAGAAGAAAGGCAAGGTGCACTAAGAATTGGGTGAGACAGACCGCACAAGAGTAAGAAATAGTAAGGTATTAGGTGAGGTCAAGAATAAGAGGGAATGTAGTAAGGTTTAAATTAGGTTTAGGAGTGTATGCATGCGAATGCACAGAGTACAGTAAATAAGGTTGGTGAGCTACAGGTACAGGTAGTCATATAGGAGAAAGATATTGTGGCACTAACAGAGACACAGCTCAAAAAAAACAATGGAACTGGGTGCTAAATATTCCTAGATACAAGGGGCAGGATTTTGCATTTTATATCAGGGTCAAATGGGGGTTGCAACCCCGCGCTGTGTTGCGAGCAGTCATCCAACAGTGATTTTCCCTAGAATGGCCAATTAGTGGCCAGAAGACGCGCTCGCCATCCAATTAAAGACAGTGGGCAGGCTCACAAAACTGGAGGGCCAAGAGAAGGCCATCCAGCACGGAAGGAGCTACAGCCTGCCGTTGCAGCTAACGGAGACAGAGGGCACCTCCATCATGAGGTGCCCTCTCAGCAACCTTAAAGTATAATATAAAAAATGGCCACAACTGCTGGGCTACCGTTGTGGAGGGGATACCATTCCACAAGGTGGCCTGGGCCGCAGTTGCACCAGGTCAGTGGGGAGGGCCTCAAAGTCTGCCTGGTGTGGTCCAGGCAGCTGACCTGTTTCCCACACTGTGGGGGGCCTGCAGGCTGAGCGGAAAATTCTAGTTGGCTCTGATAATTGGCTTTTAACTTGACTTAATCAGCTATCCACAGTTTGCAGGTGAGTACCACAAGTAGAAAATTCTGCCCAAGGTGTTCAGGAAAGATATGGAGAGAAGGGAAGGAAGGAAAGGAGGAGCAGTGGTAGGATTGATTAAGGATAATATTACAGTGCTGGAGAGAAAGGATGTCCGAGAGGAATCAAGGACAGAATCTATTTGGTTAGAGCTAAGAAATAATAGAGGTACCATTACACTACAAGGTGTGTTGTATAGGCCTCCAACTAGTGGAAAAATTATAGAGGAAGAAATTTACTGTGAAATTATGGAGAGGTGAAAAAACTTCTTTCGTCATCCTAATACAGACTGGGATAATAATAGTGTAAAGGGTAGAGAGAGGGAAACGTTTCTAAAGTGTGTTCAGGAGAATTTTCTACATCAGTATGTTTCCAGTCCAACAAAGAAGGAGGTATTGCTGGATCTGGTTCTGGGAATAGGTGGGTCGAGTGAATCAACTGACAGTCGGGGAACATTTAACAATGATCATAGTATCATAATGTTTAGGTTAGCTATGGAAAAAGACAAGGAGCAATCAGAGTAAAAATAATTAACTGAGACAGGCCAATTTCGATGGGATCAGAACGGATCTGACCCAGGTAAATTGAAATCAAATATTGGCATGCAAAACTGTAATCGAACAATGGACTGCCTTTAAAGAGGAGCTTGGGTACAGTCAAGATACATTCCCAAGACAGGGAAAAATAGGACAAACAAAGCCAGAGCTCTCTGGATCATGAAAGAGATAAAGAGTAAGATGAAGTAGAAAAAGGATGCATAAGACAGGTGTCAGATTGAGTGAGAACCAAACTGAAAACAGAAAGTTCAAAGCGGAAGTGAAAAAAGAAGGAAGAGCAGCAAAGAGACAGTATGAGAAGGGACTGGCAGCCAACACAAAAGGGAATCAAAAAGTCTTCTATAAGCACAGATAAAGGGTGGTAAAAGGAGTAGGGCAGATGAGGAAACAGAAAGGGGATTTAGGCATGGAGGCAGAGGGCATGGCTGGGGTACTAAATGCGTACTTTGCATCTGTCTTTACCAAGGAAGAAGATGCAGTCAAAGTCATAGTGAAAGAGGAGGTAGTTGAGATACTGGAAGGGGTAAAAATGATAAAGAGAAGGCATTGGGATCATATTAAAGTAAAGGGTAAGGAGGAGGAGGGATTTCTGAAATGCACTTAGGAGGATTTTCTTGATCAGTATTATCTCAGCCGAAGTAGAAAGGAGACATTGCTGGATCTAGTGCTGGGGAAATTAGGTGGGCCAAGTGGACCGAATGTCTGTCGGGGGGCACTTGGGTAAGAGTGATCATCATATCATAAGGTTTGGACTAGTAATGCAGAACAACAAGGAACAAAGTAAGATAGAACTTCTAGATTGGAAGAGTGCTAATTTCAAAGCGATGATGAGAAAGGATCTAGCCAGAGTAAAATGAAATCAGAAACTGACAGGAAAAGCGATATCCGGAACAATGGGTTATCTTTAAGGAACAGGTGCTTCAGGTACAAGATAGGAACATTCCAACGAGGGCTATTGGTAGGGGAACCAGAAACAGGGCTCCTTGGATGGCGAAGGAGATAGAGAATATGATGAAAAGAGCATATGATGCATGTCAGTTGAATTCTTCAGGAAAGAACCAGGCCATATGCAATAAGTTGAGAGTGGATGTGAAGAGGAAAGTACAACTGGCAAAGAGAGAATATAAGAATAGCATGGCAGTCAAGATAAAAGGGGACTCAAAAATCTTCTACCGGCACATGACTAGTTAGCGGGTATTAAGAGGTGGAGTGGGGCATATTAGGGACAAAGAGGGTAATATATGTTTTGAGGTGCAAGGCAAGACTAAAATACTTAATGAGTACTTTATGAGTGTGTACTGAGGAAGAGGAATCTGAAGCAAAGAGAGTAGAGGCAATGGATAGGGTGGGGAGTACGGAAAAGGCTCACTTTGCTTAGGGTAGATAAGTCACCTGGTCTGGATGGCTTGCATCCCAGGTTGCGAAAGAAAGTGGGGGTGGAGTTAGCTGAAGGGCTTTCCATAATCTTCCAATCCTCCCTGGATATGGGGGAGGTGCCAGAAGATTGGAGAGTGGCAAATGTGACATCCATATTCATGCAAGGATGTGAGGACAGTCCTAGCAACTACAGGCCAGTTAGTTTAACATCAGTGGTGGGTAAGGTTTTAGAAACAATAATCAGGGAAAAAATTCAATCGACACTTGGAGAAGTTTGAGTTAATTAAGGAGAGCCAGCATGGATTTGTAAAAGCCAGATCATGCTTAACTAAACTAACTGAATTTTTTGATGAAGTAACAGAGAACGTTGATGAAGGGAATGCGGTGCATGTTGTCCATATGGATTTTAAGAAAGCGTTTGATAAAGTACAACATAAGAAGTTGTTTCACACAATTGAGGCTCATGGAATAAGAGAATCAGTGTCCCAGTGGACAAAAAAATTGGCTGTTAAAAATTCATTTGTGGGCAGAATTGGCTAGGTTGCATTTGTTGCCGATCCCTAATTGCCTTTGAACTGAGTGGCTCGCTAGGCCAGTTCAGAGCGCAGTTTAAGAGTCAACCACATTGTTTTGGCTCTGAAGTCACATGTTGGCCGGACCAGGTATGGATGGCAGATTACCTTCCCTAAAGGACATAGTGAACCAGATGGGTTTTTACAATAATCTACAATGGTTTCATGGTCATCATTAAACAAGCTTTTTAATTCCAGATTTATTAATTGAATTAAAATTTTACCATCTACCATGTCCCCAGAACATTAGCCTGGGCTCTGGATTACTAGTCCAGTGACATTACCACTGTGCCACCACCTCCCCTAAGAAGAGAAAACAGTGAGTTGTGGTAACAGGTTGTTTTTCAGACTGGAAGATGGTAGACAGTGGTGTTCCCCAGGTTATTACCTGAGCCATGTGCCATTGGCAGAGGGCACATAAGATTAGTGAAATGAATACTCAAAGACTGGCATGGGAGAAGTAGGTTTCAGTTCGTCGGGCACTGGCACATTAATACTGAAGAAAGTGGGGGCTGTACTGTCAGGATGGTCTGCACCTGAACTGTGCTGGGACCAGTGTTCTTGCAAACTGTATCACTAGGGAAGTAGAGAAGGCTTTAAACTAAACAAGGGGAGAGATGGATCAAGCTTGGGTAGATGTAGCAAATCAAGGGGTAGAGTTAAGGCAGGACAGCAGAATAGTAATATGGGAAATGAAGGTCAGAGAATGACAGGAAGGGACAGAGAGAAAAAACCCAGGACCACACCAACAGTTAAGACTAAATGTTACAAAGATAACAAAAAGACAAAACTAAAGGCTATGTAACTGAATGCACATAGCATTCATAACAAAGTAGACGAACTGATAGCGTACATTGAAGTAAATAAATATTATCTGATAGACATTACGGAGAAGTGGCTGCAGGATGACAAGGATTGGTTCCTGAACATTGAGCGGTATATAACATTCAAGAAGAATAGGAAGCGAGGTAAAGGTGGAGGGGTAGCACTGTTAATCAAGGATGGCATTGGTACGATAATTAGAGATGACCTTGGTTCAGGAGATTAAGATGTAGAATCGATTTGGGTGGAGATGAGGAATAGGAGGGGAAAGAAGTCACCAGTGGGAGTGGTCCACAGGGCCCAAAACAGTAATCACAATGTAGGATGCAGTATACAAGAAGAAATATTGGGTGCCTGTGATAAAGGGACGGCAATAATCATAGGTGATTTTAATCTACATAGAAACTGGAAAAATCAGATTGGCAATAGTAGCCTGGATGAGTAGTTTATAGAATACTTTCAAGATAGTTTCTTCGAGCAGCACGTTCAGGAACCAACCAGAGAGCAGGTTATATTAGTCTTGGTATTGTGTAATGTGACAGGATTAATTAATAACCTCAGAGTAAAGGCACCTCTAGGTACCAGCGACCACAATATAATTAAATTTTATATCCAGGTCTAAGACTAGTATTTTAAACTTAAATAAGGGCAACTATGTGGGCATGAAAGCTGAGCTAGCTGAGGTGAACTGAGTTACCAGGGTAGGAGATAGATCAATAGAGAAGCAGTGGCAGACATTTAAGGGAATATTTCAGAATACTCAGAATAAGTATATATCTACGATAAAGCAACATTCTAAGGGGAGGACCCACCCGTGGTTAACTGAAGAAGTTAAGGAAAGCATCAAACTTAAGGAAAAAGCATATAATTGCACAAAGATGAGTAGCAGGTCAGATGATTGGTCAGAATATAAAGAATGACAGAGAATGACTAAAAGGTTAATCAGGAGAAAGAAATTAGAGTATGAGAGGAAGCTAGCTAGAAATGTAAAAACAGATAGCAAGAGTTTCAACAGGAATTTAAAAAGAAAAAGAATAAGTAAAGTGAAGATTAGTCCACTAGAGAGTGAGAATGGGGAATTAAGAGTAGTTAATAAAGAATTGGCAGATGAAATGAACAAATATTTGCTTCTGTCTTCACTGTAGAGGATACAAAAAACATTCCAGTAATAGCTGTAAATCAGGAGGTGGAAGGAAGACAGGAACTTGGTGAAATTATAATCACCATGGAAGTGGGACTGATTAAACTGATGGAGCTGCGCGCTGACAAGTCTCCAAGTCCTGATGGGCTTCATCCTAGGGTCTTAAAAGAGGTGGCTAATGAGGTAGTAGATGGGTTGGTTAATTTTTCAAAATTCGCTGGATTCTGGAAAGGTTCCATCAGACTGGAAACCAGCAAATATAACCCCTGTATTCAAGAAGTGGGGGGAGGAGGGCAGAGGCAGAAAACAGGTAACTAAAGGCCAGTTAGCTTGATGTCTTTCATGGGGAAGGTGTTAGAATCGATCATTAAGGAGGCTATAGCTGGGCACTTAGAAAAACTCAAGGTAATCAGGAATAGTCAGCAAGGTTTTGTGAAAGGGAAATCATGTTTAACCAATTTGTTGGAGTTCTTTGAAGGAGTAACATGTGATGTGGATAAAGGGCAGCCTGTGCTTGCATTTCCAGAAGGCATCTGACAAGGTGCCACATAAAACGTTATTGCGCAAAGTAGGAGCTCATGGTGTAGGGGGTAACATGTTCGCATGGATAAAAGATTGGCTGGCTGGCAGAAAATAGAGAGTATGCAAAATGGGTCCTTTTCTGATTGGCAGGATGTGACGAGTGGAGTCCCGCAGGGGTCTGTGTTGGGGCCTCAACTTTTTACAATTTCTCTCAATGACTTAGATGACAAGAGCGATGGCATGATAGCTAAGTTTGCAGATGACACAAAGATAGGTAGGAAAGTATATTGTGAAGAGGACATAAGGAGGTTGAAGACTGATAGGTTGAGTGAGTGGGCAAAAATCTGGCATATGGAGTATAATGTGAAAAGATGTGAAGTTGTTCACTTTGGCAGGAAGAATAAAAACCAGAGTATTTCTTAAATGGAGAACGACTGCAGAATTCCAAGGTGCAGAGGGATCTAGGTGGGTGTTCTAGTGCATGAGTCACAAAAGTTAGTATACAGGTACAGCAAGTAATAAAGAAGGCTAATGGAATGCTAACCTCTATTAAGAGAGGAATTGGAAATAAAAGTTATAGTTATAGAGATACAGCACTGAAACAGGCCCTTTGGCCCACCGAGTCTGTGCCGACCATCAACCACCCATTTATACTAATCCTACACTAATCCCATATCCCTACCACATCCCCACCTGTCCCTATATTTCCCTACCACCTACCTATACTAGGGGCAATTTATAATGGCCAATTTACCTACCAACCTGCAAGTCTTTTTGGCTGTGGGAGGAAACCGGAGCACCCGGAGAAAACCCACGCAGACACAGGGAAAACTTGCAAACTCCACATAGGCAGTACCCAGAATTGAACCCGGGTCACTGGAGCTGTGAGGCTGCGGTGCTAACCACTGCGCCACTGTGCCACCCTAAGTAAGGATGTTCTGCTTCAGTTATACAGGGCTTTGGTGTGACCACATCTCGAATACTGTGTGCAGTTTTGGTCTCCGTCTTTAAGAAAGGATGTAGATGCGTTGGAGGCAGTTCAGAGGAGGTTTACTAGATTGATACCTGGTATGAGCGGGTTGTCTTATGAGGAAAGGTTGGACAGAGTGGGCTTGTTTTCACTGGAGTTTAGAAGAGTGAGGGAGACTTGATTGAAGTATATAAGATTTTGAATGGTCTTGACAAGGTGGATGTGGAAAGGATATTTCCTCTTGTAGGTGAGTCCAGAACTAGGCGGCACAGTTTTAAAATTAGGAATCACCCTTTTAAGACAGAGCTGAGGAGAAATGCTTTCTGTCAGAGGGTTGTGCGACTTTGGAACTCTCTGCCTCAGAAGATGGTGGAGGTGGGGTCATTGAATATTTTTAAGGCAGAGGTAGATAGATTCTTGTTAGGCAAGGGAATCAAAGGTTATCAGGGGTAGATAGGAGTGTGGAATTCGAAATACAAACAGATCAGCCATGATCTTATTGAATGGCGGACGTATGTGTCAATGCTGGGAACACTGCTTTTTTTGCGATATATAACTGACTTGCATCTAGGAATGCAGAGTAAAGGACTCATATTTGGCATGACGTTGAGCTCTTCTTCCATCGCCTTTGCCTCCAGGCTCACATCTTTGGCCAGGAGTCCTCCGCCCGACCAGTGGACCCATTCCTCCAGCATTTCCTTCCACTTGGACCCCTCCCTCTGGCCTCTGACCCATTCTTGATCTTTTCATTGAGAACTGTTGGCGTCGTGATTTCTATGCTCCTCTCACTCAATCTGACCTGTCTCCCTCTAAACTTGCTGCACTCAGTTCTCTCAGGTCTAACCCAGGCACTGATCAAAGCTACTGACAAGGGTGATGCTGTTGTTGCCTGGCCTACAGCTCTCTACCTTGCAGAGGCTGAGCGCCAACTCTCAGACACTTCTTGATACTCCTCAGACCATGACTCCATCATCAAACATCAAAATACTGTCTCCGGTACTGCCACTGACCTCATCTCATCTGGACATCTTCCCTCTACAGATTCCCACCTCATATTCCCACAACCCTGGACAGCCCGCTTGTACCTCCTTCTCAAAATCCACAAACAGGACTGTCCTGGTAGACCCAGCATTTCCGCCTGTTCCTGCCCCATCTGAACTGATTTCGATATCTTGACTCTATTTTTCTCCCCGGTCCAACCTCTTCCCACCTACATCTGTGACTCTTCTGACGCCCTATGTCATTTCGACACTTTCCAGTTTCCTGTCCCTCACCGCCTCCTCTACAGTATGGGCGTCCAATTTCTCTATACCTCTATCCCCCACCAAGACGGTCTGAGGGCTCTCCACTCCTTCCTTGAACAGAGGCCCAACCATTCCCCATCCACCACCACCCCCCACTGCCTGACTGAACTTGTTCTCACATTGAACAACTTCTCCTTCCACTCCATTCATTTCCTCCAAATAAAAGGTGTTGATTTGGGTACCTGCATGGGTCATATCTATGCCTGTCTTTTTGTGGGGTAAGAGTGCCAGTCCTACTCAGGCTCCCTCCCCCAACTCTTTTTCCGGTACACTGATGAGATCAACTTTGCTTCTAATTTCCACCCTTCAAATTACCTTCACATGGTCCATCTCCGACACCTTCTTTCCCTTTCTCGACTTCTGAGTCTCCACCTCTGGGAATAGGCTGTCCAACAATATTCATTATAAATCCACTGTGGATAGTACGCTTAGTGAGGTGATCACACCACAGATTTGGATCATGCAGGCGGATAGGGAATGGGTGACCACCAGGCAGTCTAAGAGAACCAGGCAGCTAGTGCAGGAGTCCCCTGATATGATCTCACTCGCTAATCAGTTTTCCATTTTGGATACTGGTGAGGGTGATGGTTCCTTAGAGGAATGCAGTCAGATCCAAGTTTGTGGCACCACAGGTGGCTCAACTGTACAGGAGGGAAGGAAGAGGAGTGGAACAGCAGTCGTGATAGGGGATTCGTTAGGTAGACAAGTGTTTCTGCGGCACTAAACGTGACTCCAGGATGGTGTGTTGCCTCCGTGGTGCCAGGGTCAAGGATGTCAAAAGAGAGGCTGCATGACATTCTTCTGGGGGAGGGGGAACAGCCAGAGGTCGTGGTCCACAGTGGTACCAATGACATAGGTAAGAAGGGGGATGAGGTCCTGAAAGCAGATTTTAGGGAGCTTGGAAGGAGATTAAAAAGCAGGACCTCAAAAGCAGTGATCTCAGGATTATTCTCAGTCCCACATGCAAGTGAGCATAGGAATAGGAAAACTGAGCCATTGCACATGTTGCTGGAGAACAGGTGAAGGAGGGCACCAGATTTCTGAGACATTGGGACGGTTCGTGGGCAGATGGGACCTATACAAGATGGACGGGTTGTATCTTAGCAGGACTGGGATGAATATCCTTGCAGGGAGATTTGCTTGTGCTGTTGGAGAGGGTTTAAACTAAATTGTCCAGGGGAATGGGAACCTGAGAGGGAGCTCAGATTTGAGGGAAACAAAATTGGTAACGAGTCAGGGATGTGGGAACCATGAGTAAGTATTAGAGAGGAATACCGAGGAGCACAGAATACTGGGGGAGATAGATATCATGAGTGTAGGGAATAGTAAGTTATTCGGTGGGGTCAGAGTAAGGGAGAAAGTAATAAAGTCTGAATCAGGGTTAATGTGCATGTATGTGAATGCACAGAGTGTGGTTAATAAGACTGGTGAGGTACAGGCGCAGATTGCCATGTAGAAATATGATGTTGCGGCTATAACAGAAACCTGACTCAAAGAAGGGCAGGACTGGGTGTTAAATATTCCTGGATACAAGGCATTCAGGAAAGATAGGAAAGGGGAAAAAAGGGGAAGGGTGGCGGTATTGATTAAGGAGAGCATTACAGTGCTGGAGAAAAAGGATTTCCCAGAGGGATCGAGGGCAGAATCAATTTGGCTAGAGCTAAGAAACAAAAAAGGTACGGTGACATTACTCGATGTTGTCTATAGGCTACCGCTAGTGGGAAGGACATGAAGGAACAAATTTGCAAGGAAATTACAGAGAGGTATAAAAATTATAGGGTGTTTTAATGGGGGACTTTAATTATCCAACCATAAAATGGGATAATAGTCATGTAAAAGGCAGTGAAGGGCAAGAGTTCCTAGAGTGTGTTCAGGAAAATCTTCTGCAACAGTATGTTGCTAGTCCAATGAGAAAGGAGGCACTGCTCGACCTGGTTCTTGGGAATGAGATGGGCCAAGTGGATCAAGTATCAGTAGGAGAGCATTTAGGGGATAGTGATCATAAGGTTTAGGCTGACTATGGAAAAGGACAAGGAGCAACTCAGCATAAGAATAATTAACTGGGGGAAGGCCAACTTTAATGGGGTAAGAATGGAGCTGGGGCAAATAAATTGGAGTCAAAAGCTGGCAGGAAAACCAATGGGATACCTTCGAAGAAGAGATAGTGCGGGCACAGTCAAGGTATGTTCCCTCGAAGGGGAAAAGTAGGGCAAACAAATCCAGAGCACCCTGGATGACAATAAAAGTAGAGATTAAGATAAAGAAGAAAAAGTGTCCTTATGGCAGATGCCAGGTAGAAAATACTATTGAGAAACAGGTGAATATAGAAGGTCCAGACGGGAAATGTAAAAGCAAATAAGAGAAGCAAAGGTAGAGCATGAGAAGAGACTGGTAGCTAGTATTAAAGGAAATCCCAAAGTTTTCTACAGGTATATAAAGTAAAGGGGTGGTAAAAGGTGGAGTGGGGCCAATTAGGGACCAGAAAGGGGATTTACACATGGAGGCAGAGGGCATAGCTGAGTTATGAAATGAATACTTTGTATCTGCCTTTACCAAGGAAGAAGATGTAACCCAGGCAATTTGAAAGAGGAGGTCAGTCAGACACTAGAGGGGTTGAAAATTGATAAAGAAGAAGCATTACACAGGCTGTCTGAACTTTATTTATTTATTTAGAGATACAGCACTGAAATAGGCCCTTCAGCTCACTAAGTCAGTGCCAACCATCAACCACCCATTTATACTAATCCTACATTAATCCCATATTCCTACCACATCCCCACCTATACTAGGGGCAATTTATAATGGCCAATTTACCTATCAACCTGCAAGTCTTTGGCTGTGGGAGGAAACCGGAGCACCCGGCGAAAACCCACATGGTCACAGGGAGAACTTGCAAACTCCGCACAGGTAGTACCGAGAATTGAACCCAGGTCGCTGCACCTGTGGTGCTAACCACTGCACCACTGTGCCACCCACTGTATAAAGCATCAGGGCCGGATGAGATGCACCCAAGGATACTGAGGGAAGTGAGGGTGGAAATCGCAGAGGCACTGGCCATAATTTTTCCATCTTCCTTAGACTCAGGGGTGGTGCCAGAGGATTGGAGAATTGCAAACGTTACACCCTTGTTCAAAAAAGGGTGTGAAGATAAGCCCAGCAACTACAGGCCAGTCAGTTTAACTTCAGTGGTGGGAAAACCTCGAGTAAAAATAATTCAGGACAAAATCAATAGCCACATGGACAAATGCAAGTTAATTAAGGAAAGACAGAATGGATTTTTAAAGGAAAATCATGTTTAACTAACTTTCTGGAGTCTTTTGAGAAGATAACAGAGACGGTTTATGAGGGCAATGCTGTTAATGTGGTGTACATGGACTTTCAAAAGGCATTTAATATAGTGCCACACAACAGACTTGTGAGCAAACTTGTAGCTCATGGAATAAAAGGGACGGTAGCAACATGGATATGAAATTGGCTGAGTGACAGGAAACAAAGAGTAGTGGTTAATGGATGTTTTTCGGGCTGGAGGAAGTTTTGTAGTGGAGTTCCCCAGGGATCAGTGTCGGGACCCTTGCTTTTCCTGATATATAGGAACTCCCTTCCTAACAGCACAGTGGGTATACCTACCCCAAATGGACTGCAGCAATTCAAGAAGGCAGCTCACCACCACCTTCTCAAGGGCAATTAGGGATGGCAATAAATGCTGGCCTGGCCAGCGATGCCCACATCCCTGAATGAATAAAAAAAATATTAATGACTTAGACCTTGGTGTACAGGGCACATTTTCAAAGTCTGCAGATGATACAAAACTTGGAAGCATTGTGAGTGTGAGGATAGTGTAGAACTTCAAATGGATAATAAACAAGTTGGTGGAATGGGCAGAAAAGTGGCAGATGAAGTTCAATGCAGAGAAATGTGAGGTGATTCATTTTGGTAGGAAGAACATGGAGAGACAATATAGAATAAAGGGTACAATTCTAAAGGGGATGCAGGAGCAGAGGGACCTGGGTGTATATGTGCATAAGTCATTAAAGGTGGCAGGACAGGTTGAGACAGCAATTAATAAAACATACAGTATCCTGGGCTTCATTAATAGAGGCATAGAGTACAAGAGCAAGGGAGTTATGCTGAACTTGTATAAGGGACTAGTTTGGCCTCAGCTGGAGTATTGCATCCAGTGCTGGGCACTGCACTTGAGGAAAGCCATTGGAGGGCATTGGAGAGACTACAGAAGAGATTCACGAGAATGGTTCCAGGGATGAGGAATTTCAGCGATGAAGATAGATTGGAGAAGTTTGGCCTGTTTTCCTTGGAGAAGTCTGAGAGGTGATTTGATGGAGGTATTCAAAATCATGAGGGGTCTGGACAGAGTAGATAGAGAGAAACTGTTCCCACTCATGAAAGGATCGATAACGAGAGGGCAAAAGTTTGAAGTATTTGGTAAGAGAAGCAAAAGTGACATGAGGAAAAACATTTTCATGCAGCGAGTGGTGAAGGTCTGGAATGTGCTGTCTGAGAAAGTGGTGGAGGCAGGTTCAATTGAAGCATTCAAAAGGGAATTAGACAATTATATGAAAAGGAAGAATTTGATGGGTCATGGGGAAAAGGCAGGGGAATGAGTCTGATGGAATTGCTCTTTCAGAGAACCACTGTGGATGCGATGGGCTGAATGGCCTCCTTCTGTGCTGTAACAATTCTGTGATTCTGTGACTTCCACAGCTACCTCAACTACACTTCCTCACATCCGGCTTCCTGTAAGGACTCCATTCCATTCTTCCAGTTTCTCTGTCTCCGGCGCATCTGTTCTGATGATGCAATCTTCCACAACAACGCTTCTGATATATCTTCCTTTTTCTTCAACTGTGTTCGACAAGGCCCTTGACTGTGTCCAACCCATTTTCTACACTTCTGCCCTAACCCCTTCTCCTCCCTCCCAGAACCGTGTCAGGGTTCCCTTTGTCCTCACCTTCCATCCCGCCAGCCTCCATATCCAAAGGATCATCCTCCGTAATTTCCAGTACATCCAGCGTGATGCCAGCACCAAATACATCAAGCCCTCCCCTGTCAGCATTCCGAAGGGATGGTTCTCTGCCCGACATCCTGATCCACTCCTCCATCACCTCCAACACCCTGTCGCCTTCCTATGGCACCTTCCCATGCAATCTTAGAGGTATAATACCTGCCCTTTTACCTCCTCTCTCCTCACCATCCAAGGCCCCAAACACTCCCTCCGGGTGAAGCAGAGATTTACTTGCATATTTTTCAATTTAGTATACTGTATTTGCTGGTCACAACATGTTTGTCTCGTTATTGGGGAGACAAAATGCAGATGGGGTGACTGCATTGCGGAACACCTCCACTCAGTCCGCAAGCATGACCCCGAGCTTCTGGTTGCTTTCCCATTTAATTCACCACCCTGCTCACATGCCCACATTTCTGTCCTTGTCCTGCTGCAGTGTTCCTGTGAAGCTCAGTGCAAGCTCAAGGAACAGCACCTCATCTTCTGGTTTGGCAATCTACAGCCTTTGTTGAAGCAACATTTAGTTCAACAATTTCAGAGCGTGGCTGTCATTTTGTTTAATTTTTATTTTTTTAACATTTTATCTGTATATTTTCATTTTACTTTATTTTATTTTTCAACCTTGTCTGTCTTAAACTTGGTTTTTCACATTTTTGCTTTTGGACAGAGCTGTTCATTATTCTGCCATTAACACTCTCTCTGGACTAATGCTTTGTCTTTTACTACAACTATTAGCACTCCTCCTTCTCCACAGATACTGCCAGACTTGTTGAATATTTCTAGAACTTTCTGTTTTTATTTCAGATTTCCAGAATCCACAATATTTTGCTTTTATTATGGTAGTGATAAACAGTTGTTTTTTGCCTGGAGGAGGGTATACAGTGGGGCTTCTCAGGGATCGGTATTAGGACCACTGCTTTTCTTGATTTAAACTAATGACCTAGACTTTGGTGTGCAGGGTAGGAAGAACAAGGAAAGACAGCAAAAAATAAAGGATCCAATTCTAAAGGTGGTGCAGGAGCAGAGAGATCTGGGGGTAAACTTGCACAAATCATTGAAGATGGCAGGGCAGGTTGAGAAAGCTATTAATAAGGCATACACGATCCTGGGCTTTATAAATAGAGGCACAAAGTACAAAAATGAGGAGGTTATGGTGAACCTTAATAAAACACTGGTTTGGCCTCAATTGGAGTATTGTGTCTAATTCTGGGCATCACACTTTAGCAAGGCTGTGAAGGCACTGAAGAGGGTTCCAAAAAGATTTTACGAGAATGGCTCTGGGAATGAGACTTCAGTTATGAGGATAGATTGGAGAAGTTGGGGCTATTCTCTTGAGAGAAGAGAAGGTTGAGAGGAGGAACTGTTCTCATTGGCGGAAGGGTGAAGCAACAGAGGACATTAAGGTGATTGGTTGAACCAACGGTGACATGAGGAAAAACTTTTTTACACATTGAGTGGTTAGGGTCTGCAATGCATTGACTGAGACTGCTGTGGTGACAGATTCAATCGTGGCTCTCAAAAGGGAATTGGATAATTATCCGAAGAAAAAAAAATGCATGGCTATGGGGTGGGACTAGCATTAACAGAGAGCAAGTGTGGCATGACAGGCCGAATGGCCTCCTTCTGAGCTGTAACCATGCTATGATTCGATGAAAGTACCCCATGGCACTGTTTCAAAGAGCAGGGAAGATATTCCTGGTGTCCCAGCTAATAATTATCCCTCAACCAACACCTGAAACAGATTACCTGCTCATTTATCTCAATGTTGTTTGTGGGATCATGCTGTGCTTACATTGTCTGCTTTAAAAAAATTCTTTCATGGGACGTGGGCATCGCTGGCAAGGCCAGCATTTCTTGCCCATCCCTAACTGCCCTTGAGAAGGTAGTGTTGAGCTACCTTCTTGAACTGCTGCAGTCCATCTGGTTATGATACACCCAAGTGCCATTAGGGAGGGAGTTCCAGGATTTTGATCCAGTGACAGGGAAGGAATGACAATATATTTCTAAGTCAGGATAGTGTGTCACTTGGAGGGGAACTTGCAGGTAGCAGTATTCCCATGCGTCTGCTGTCTTTGTCCTTCTAGGTGGAAGAGGTCAGAGGAGGTGCTGTTGACGGAGCCTTGGTGAGTTGCTGCAGTGCATTTTGTATATAGAGTCATAGAGTTATACAGCACAGAAACAGGCCCTTCGGCCCATCGTGTCTGTGCCGGCCATCAAGCACCTAACTATTCTAGTCCCATTTTCCAGCACTTGGCCCATAGCCTTGTATGCTATGGTGTTTCAAGTGCTCATCTTAAATGTTGTATAGTACATACTGCTGCCACCGTGCGTCAGTGGTAGAGGGAGTGAATGTTTAGGGTGGTGGATGAGGTGCCAATCTAGCAGGTTGCTTTGTCCTGGATGGTGTCGAGTTTCCTGAGTGTTGTAGGAGCTGCACTGATCCAGGGAAGTGGAGAGTGTTCCATCACACTCCTGACTTGTGGCTTGTAGATGGTATATAGGCTTTGGGGAGTCAGGAGGTGGTTTAATTGCCACAGAATTCCCACTCTCTGACCTACTGTTGTAGCCACAGTACTTAAGTTACACAGTCCCACATTACATGATGGCACAACTTCAAAAGTATTTCATTGGCTCTAAAGTAGTTTGGGATGCCCTGAGGTCATGAAAGGCACTACAGGAATGCAAGTTTTATTTATTTGCACACCCATTCTGGAAGTTTGTTAATGTCTTCATATTTGTCTAAGTAAGTGCTCAGTCACTAATAACACATTCTAGTAACTTCCCCACAACATTCATTAGACCAATAGGTCTATAATTTCCTGGTTTATCTCTCCCACTCTTTTTTTTTTAAATGGAGTGACATTGGCAACTTTCCAATCCAAGGGGACAATTCCTGAATTACAAGATTTCCTCACCCACTTCTTAATACTCTGGAGTGAATACCATCATGTCCTTGAGGTTTATCTATCTCCACTATAATTAAATTCACCATTACCATTTTCTTTATTTACATTAAATCTCGCAAGTTGAACCCCTTGATTTATTTTTATTTTTCCGCATATTTCTGGTACTTTATCTTCCACCTTTACTGTGAAAAGCGATACAAACCGATTATTGAGCAAGTCTGCCAGTTCCTTATTTTCAATTATATCACCTGCATCTCTTTAAGGGATATTGGATACTCACCCCACTCCCCACCATCACCTGCCCAAGTTGTACCACAAAACTGGGTGACACTGTTAGAACTCCAAGGTTTATGTCAATGCTCCATGTATTTCTGCTTGTGTTCTGAAACTTTTTGTTATACTTTCTCTACAACTCTGTCCCTTGTGCAAAAGCACGATTACACAATCAATGATTGTTTGCTGATCTGGGTACATTGGAATATATGTTCGGACATGGAATAGCTTTAAGCTTGGCATACAAGCACAAGTCCTCAAGATCACTTCTGTATTTTCAGTTTTGAGTGGTGTCAACTCCTGTAACAGTTTCATCTGCTTGTACTTTATTGCCGTGTCACCAACAACATAAACTAATTTTAGGAGTCAGAAGAACTCAGGACTACAAACACACCTTTTAGAATCCATGTCCATCTGTTTCGTATAGACTTTAATCTTCTCTGATGAAGTGCTGAGGGTGATCTTTTCCAGCAGGCTGAAATCTTCAGGATGGAACTTTTCACTTTCATTGAAAGCACCCAGGATCTGAGAGTGAATGTAACAAAATGCTATGAGAATTTTTCATTAAATACTGTGAAGGCCTCACATTATTCACACTGAAAAGCAGATTACTTTAATATGGCAAGCTAAAGTGGCCCTAATGCACAAAGAACAGACATCTTAAAATTATAATCTTCCACCCAAGAACTGCGATGGAACAGTATGAAAGTCAGGAACCCCACTCCTGTCACAACACAGTATTTTTCATTTTTAAATTAACTACTATCTTGCATCACTCTTGGCTTATTATAGAGAAAAACAATATTGGCACTTAAATACAAAGTTGCAATTACATTGTCACACCCGCAGATCATGTATGCTCTAACTAGAATATACAATTCATGTCTGCAGCCACTCTGTAATTCACAATGGCTCAGAAATTGCTTGAAATACGATGCTGAATTAACAGTGCTCTCCATTATTAGTTTGTAAAAAGTCCAAAAAACTGTGAAGAAGAGATATACCACGAGTTCTGATTTTCCATAAATTACTGGACAATTTGTGCATCTCCACCATTAGCCTCAATAAAAAGGAGATTTCCTTGAGAAGGCAGAAGGCATGATTGAGGTAATAAATGAGTACTTTATATCTGTCATCACTCGAGAAAAGGCTGCAGCCAATGTAGCAATAAGAGAGGAGGTAGTAGTGATATTACATAGGATAAAAATAAAGAGGTACTTAAAAGGTTGGCATTCCTCAAAATAGAGGAGTGACCCAGTCTACATCCCACAGGCAGAAATTAATGGGCCCCGAGGAAACTGGCTGGGAGGTAGGGGGGCCCACAGGATCGTGACGGAAGGCGGGAGACTGAGGGCCGGTCACACCGAAATTAAGTTGGGGGCAGGGAAGGCCAAAGACGGCCTTCTCACCCAGATGCCAAATAATAGCTAGTAAAACAAGGTGACCTTCCTGTGGCCTTGTTGGGGGTGAGGTTCCTCCGTGGGCAATCTGTGACCTGGCCCTGGTTACTCCACCTCACTTACCTTGGGTCCAGAGCTCCAGCGATGGACCTGGTCCCAGGCCTGGTGTATTGGCGGCAGAAGCCAGCGCTCCTGCTGACACGACTGATACTACTGAGCTGCCAGTCCTCTGACAGGCCGGCAGCTCTGGGAGGCAGGATCCCCATCCTGAAAGGGACGGGACCCCGGTGCCGGGCAGTTAATTGCCTGGGTGCCATTGATTTGCACCAGGGAGGCTTCGAAGGGCTGAGACGGGGTTGCCCTAGCCTTTTTGGCCTGGCACCGAGATCACTGCTGGTTCGACTAAATTCAGTCCTAGATTGTTGAGGAAAGTAAGGGTGGAAACTGCAGAGGCTCTGGCTACAATCATCTAATCCACCTAAGATATGGGAGTGGTACAGAGGAATGGAGGACAGCAAATTCCCTGTTTAAAAAGTGAAGGATAAATCTGCTAACTACAGACTAGTCAGTTTAACCTTGGTGGTGGAAAAACATTTAGAGCCAATAATCTGTGAAAAAATTAATTGGAATTTGGAAAAGTATGGGCTAATAAATAGAAGTCAGTATAGATTGTTAAGGGCAAATTGTGTTTGACTAATCTGATAGAGTTCTTAGAAGTAATGGAGAGGATTGATGAAGGTGGTGTGGTAATATTGTATATCTGGCATTTGACAAAATAATACACAATAGACATTTTTATTCTTTGCTGGGATGTAGGCGTCACTGGCCAGGCCAGCATTTATTGCCCATGCCCTTGAGAAGGTGGTGGTGAGCTGCCTTCTTGAACTGCTGCAGTCCATGTGGGGTAGGTACACCCACAGTGTTGTTAGGAAGGGAATTCCAGGATTTTAACCCAGTAACAGTGAAGGAACAGTGATACTGTTCCAAGTCAGGATGATGTGTGGCTTGGAGAGGAACTTGCAGGTGGTAGCGTTCCCATGCATCTGCTGCCCTTGTCCTTCTAGGTGGTAGAGGTCACGGGTTTGGAAGGTGCCGTCTAAGGAGCCTTGGTGCGTTACTGCAGTGCACCATGTAGATGGTACACACTGCTGCCACTGTGCGTCAGTGGTGGAGGGAGTGAATGTTTGTAGATTCGGGGGAGGCGGTGGCGTAATGGTATTGTCACTGGACTAGTAACCCAGAGACCCAGGGTATTGCTCTGGGGGGCATGGGTTCAAATCCCACCACAGCAAAAGGTGGAATTTGAATTCAATTAATAAAAAAATCTGGAATTAAAAAGCTAGTCTAATGATGGCAATGAAACCATTGCCGATTGTTGTAAAAACCCATCTGGTTCACTAATGTCCTTTAGGGAAGGAAATCTGCTGTCCTTACCTGGTCTGGCCTACATGTAACTCCAGACCTACAGCAATGTGGTTGACTCTTACATGCCCTCTGAAATGGCCTCGCAAGCCACTCAGTTGTATCTAACTGCTACAAAGTCAATAAAAAGGAATGAAAAACTCCCTTCCGAACAGCACTGTGGGTGTACCTACCCCAAATGGACGACAGCAGTTCAAGAAGGCAGCTCACCACCACCTTCTCAAGGGCAATTAGGGATGGGCAATAAATGTTGGCTTGGCCAGTGACGCCCACATCCCATAAATGAATAAAAAAAAAAGATGGGGTGCCAATCAAGTGGGCTGCTTTGTCCTGGGTGGTGTCAAGCTTCTTGAGTTTTGTTGGAGCTGCACCCATCCAGGCAAGTGGAGAGTATTCCGTCACAATCCTGACCTGTGCCTTGTACATGGTGGACAGCCTTTAGGAAGTCAGGAGGTGAGTTATTTGCCACCAAATTCGTAGCCTCTGACCTGCTCTTGTAGTCACAGTATTTATATGGCTACTCAAGTTTAGTTTCTGGTCAATAGTAACCCCCTGGATGTTGATAGACTTGTTAGACTTTATTTTATTTAGAGATACAGGCCCTTCGCCCCACCGAGTCTGTGCTGACCAACAACCACCCATTTATACTAACCCTACAGTAATCCCTACCACCTACCTACACTAGGGGCAATTTACAATGGCTAATTTACCTATCAACCTGCAAGTCTTTGGCTGTGGGAGGAAACCAGAGCACCTGGCAAAAACCCACGCAGTCACAGGGGGAACTTGCAAACTCCGCACAGGCAGTACCCAGAATTGAACCCAGGTCCCTGGAGCTGTGATGCTAACCACTGCGCCACTATGCCGACTTGTTAACAAAATGGGACTCTATGGGTTTAAAGGGACAAGGCAGTATAGATATGAAATTGGCTAAGAGACAGTAAGCAGAGTAGTGGTGAATGTTCTATTCCAGAAGGCCAGTTTGTGAAGGATAGAACTGCAGCCAATCTGTACACACTTTTATATTTATTTACAGAGTTACAAGCATGCACCTCCTAACCCAACAACCATAGTTTTAGTCAGTGTCTAGTTATAGGGGGCTCAAGTGAATGCCCAGTTAATGCCCACCACCTGCATACAATTAAACACAATTAATAGGCTGATTCCCTTGTCTCTCTTTAAATAAAGATTAGAGTTAATATCAACAGATACATTTCAAAACAAATTAAATCAAAGAACTCTATATTCCGTACAAAGCGTTTCATTGTGAGACGACCCTCCTCTAGGACACCTAACAATTTCTCGTACATGCATTTCCTGTTTTAAAACAATCAAACAATTGATGATGTGCATCCATCCATTTAATTTCAGAGATTTCCTTTCTCTCTAGCATTTGCTTCAAGCCAGCAAGGTCCATAATCTCACACTTTTCGTAGAGTGCCACGTTATGCCGTGACAATTATTTAAATATTCAATGGATATATTATCTTCAGTATGCTGAACATAATCTCATTTAAGGTTTTTAACAAATAGAATCTCATATCCACTGGCTTCACAAGAGCCAGTGTTCCAGCAGCCAAAGTACTTTTAACAACCCTTTTTTATTTTCCTAGCTTCCCAAGATAAAGGGAATTATCCATTTTCATCCATTAGAAATATTATGAAACCAGCTGCACTAGAATACCAATCACAGAAGATTAGCATGTGAAGCATTGCCAATAATCATTAGTTTCATATTATTTTGGCCACAAACGGAGGAGAACTTAAGTATGCATGTCTCCAGATTTAATTTTTTTAATGCTTTATTTGCCTTCAAAACATTCTCTTTAGGATGTTTCATCATCATACTTAATTCCAAAATATCAAAACTAGCATCTGGTGCACAACCAATTCAACTGACCAATCAAACATCTCATTTGCTCTGCCTCTTCTTTAGATAGGAACATCAACTTTCTGTGATGACCTAGCACAATTAATCAGGATGAGAGATAATTTAAAGTTGATTTAAGGTTATTCCAGACTTACTTTGTTTAATATCTAAACCAATGTATTTTAAAGCCCGATAAGTCAGTGAACTTCTACTCCAATCTTATTAAAAACACATTAAAATTCCCCATAAGAAATCATTAACATGCATCATGAAAATGCCTGAAAGTTTTCCTTTATACCAATTAAACAATGCAGGATCTGCTTTTAGTTCAACCCAACTTATTTTTCAGCAAAACAGATCTCACCAAAAAACACCACACCCTGGAAGCATCATTCAGGCCACAGATACATTTGTTGAGTTTCCATAGTTTTCCTTCTGCATCTGCTGTCTCTTTGGAAGGTTTCAGAAACACTTCTCTCTGAAAAGTATCATCCTTCAGAAACGTGGCTTCTATGTCGATTTATCTGCACTCCCATGAATACATGGCCAAAAGAGCTAAGAAGATTTTCAACATTACTTTTCCATTGTAGGAGAGTCCACTCAAACATCTGTATCACCCAGTTATTGTTCAAAATGCTTAGCAACTAGCCTCACTTTAGCCTTATAAGTCCCATCTGCAAGGACATTTTCAGTACAAATCCACCTATCTGACAACCTGGTTACCCCTTATCTGGTACCTCAGAATGAACTCCAGATGCTCCCCAACTACCTAATTCCCTTTGTTTTACCTCTCTTATTAGTTTATTCTCAAGTTTATTGCCACCAAAACTCCATGATCATGAGGACTTCTGCTTCCAGTTCTGTACAGAGACTCTTCAGAACCCTTTATTTCATTTTGTAATCTATTCAAGCTGTGGGCTCCACTTGCACTTTTATGTCTGTCAGGATGACTACTGCAAGATCGCCCTCTTTCACTATTGGAGTGTCTTTCTCCGGTACTTGACCGTTTTCTCAGACAAGAGTCACTCTGGACCGACCATCAGTACTTTTTTTAAAAATTCATTCATGGGATGTGGGCGTCGCTGGCCAGGCCAGCATTTATTACCCATCCCTAATTGCCCTAACTGAGTGGCTTGCTAGGCCATTTCAGAGGGCATGTAAGAGTCAACCACTTGCACGGTGCTTTCTTACTCTCCACTCTTACACCCCATTCTGCCAGTTCATGGACCTTGCTTTTTGTCCATCATCCTGAGCAATGAATATTTAAACTTGCCTGTAGCTTTTCCTGCACGTCCCACAATTGTCACATCCCTCCATTTGCTAGACCCTTCTGGGCAACTGGCCTTTGGATGTGATAGCTCTGTCCTGCTTGTCATGATCACTCACATTACCATTATTCAGCCCTTGTTCTACCATTTTGTGTTCCTCAGGACTTTCATCACAAACCACAGAGTGGCACAGTGGTTAGCACCACAGTCTAGCAGTTCCAGTGACCTGGGTTCAGTTCTGGGTACTGCCTATGCAAAGTTTGCAAGTTCTCACTGTGACCATGTGGGTTTCTGCCAGGTGCTCTGGTCTCCTCCCACAGCCAAAGACTTGCAGGTTGATAGCTAAATTGGCTATTGTAAATTGCCCCGAGTGTAGGTAGGTGGTAGAGAATGTAGGATTAGTATAAATGGGTGGTTGTTGGTCAGCACAGACTCAGGTGGGCCAAAGGGCCTGTTTCAGTGCTGTATCTCTCTATGACTTGAGGTACAAGGTGCCTTGTTTACTTCAATCAGCTGCTCAGAATCAGAGGTTTTTTAATTAATTCCAATTATTCATAAGGTATGAAACTTAACAGTTTGATGGCCATGTTTAATAATTACAGTCTACTATCACAACCTATTACCTTGCCAGGGCCTCTCCATTCTCTATGACCCCTCTTTTATAATGTACCAAAAAGACGTCTGCAAATGCGACATGAAATCCTGTGACATTGATCAAAAGTCGTGGGAGTCAGTTGCCAGCGCCCGCCAGAGCTGGCGGGCAGCCATAAAGGCGGGGCTAAAGTGTGGCGAGTCGAAGAGACTTAGTAGTTGGCAGGAAAAAAGAGAGGTGCAAGGGGAGAGCCAACTGTGTAACAGCCCTGACAAACAAATTTCTCTGCAGCACCTGTGGAAGAGCCTGTCACTCTAGAATTGACCTTTATAGCCACTCCAGGCGCTGCTTCACAAACCACTGATCACCTCCAGGCGCTTATCCATTGTCTCTCGAGATAAGGAGGCCAAAGAAGAAGAAATCTCCTGAATTAAATTCTTTCTTGGATGGTCTTTTATGATGCCTCAGAGCTGTCGGACTTTTCTCCAAGACCTCAGCCTTGAAGAAAGTCCATCTCCCTGCATGTGAAGCATTCAAATGCACAGAAAAAATTGAATTCATTGTATTACCTTCTAGAGCAGGAGGACTATTGTATCTCCCAGAAGGCAACATGGGATTTTGCCCATAAACCAACTGATAGGGACTATACCCTCCAACCTTCTGAAGTGAATTCGTTGCTTGAATCACCCATGCCAATGCGGTTATCAACTTGCAGTCTGGTGGATCAGATAAAATTTTCTGCAGCATTTCATCGATCACCACATGATTCCCTTCACAGAGTCCATTGCTGAAAGGACTTACAGCTGAGGTATTCATGGCCAGGATGTTCATATTTTCACACATGCCTCTGAACTTATCATTGACAAATTCCACTCCATTATTAGTCAGAAACGTCGCTGGTCTGAGAAGTCCAGTCCATATCCATTTCTCCATGATTTTGTCTATAATAACTCTTTTGTCTCTACTGTGTATTATTGTAGAAAGACTAAATCTGGTCACTGGGTCGACAAAATAGTGAATGAAAATATTCCTTTGTCTTTGTCCCCTACCTTTAGATCCATGGAAACTGCCTCATTAAAGTCATGTGCCATTGGAAGGCTTACAATAGGATGTGGTGGCGTCCTACAATTTTTTTACAACACATTTCACACTTCTTACTAATGCCTGTATACACTTCATCAATCACCCCTGTATCTTTCATCATGACTTTTAATGGTGAGCAAATTATCTATGTAACTTGCTTTTTTCTCTCTCTGATTCTGATTACCTGATGCCATTAATACTTGTTTAACAAAATGATGAAAAACATCAGGTTTTATTAAGGGGATAGAATAATGTCCTGACTGGGTAAACTGCAGATCCATTTACTTTCGAAAAATAATTGCCTTATCATGGCCCATCTTAAGTTTTGTCACCATTTTCAGAGACGGTTTACTTAACAGCATAGGTATCTCACTAGACTTATACTTATAAAATGGCTTAGTCTATTTTAAATTGAATTACAACTCTCTTAAGTGACCTCAGTGTGTTGCCATCACCAAACCTATGTTCCTTAACCATGCTTCGATTCTCAATACTTAATAAATCAAGGTAGCATTTTAACCACATACAGTGGATCAGTTGGTACAGAAGACTAGCTTAAAATGTACATATTATTCAATCATGTTTTTACATGTGTTTGTGAATCAATGTATTTCTCAAATGACTGGTATTTTACAAGTTTTGATGTGTTGCTGTACTCAGTAGCAGGTTTTTTGTATAATAGTGTATAACCACATGCAAGCACTATCAAGCACTTTACAGTTAAACGAGTCCACAACTAACACATTCAACACAGGAGTAAAATTTCTTGTGCCCAGTGTTACGACTGCTCAGGACAAAGACCCAATCAAAATATATGATTCTGATCATATATATATTCTTTTGGGCCTCCTTATCTCGAGAGACAATGGATACGCGCCTGGAGGTGGTCAGTGGTTTGTGAAGCAGTGCCTGGAGTGGCTATAAAGGCCAATTCTGGAGTGACAGGCTCTTCCACAGGTGCTGCAGAGAAATTTGTTTGTTGGGGCTGTTGCACAGTTGGCTCTCCCCTTGCGCCTCTGTCTTTTTTCCTGCCAACTACTAAGTCTCTTCGACTCGCCACAATTTAGCATATATATATATATATATATATATATATATATATATAGAGTATAAAAATTGGCAAGTCATGTTGCAGCTGTACAGAACCTTAGTTAGGCCACACTTAGAATATTGCGTGCAATTCTGGTCGCCACACTACCAGAAGGACGTGGAGGCTTTGGAGAGGGTACAGAGGAGGTTTACCAGGATGTTGCCTGGTCTGGAGGGCATTAGCTATGAGGAGAGGTTGGATAAACTCGGATTGTTTTCCCTGGAACGATGGAGGTGGAGGGGCGACATGGTTTACAAAGTTATGAGCGGCATGGACAGAGTGGATAGTCAGAAGCTTTTTCCCAGGGTGGAAGAGTCAGTTACTAGGGGAAATAGGTTTAAGGTGCGAGGGGCAAAGTTTAGAGGGGATGTGCGAGGCATGTTTTTTACACAGAGGGTGGTGAGTGCCTGGAACTTGCTGCCAGGGGAAGTGGTGGAAGCAGATACGATAGCGACGTTTAAGAGACATCTTGACAAATACATGAATAGGAAAGGAATAGAGGGATATGGGCCCCGGAGGTGCAGAAGGTGTTAGTTTCGGCAGGCATCAAGATCGGCGCAGGCCTGGAGGGCCGAATGGCCTGTTCCTGTGCTGTACTGTTCTTTGTTCTTTTTGTTCTTTGATCATGGTGGGAGCAATGCACTGTCAATTCAGTCCTGTCGTTCCACAGGTCACATCATTTTTTTCAAGCTTTCCAAATTGAAGAAAAAAGCTTTCAAATTGAACAATCTAGTGATCCCCGAATGAAGCGTACCAAACCAGATATCTTTAGATATGAACAAATTAACTATTTATTTAAAAAACTAAAATATTAAACACTAAGACAAACCAATATCTAAAGACCTTATAACTTTATAACTTCTTATTTAAAAATCTAACTCCCGCATTCACATACATATACTCGTTTTTAAATTAGCTGACCGATAAAATAAAAAAAAGGTCTTTGCAAATTCCGTTCCTGATGAATGATCTTCCAATATAACACAATGAAAGTTCACTTGCAGTCTTCCAAGGTCCGATGAAAACAGAAGCTCCTTCCAAAGATAGGAGTTCAACTGTTCGGCTCTTGTAGTATTAAATTCTTTTTTTCCAGCGATGAACACAGCAGATATCAATAATTTGTGTGAAAGAAAAGTCTTTTTCTTATTTTTTATGGAATTAATTTGGCTTGAAGCTTTGTAGAATTTTCTTGAGAGACAGAGAAACAAAAACTGCTTCTTCCTTCAAATGCTGGAACAGTCAATCTGCTCAAACCAGATTTTGCCAGCCAATTTTCAAAAGTCAAATTGCAACATTGAATCTCGTGTCCTCTCTCTCACTGTGGCTGTTGCTTGTCAACCAGAATGCACTCTGGCTCACTGCCTCCAGAGAGTTCTTAAAGGTACACTGATCCTTTTACAGTCTTAAAGGCGCACTGCAATATTTCCGAGGAGAGGAAATATACACAGGACCATGATAATTTGTTCGAATTCATCATTAGCTTCATCCTCTTCTTCAGAATTCACTGTGTCATGTGCCATTTCAAGGATCCTGCCTCTTTGCTTTGGACAGTTCATCGCATTATGATACTTCAAGGCATACCTGAAGCACAATTAACTGTTCCTTGGGCACTCCTGGGATTCATTAGCCTATTATTGCTGCTCCAATTCTGTCTTCTGCTGTAATTGCCAGATCTGACAAATTTATTAGAGTTCTTTGAGGATGTAAAAAGCAGTGTAGATAAAGGGAAACCAAAAGATGTAGTGTATTTGGATTTCCAAAAGGCATTCAATAAGATGCCACATAAAAGGTTACTACACAAGATAAGAGGTCATGGTGTTGGGAGTAATATATTAGCCTGGATAGAGGCTTGGCTCACAAAGAGGAAACAGAGTGGGGATAAATGGTACATTTTCAGGTTGGCAAACTGTAACTAGTAGAGTGCCACAGGGATCAGTGCTGGGGCCTCAACGATTTCTTTTTCTCTTAGGCAGTCCCTCAGGATTGAGGATGACATGGTTGCACTCTGGTTCGATGGGTTCTGAGATGGCTGATAAGTCCAAGGCGTGATCTGCAGACTCTGCCACATGAGGGGCAGGTGATGCTTGAAGGGTCAGGTAGGTGAGTAGTTTGGAGGTTTGTGTGGTCCCTCTGATGCCTCGACTTTGCCTCCACATGTTCCCAATGAATTCCCTCAAGGTGCATTTTTTTTATTCATTCATGGGATGTGGGCGTCGCTGACGAGGCCAGCATTTATTGCCCATCCCTAAATGCCCTTGAGAAGGTGGTGGTGAGCTGCCTTCTTGAACTGCTGCAGTCCATGTGAGGTAGGTACACCCACAATGCTGTTTGGAAGGGAGCTCCAGGATTTTGACCCAGCGATAGTGAAGGAACGGCGATATAGTTCCAAGTTAGCATGGTATGTGACTTTGAGGGGAACTTGCAGGTGGTGATGTTCCCATGCATTTGCTGCCCTTGTCCTTCTAGTTGGTAGAGGTTGTGGGTTTGGAAGGTGCTGTCTAAGGAGCTTTGGTGCATTGTTGCAGTGCATCTTGGAGATGGTACACACTGCTGCAACTGTGCGTTGGTGGTGGAGGGAGTCAATGTTTGTGAATGGGGTGCTAATCAAGCGGGCTGCTTTGTCCCGGATGGTGTCAAGCTTCTTGACTGCACCCATCCAGGCAAGTGGAGAGTATTCCATCACACTCCTGACTTGTGCCTAGTAGATGGTGGACAGGCTTTGGGGAGTCAAGAGGTGAGTTACTCGCAGCAGGATTCCTAACCTCTGACAGCTCTTGTAGCCACGGTATTTATATGGCTACTCCAGTTCAGTTTGTGGTCAATGGTAGCCCCTAGGATGTTGATGGTGGAGGATTCAGCGATTGCATGGCCGTTGAACATCAAGGGGAGATGGTTAGATTCTCTTTTGTTGGAGATGGTCATTGCCTGGCACTTGTGTGGCGCAAATGTTACTTGCACTTATCAGCCCAAGCCTGGATATTGTACAGGTCTTGCTGCATTTCTACACAGACTGCTTCAATACCTGAGGAGACGGGAGTGGTGCTGAACATTGTGCAATCATCAGTGAACATCCCCACTTCTGACCTTATGATTGAAGGAAGGTCATTGATGAAGCAGCTGAAGATGGTTGGGCCCAGGACACTACCCTCAGGAACTCCTGCAGTGATGTCCTGGAGCTCAGATGATTGACCTCCAACAACTACAAGCATCTTCCTTTGAACAAAGAACAAAGAACAAAGAACAGTACAGCACAGGAACAGGTCATTCGGCCCTCCAAGCCTGCGCCGATCTTGATGCCTCCCGAAACTAAAACCTTCTGCACTTCCGGGGTCCATATCCCTCTATTCCCATCCTATTCATGTATTTGTCAAGATGTCGCTTAAACGTCTCTATGGTACCTGCTTCCACCACCTCCCCTGGCAACAAGTTCCAGGCACTCACCACCCTCTGTGTAAAGAACTTGCCTCGCACATCCCCTCTAAACTTTGCCCCTCTCACCTTAAACCTATGTCCCCTAGTAACTGACTCTTCCACCCTGGGAAAAAGCTTCTGTCTATCCACTCTGTCTATGCCGCTTATAACTTTGTAAACCTCCATCATGTCGCTCCTCTACCTCCGTCGTTCCACTGAAAACAATCCGAGTTTATCCAACCTCTCCTCATAGCTAATGCCCTCCAGACCAGGCATCATCCTGGTAAACCTCTTCTGTACCCTCTCCAAAGCCACCACGTCCTTCTGGCAGTGTGGCGACCAGAAATGCACGCAATATTCTAAGTGTGGCCTAACTAAAGTTCTGTACAGCTGCAGCATGACTTGCTTATTTTTATACTCTATGCCCCGACCGATGAAGGCAAGCATGCCATATGCCTTCTTGACTATCTTATCCAACTGCGTTGCCACTTTCAGTGACCTGTGGACCTGTACGCCCAGATCTCTCTGCCTGTCAATATTCCTAAGGGTTCTGCCATTTACTGTATACTTCCCACCTACATTAGACCTTCCAAAACGCATTACCTCACATTTGTCCGAATTAAACTCCATCTGCCATTTCTCCGCCCAAGTCTCCAACCGATCTATATCCTGCTGTATCCTCTGACAATCCTCATCATCATCCGCAACTCCACCAACCTTTGCGTCGTCCGCAAACTTACTAATCAGACCAGCTACATTTTCCTCCAAATCATTGAGATATACGACAAACAGCAAAGGTCCCAACACTGATCCCTGCGGAACACCACTAGTCACATCCCTCCATTCAGAAAAGCACCCTTCCACTGCTTCTTTTTTTTTACAATATTTTTTTTTTCATTTATTTCATTTCATTTTAGTTTGTTCAGTTTGCTTACCCACTGTTTTTTTTTCAGGTTTGCACTTGCTGTTGTTCAATATTCAGTGCATTAACACTTAATCTGTACTAATGCTTTGTCTTTCAACACACCATTAACATATTGTTTGCCTTTGCTCTGTGACCTTTTGGTCAGCTATGTGGCCTGGTCCAATCTACACCTCCTTTGTTATCTCTTGCCCCACCCCCACCTCACTTGCTTATAACCTGTGACTTTTCTAATATTTGTCAGTTCCGAAGAAGGGTCACTGACCCGAAACGTTAACTCTGCTTCTCTTTCCACAGATGCTGCCAGACCTGCTGAGTGGTTCCAGCATTTCTTGTTTTTACTTCCACTGCTACCCTCTATCTTCGATGACCGAGCCAGTTCTGTATCCATCTTGCCAGCTCACCTCTGATCCCATGTGACTTCACCTTTTGTACCAGTCTGCCATGAGGGACCTTGTCAAAGGCTTTACTGAAGTCCATATTGATAACATCCACTGCCCTTCCTTCATCAATCATCTCTGTCACTTCCTCAAAAAACTCAGTCAAATTAGTGAGACACGACCTCCCCTTCACAAAACCATGCTGCTTCTCGCTAATAAGTCCATTTGTTTCCAAATGGGAGTAAATCCTGTCCCGAAGAATCCTCTCTAATAATTTCCTACCACTGACGTAAGGCTCACCGGCCTATAATTTCCTGGATTATCCTTGCTACCCTTCTTAAACAAAGGAACAACACTGGCTATTCTCCAGTCCTAGGTATGACTCCAACAGGCGGAGAACTTTCCCCCTGATTACCATTGACTTCAGTTTTGCTCGGGCTCCTTGATGTCAAGGGCAGTCAATCTCACCTCAACTCTTGAGTTCAGCTCTTTTGTCCATGTTTGAACCAAGGCTGTAATGAGGTCAGAAGCTGAGTGGCCCTGGTGGAACCCAAACTGAGCGTCACTGAGCAGGTTACTGCTCAGCAAGTTCCACTTGATGGCACTGTTGATGACAGCTTCCATCACTTTACTGATGATTGAGAGTAGACTGATGGGGCGGTAATTGGCCAGGTTGGACTTGTCCTGCTTTTTGTGTACAGGACACACCTGGGCAATTTTCCACATTGCTGGATAGATGCCAGTGTTGTAGCTGTGCTGGAACAGCTTGGCTAGGGGCGCGGCAAATTCTTCAGTACTATTGCCAGGGCCCATACTCTTTGCAGTATCCAGTGCTTTCAGTTGTTTCTTGATATCACGTGGAGTGAATCGAATTGGCTGAAGTCTGTCATTTGCGATGCTGGGGACTTCAGGAGGAGGCCGAGATGGATCATCAACTCGGCACTTCTGGCTGAAGATTGTCGCAAATGCTTCAGCCTTATCTTTCGCACTGATGTGCTGGGCTCCTCCATCATTAAGCATGGGGATATCTGTCATAGAGTCACAGAGAGGTACAGCACAGAAACAGGCCCTTCGGCCCACACCGACCATTAACCACCATATTATACTCATCCTACATTAATCCCATTTTCCCTCTCACATCTCCACCTTCCCTCAATTCTCCTACCACCTACCTACACTAGGGGCAATTTTTACAATGGCCAATGTACCAACCTGCAAGTCTTTGGCATGTGGGAGAAAACCAGAGCACCCGGAGGAAACCCACACAGTCACAGGCAGAACTTGCAAACTCTGTACATGCAGTACCAAGAAAAAACCCGGGTCGCTGGAGCCGTGAGGCTGTGGTGCCTACCACTGCGCCACTGTGCCACCACCTCCAGTTAGTTGTTTAATTGTCCACCACCGTTCATGGCTGGATGTGGCAGGGCTGCAGATTCATTGGTTATGGGATCGCTTAGCTCTGTCTATCGTACGCTGCTTACGCAGTTTGGCACGCATGTAGTCCTGTGTTGTAGCTTCACCAGGTTGACACCTCATTTTCAGGTATGCCTGGTGCTGCTCCTGGCATGCCCTCCTGCACTCTTCATTAAACCAGGGTTGGTCTCCTGGCTTGATGGTAATGGTAGAGTGGGGGATATGCTGGACCATGAGGTTACAGATGTGGTTGAGTACAATTCTGCTACTGCTGATGGCCCACAGCGCCTCAAGGATGCCCAGTTTTGCATTGCTAGATCTGTTCGAAATCTATCCCATTTAGCACGGTGGTACTGCCACACAACACGATGGACGGTATCCTCAATGTGAAGGCAGGACTTCGTCTCCACAAGAACTGTGCGGTGGTCACTCCTACCAATACTGCCATGGACAGATGCATCAGCGGCAGGCAGACTGGTGAGGACGAGGTCAAGTACGATTTTCCCTCACCACCTGTCGCAGACCCAGTCTAGCAGCTATGTCTTTTAGTACTCGGCCAGCTCGGTCGGTAATGGTGCTACCGAGCCACTCTTGGTGATGGACATTGAATTCCCCCACCCAGAGTACATTCTGCCACCCTCAGTGCTTCCTCCAAGTGGTGTTCAACATGGAGCAGTACTTACTCATCAGCTGCGGAAGGGCAGTAGGTGGTAATCAGCAGGAGGTTTCCTTGCCCATGTTTGACCTGACACCATGAGACTTCATGGGGTCCGGAGTCCACGTTGGGGACTCCCAGGGCAACTCCCTCCTGACAGTATACCACTGTGCCACCACCTCTGCTGGGTCTGTATTGCCGGTGGGACAGGACATACCTGGGGTTGGTGATGGCAGTGTCTCGGACATTGTCTGTAAGGTATGATTCCGTGAATATGACTATGTCTGGCCGTTGCTTGCATAGTCTGTGGGACAGCTCTCCCAACTTTGGGGCAAGCCCCCAGCTGTTAGTAAGGAGGACTTTGCAAGGTTGGGTTTGCCATTGTTGTTTCCAGTGCCGAGGTCGATGCTGGTTGGGCCGTCTGGTTTCATTCTTTTTTATTGACTTCATAGCAGTTAGATACAACAGAGTGGCTTTCTAGGACATTTCCGAGGGCATGTAAGAGTCAACCACATTGTTGTGTGTCTGGAGTCACATGTAGACCAGACAGGTAAGGACAGCAGATTTCGTTCCCTGGAGGACATTTGTGAACTAGATGGATTTTTTATAACAATCGATTCATGGCCGTCATTAGTTTTTCATTGCAGATTTATTAATTGAATTCAAATTCCACCTTCTGCTGTGGTGTGATTCGAACCCATGTTCCCAGAGTAATACCCTGGGTCTCTAAGTTACTAGTCCAGTGACAGTACCACTATGCCACCGCCTTGATGCCTTCCAGGACGAGAGTTCTTCATCTCGGATAGTCACGAGCCAGAGACCCCCACGAGTCGACAGGGAAGGTTTTTTCTCTTCAGGGGTGCTTTGAGGGCATCTCTAAAGTGTTTCCGCTGTCCTCCGGGGAGTCTGCTGCTGTGACCAAGTTCTGAGTGGAACAGCTGCTTCGGGAGTCTGGTGTTAGGCAGTCCTGCTCAACAGAGCTGGTTTTGGGTGTTTAGTGTCCCAAGGCCGGGCAGGTTGGCTTGGAAGAGGTTGCTGCTGTTGGACCACGTTTCTTGCCACTGGATTTGGAGGATCTTGTGGAGGCACTTCAGGTGGCCACTATTTATAATCTATACTAATGACTTGGATGAAGGAACTGAGTGTACAGTAGCCATATTTGCGGATGATACAAGGAAAGCAAGTTGTTTTGTAGTCCTGCCGCCAGGAGTGGCAGCGGACATAAAAAAAAAGGCAGTAAGCACGCATGGGCCGTGCACCGCGACACCATCGTTACCTTGAGCCTGGCGGCTCATTATCATATGCAGGGCAGCTGCCCACCCCCAACAATCATGTGGCAGGGCACCTTCGGCGACGTCGTGAACGGCATCAACTGTTCCTGCGCAGGCGCCATTTTTAAAGGGCTGCTAGCCTTGTGAAGAAACTGCAGCTTTGCCACCATTCCCCACCCCCCAATTACACTAAAAATATATATTTGCCCCATTCCTCCACCAACTACACGACCAATGCAGAGTTGACCCCCTTCTCCCCCAATGGCACTAGGTGCAGAGTTGACCCCTTCCCCTCACCACCCCCCCACCCCGACAACTGCCCAAAGTGCAGAGTTCACCTCTTCCCCCCCCCCCCCCACTACACTAAAAATGCAGAGTTCACCCTGTTTCCCCCCCCCACCACTACATGTCAAATTCAGAAATCCCCCCTTCCCCACCTCGGTGGCTCCAGCTTTCCCCGGATGGGAAAGTAAAGACGTGTTAGTTCTGCCCATCAGGCTGAAGATCCCAAACTGCAAGTAAGATCGCTGTGGATTTGATTTTAATTAATGCAAACAGCTAATTTAATTATGTAAAGTCAGGTCCCATCGCAGAGCAGCAGAGGGCCCACCAAGGAACTTTTCTGCCGCCAGGACGATCGGGCCTGGCAACGTTGGTGTCAGGTTCTGTGGTAGGCCGCTGCGCTCTGATCTTCCGGCAACCACGCCCCCCACCCCACTCCGCCCCGCCCCGCCATGTAGGCTGACAGTGGGAGAACAAAATCTGGCCCAAAGTGTCTGCAAAGAGATACAGATAGGTTAAGTGAATGGGTAAAATTTGACAGATGGTTTATAATATGGGAAAATGTGAGGTTGTCCACTTCGGCACGAAGAATAAAGAAGCAGATTATTATTTACATGGAGTGAGACTGCAGAGTGTTGTGGTATGGAGGGATCTGGGTGTCCTTGTACATGAATCACAAAAAGTTAGCATGCAGGTACAGCAAGCAATTAGGACGGCAAATGGAATGTCGGCATTTATTGCAAGGGGGATGGAGTACAAAGGTAGAGAAGTTTTGCTGCAACTGTGCAGAGCATTGGTGAGACCTCACATAGAGTATGTACAGTTTTGGTCTCCTTACTTAAGGAAGGATATACTTGCATTGGAAGCAACCCAGAGAAGGTTCACGAGGCTGATTCCTGGGATAAAGGGGTTGTCTGACAGAATCATAGAAAGTTTACGGCACAGAAAGAGGCCACTTAGCCTATCATGTCTCTGCCGGCCAAGAAATGTTCCAACCATTCTAATCCCACCTTCCAGCATTTGGTCCATAGTCCTGCAGGTTACAGCACTTCGTGCATATCCAGACTTCCTTTGAATGAGTTGAGGGTTTCTGCCTCAACTACCCTTTCAGGCAGTGAGTTCCAGACCTCCACCACCCTCTGGATAAAAAAACCTTCCTCATCTCCCCTCTAATCTTTCTACCAATCACTTTAAATCTATGCCCCCTAGTTGCTGACCTCTCTGTGAAGGTAAACAGGCCCTTCACCTTCACTCTGTCCAGGCCCCTCAAAATGTTGTACATTTCAATCGGATCTCCCTTCAGCCTTCCCTGTTCCAAGGAGAACAATTCCAGCCGATCCAATCTTTCCTCATAGCTGCATTTTTCCAGCCCTGGCAACATCCTCATAAATCTCCTCTGTATCCTCTCTAGTGAAATTACATCCTTTCTGTAATGAAGCGACCAGAACTGCACATAGTACTCAAGTTGTGGCCTAACCAATGATTTAAACAGTTCCAGCATAATCTCCTGCTCTTGTATTCTATACCTCTGCAAATAAAGGAAAAGATTCCAAATGCCTTCTTAACCAACTTATTGACCTGTCCTGCTACCTTCAGGGATCTGTGGACATTTATGCCACGGTCCCTCACTTCCTCTACACCTCTCAGTTCTTCTTCTTCTTTGGCCTCCATGTCTCGAGAGACAATGGGTAAGCGCCTGGAGGTGGTCAGTGGTTTCTGAAGCAGCGCCTGGAGTGGCTATAAAGGTCAATTCTAGAGTGACAGACTCTTCCACAGGCGCTGCAGATAAAATTGGTTGTCGGGGCTGTTACACAGTTGGCTCTCCCCTTGTGCTTCTGTCTTTTTACCTGCCAACTGCTAAGTCTCTTCGACTCGCCACACTTTAGCCCCGCCTTTATGGCTGTCCGCCAGCTCTGGCGATCACTGGCAACTGACTCCCACGACTTGTGATTAATGTCACAGGACTTCATGTTACGTTTGCAGACGCCTTTAAAGCGGAGACATGGACAGCCACTGGGTCTGATACCAGTGACGAGCTCGCTGTACTATGTGTCCTTGGGGATCCTGCCATCCTCCATGCGGCTCACATGGCCAGTAGGGTGTACATGCTGGGGATGTTGGCCGCCTCGAGGACTTCTGTGTTGGAGATACGGTCCTGCCACCTGATGCCAAGGATTATCCGGAGGCAGCGAAGATGGAATGAATTGAGACGTAATTCTTGGCTGACATACGTTGTCCAGGCCTCGCTGCCGTAGAGCAAGGTACTGAGGACACAGGTTTGATACACTTGGACTTTTTTGTTCCGTGCCAGTGTGCCATTTTCCCACACTCTCTTGGCCAGTCTGGACATAGCAGTGGAAGCCTTTCCCACGCGCTTGTTGATTTCTGCATCGAGAGACAGATTACTGGTGATAGTTGAGCCTAGGTAGGTGAACTCTTGAACCACTTCCAGAGCGTGGTCACTGATATTGATGGATGGAGCATTTCTGACGTCCTGTCCCATGATGTTCGTTTTCTTGAGGCTGATGGTTAGGCCAAATTCGTTGCAGGCAGCCCCAAACCTGTCGATGACTCATTGCAGATACTCTTCAGTGTGAGATGTTAGTGCAGCATCGTCAGCAAAGAGGAGTTCCCTGATGAGGATTTTCCGTACTTTGGTCTTCGCTCTTTGACGGGCAAGGTTGAACAACCTGCCACCTGATCTTGTGTGGAGGAAAATTCCTTCTTCTGAAGACTTGAACGCATGTGAGAGCAGCAGGGAGAAGAAAATCCCAAACAGTGTGGGTGTGAGAACACAGCCCTGTTTCACGCCACTCAGGATAGGAAAGGGGTCTGATGAGGCACCGCTATGCTGAATTGCGCCTTTCATATTGTCATGGAATGAGGTGATAATACTTAGTGGACATCCGATCTTTGCTAGTAGTCTGAAGAGACCACGTCTGCTGACGAGGTCAAAGGCTTTGGTGAGATCAATGAAACGTAGAGGGGCATCTGTTGTTCACGGCATTTCTCCTGTAGCTGGCGAAGGGAGAACAGCATGTCAATGGTGGATCTCTCTGCTCGAAAGCCACACTGTGCCTCAGGGTAGACACGCTCAGCCAGTTTCTGGAGCCTGTTTAAAGCGACTCGAGTGAAGACTTTCCCCACTATGCTGAGCAGGGAGATTCCACGGTAGTTGTTGCAGTCACCGTTTTCACCCTTGTTCATATAGAGGGTGATGATATTGGCATTGCGCATGTCCTGTGGTACTGCTCCCTCATCCCAGCACAGGCAAAGCAGTTTAGTTTAGTTTAGTTTAGTTTAGAGATACAGCACTGAAACAGGCCCTTCGGCCCACCAAGTCTGTGCTGACCATCAACCACCCACCCATTTACACTACACCAATTCCATATTCCTACCACATCCCCACCTGTCCCTATATTTCCCTACCACCTACCTATACTATGGGCAATTGCTAATGGCCAATTTAGCTATCAATCTGCAAGTCTTTGGCATGTTCATAGAGTGCTGAAAGTATAGCAGGCTTGGCACTCTTGATTATTTCAGGGGTAATGCCGCCGTCCTTCCCAGAGGCTTTTCCACTGGCCAGAGAATCAATGGCATCACTGAGTTCCGATTTTGTTGGCTGTTCGTCCAGCTCATCCAGGACAGGCAGAGACTGGGCTGCATTGAGGGCGGTCTCAGCAACAACATTTTCCCTGGAGTACAGTTCTCGGTAGTGCACCACCCAGTGGTCCATTTGCTTGTGTTGGTCAGTGATTGTGTCCCCTGATTTAGACTTGAGGGAGGCGATCTTCTTGATGGTTGGCCGAAAAGCTCTCTCAATGCCATCATACATTCCTCTGATGTTTCCGGTGTCGGAGGCCAGCTGAATACGACTGCATAGGTGTTGCCAGTAGTCATTTGCCCCCAGCGAGTTAATCTCTAAGTATTTTCCCATTAATCGTATATTCCTTTGTCTTGTTTGACCTCCCCAAATGCATCACCTCACAATTCTCCAGGTTGAATTCCATTTGCCACTTTTCTGCCCATCTGAGCAGACCGTCAATATCTTCCTGCAGCTATCCTCCTGGCTATCTACCACATGGCCAATCTTTGTGTCAAAGAACAAAGAACAGTACAGCACAGGAACAGGCCATTCGGCCCTCCAAGCCTGCGCCGATCTTGATGCCTGTCTAAACAAAAACCTTCTGCACTTCCGGGGACCGTATCCCTCTATTCCCATCCGATTCATGTATTTGTCAAGATGCCTCTTAAATGTCGCTATCGTACCTGCTTCCACCACCTCCCCCGGCAGCAGGTTCCAGGCACTCACCACCCTCTGTGTAAAGAACTTGCCTCGCACATCCCCTCTAAACTTTGCCCCTCTCACCTTAAACCTATGTCCCCTAGTAACTGACTCTTCCACCCTGGGAAAAAACTTCTGACTATCCACTCTGTCCATGCCACTCATAACTTTGTAAACCTCTATCATGTCGCCCCTCCACCTCCGTCATTCCAGTGAAAACAATCCGAGTTTATTCAACCTCTCCTCATAGCTAATGCCCTCCAGACCAAGCAACATCCTGGTAAACCTCTTCTGTACCCTCTCCAAAGCCTCCACGTTCTTCTGGTAGTGTGGCGACCAGAATTGCACGCAATATTCTAAGTGTGGCCTAACTAAGATTCTGTACAGCTGCAGCATGACTTGCAAATTTTTATACTCTATGCCCTGACCGATGAAGGCAAGCATGACTACCTTATCCACCTGCGTTGCCACTTTCAGTGACCTGTGGACCTGTACGCCCAGATCTCTCTGCCTGTCAATACTCCTGGTTCTGCCATTTACTGTATACTTCTCACATGTATTAGATCTTCCAAACTGCATGACCTCACATTTGTCCGGATTAAACTCCATCTGCCATTCCTCCGCCCAAGTCTCCAACCGATCTATATCCTGCTGTATCCTCTGACAATCCTCATCACTATCCGCAACTCCACCAACCTTTGTGTCGTCCGCAAACTTACTAATCAGTCCAGCTACATTTTCCTCCAAATCATTTATATATAGTACAAACAGCAAAGGTCCCAGCACTGATCCCTGCGGAACACCATTAGTCACAGCCCTCCTGTGTCGTCCGCAAACTTCTTGATCATGGCCCCATATTTACGTCCAAATCGTTAATATATACCACAAAAGGCAGGGGACCCAATATTGAGCCATAAAAACATAGAAAATAGGAGCAGGAGTAGGCCATTCGGCCCTTCGAGCCTGCTCCGCCATTCATTATGACCATGGTTGATCATACAACTCAGTAACCTGTTCCCGCTTTCGCCCCATATCCTTTCATGCCTTTTGCCCCAAGAGCTATATCTAACTCCTTCTTGAAAACATACAATGTTTTGGCCTCAACTGCTTTCTGTGGTAGCGAATTCCACAGGCTCACCACTCTCTGGGTGAAGAAATCTCTCCTCATCTCAGTCCTGAAAGGTTTACCCTGTATCCTTAGACTATGACCCCTGGTTCTGTACTCCCCCACCATCGGGAACATCCTTCCTGCATCTACCCTGTCAAGTCCTGTTCGAATTTTATAGGTTTCTATGAGGTCCCTCCTCATTCTTCTGAACTCCAGCGACTATAATCCTAACTGACACAATCTCTCCTCATATGTCAGTCCTGCCATCCCAGGAATCAGTTTGGTAAACCTACGCTGCCCTCCCTCTGTAGGAAGAACATCCTTCCTCAGATAAGGAGACCAAAACTGCACACAATATTCCAGGTGTGGCCTCACCAAGGCCCTGTACAATTGCTGCAAGACATCACTGCTCCTGTACTCGAATCCTCTCGCTATGAAGACCAACATACTGTTTGCCTTTTTTACTGCCTGTTGCACCTGCATGCTTACCTTCAGCGACTGGTGTACGAGAACACCCAGGTCTCGTTGCATATTCCCCTCTCAGTTTATAGTTGTTCAGATAATAATCTGCCTTCCTGTTTTTGCTACCAAAGTGGATAACCTCACATTTATCCACATTATACTGCATCTGCCATGCATTTGCCCACTCACTCAATTTGTCCAAATCCTCTGAAGCCTCTCTGCATCCTTCTCACAACTCACCCTCCCACCCAGTTTTGTGTCATCTGCAAATCTGGAGATATTAAATTCAGTTCCCTCATCTAAATCATTAATATATATTGTGAATAGCTGGGGTCCTACCACCAATCCCTGCGGTCCTCCACTAGTCACTGCCTGCCATTCGGAAAAAGACCCATTTATTCCTACTCTTTATTTCCTGTCTGCCAACCAATTTTCTATCCATCGCAATACACTACCCCCAATCCCATGTGCTTTCATTTTCCACGATAACCTCTTATTGTTGGACTTTGTCAAAGCCTTCTGAAAGTCCAAATAAACCACATCCACTGGCTCCCCCTCATCAACTCTTCTCGTTACATATCGAGGAATTCTAGTAGATTTGTCAAGCATGATTTACCTTTCGTAAATCCATGCTGACTGTCCCATTCTACCACTGTTCTCCAAGTGCTCTGCTATAAAATCTTTGACAATGGACTCTAGAATTTTCCCCACTACCAACGTCAGGCTGACTGGTCTATAATTCCCTGTTTTCTCTCTACCTCCCTTTTTAAATAGTGGGGTTACATTCGTTACCCTCCAATCTGTAGGACCTGTTCCAGAGTCTATAGAATCTTGAAAGATGACCACCAATGCATCCACTATTTCTTGGGCCACTTCCTTAAGTACTCTGGGATGTAGATTATCAGGCCCTGGGGATTTATCAGCCTTCAATCCCATCAATTTCCCCAACACCATTTCTCTACTAATGCTGATTTCCTTCAGTTCCTCCCCCTCACTAAACCCTGTGTTCCCCAACATTTCTGGCGGAACGTCACTGGAAACAGACCTTCAGTCGCAAAAACACCCATCAAAATGACCCTTTGTTTCCTGCCACTGAGCCAATTTTGTATCCACCTTGCTGCATTTCCCTGGATCCCATGAGATTTTATTTTTTTAACCAGTCTGCCATGTGGGACCTTGTCAAAAGCTTTACTAAAATCCATGGAGCCCACAACTGCACTACCCTCATCTATCTTCCTTGTTACTTCAAAAAATTTGATGAGGAAAGATTGAGCGGGTTGGGCCTATACTCACTGGAGTTTAGAAGAATAAGTGATCTTATTGAAACATGTAAGATTCTGAATGGGCTTGTCAGGGTAGATGCTGACAGGATATCTTCCCTCATGGAGGAATCTAGAATGAGGGAGCACAGTTCCAAAATAAGGGGACTCCCATTTAAGATGGAAAAGAGCAGGAATTTCTTCTCTCAGAGAGTCATTAATCTTTGTAAATCTCTAAAGGAAATCTCTAAAGGAAATGACAGTTTCCCCAGAATTTTTTTCATGGCAGTACACATCTGATCCAGCAGCTATATGAACCAAACAGCAGCTAGAACCAGCAGCCTGTTCTGTTCTTATGAGACATCTGTGCACAATCCAGAAATGTAACTATTCCAGGTATCCCCAAAATGAATTTTGTAAATCTTTTATACAATCTGTTAAAGTCCATGATATATTCCTCCATGGAATAACCGTCTGTATTTCAAAATCTATCAAAGTCTGATCCTGCCTCATAGGCACATAACAGATCATCTTTTTTGTAAATTTAGTCCAAGAACTCTAATAGAAGGTCCAAACCATCATCACTATTCAACTCACAAAACACTGTATTTCTGATTTAACTTACTTTATGGGGCGGCACAGTGGCGCAGTGGTTAGCACCGCAGCTTCACAGCTCCAGCGACCCAGGTTCAGTTCTGGGTACTGCCTGTGTGGAGTTTGCAAGTTCTCCCTGTGACTGCGTGGGTTTCCGCCGGGTGCTCCAGTTTCCTCCCACAGCCAAAGACTTGCGGGTTGATAGGTAAATTGGCCTTTGTAAATTGTCCCGAGTGTAGGTAGATAGGTGGGTGGAGATGTGGTAGGGAATATGGGATTAATGTAGGATTAGTATAAATGGGTGGTTGTTGATCAGTACAGATACAGTGGGCTGAAGGGCCTGTTTCAGTGCTGTATGACTCCATGAAGTGATAACACTAAGGCCATACATTATTTCCTCTTTGGTCAGAACGTAGCTTCAATTTCCACTGGTCATATGGTTCAAACACTGGGAACATCAGAGGGTAACCATACCCTGACAATTTACACTTGTCTTCTACCATTTTTGAGAATGGCTACTAGAATTGTAGTTTTCCATCAGAAATTTTTTTCTTAGTTTCCAATCTTCACCTTTATTCCAGATGCCAGGTGACAAATGGAACTGAAGCCAATTTTTACACTTATATTTGCAGAATTACAAGCATACACCTTCTAAGGTGAGGTGAGAGTGACGGCCCTTGACATCAAGGCAGCATTTGACTGAGTATGGCATCAAGGAGCCCTAGCAAAACTGAAGTGAATAGTCATAGAGTTATACAGCACTGAAAAAAGGCCTTTCTGCCCATCGTATCCATGCTGGCCATCAAGCACCTATCTATTCTAATCCCATTTTCCAGCACTTCACTGTTTCAAGTGCTCATCTAAATACTTCTTAAATGTTTAAATTGCCGAGGCCTTGACAGAAATCTTTGTATCCTCATTGGCTACAAGTGAGGTCCCAGAGGACAGGAGAATAGCCAATGTTGTTCCTTTGTTAAAGAAGGGTAGCAAGGATAATCCAGGAAATTACAGGCCGGTGAGCCTAACGTCAGTGGTAGGGAAATTATTAGAGAGGATTCTTCGGGACAGGATTTACTCCCATTTGGAAACAAATGGACTTATTAGCGAGAGGCAGCATGGTTTTGTGAAGGGGAGGTCGTGTCTCACGAACTTGATCGAGTTTTTGAGGAAGTGACGAAGATGATTGATGAAGGAAGGGCAGTGGATGTTGTCTACATGGACTTCAGTAAAGCCTTTGACAAGGTCCCTCATGGCAGACTGGTACAAAAGATGAAGTCACACGGGATCAGAGGTGAGCTGGCAAGATGGATATAGAACTGGCTCAGTCATAGAAGACAGAGGGTAGCAGTGGAAGGGTGGTTTTCTGAATGGAGGGCTGTGAATAGTGGTGTTCCGCAGGGATCAGTGCTGGGACCTTTGCTGTTTGTATTATATATAAATGATTTGGAGGAAAATGTAGCTGGTCTGATTAGTAAGTTTGTGGACGACACAAAGGTTGGTGGAGTTGCGGATAGTGATGAGGATTGTCAGAGGATACAGCAGGATATACTGCACAAAGAACAGCTAGGCGTTGCGCAAACGACTACTGGCAACACCTATGCAGTCATATTCAGCTGGCCTCAGACACCGGAAACATCAGAGGAATGTATGATGGCATGAAGAGAGCTCTTGGGCCAACCATCAAGAAGATCACCCCCCTCAAATCTAAATCGGGGGACATAATCACTGACCAACGCAAACAGATGGACCGCTGGGTTGAGCACTACCTAGAACTGTACTCCAGGGAGAATGCTGTCACTGAGACTGCCCTCAATGCAGCCCAGCCTCTACCAGTCATGGATGAGCTGGACATACAGCCAACCAAATCGGAACTCAGTGATGCCATTGATTCCCTAGCCAGCGGAAAAGCCCCTGGGAAGGACAGCATTACCCCTGAAATAATCAAGAGTGCCAAGCCTGCTATACTCTCAGCACTACATGAACTGCTATGCCTGTGCTGGGACGAGGGAGCAGTACCCCAGGACATGCGCGATGCCAACATCATCACCCTCTATAAAAACAAAGGTGACCGCGGTGACTGCAACAACTACCGTGGAATCTCCCTGCTCAGCATAGTGGGGAAAGTCTTTGCTCCAGTCGCTCTGAACAGGCTCCAGAAGCTGGCCGAGCGCGTCTACCCTGAGGCACAGTGTGGCTTTCGTGCAGAGAGATCGACTATTGACATGCTGTTCTCCCTTCGTCAGATACAGGAGAAATGCCGTGAACAACAGATGCCCCTCTACATTGCTTTCATTGATCTCACCAAAGCCTTTGACCTCGTCAGCAGACGTGGTCTCTTCAGACTACTAGAAAAGATCGGATGTCCACCAAAGCTACTAAGTATCATCACCTCATTCCATGACAATATGAAAGGCACAATTCAACATGGTGGCTCCTCATCAGAGCCCTTTCCTATCCTGAGTGGTGTGAAACAGGGCTGTGTTCTCGCACCCACACTTTTTGGGATTTTCTTCTCCCTGCTGCTTTCACATGCGTTCAAATCCTCTGAAGAAGGAATTTTCCTCCACACAAGATCAGGGGGCAGGTTGTTCAACCTTGCCCGTCTAAGAGCGAAGTCCAAAGTACGGAAAGTCCTCATCAGAGAACTCCTCTTTGCTGACGATGCTGCTTTAACATCTCACACTGAAGAATGCCTGCAGAGTCTCATCGACAGGTTTGCGTCTGCCTGCAATGAATTTGGCCTAACCATCAGCCTCAAGAAAACGAACATCATGGGGCAGGATGTCAGAAATGCTCCATCCATCAATATTGGCGACCACGCTCTGGAAGTGGTTCAAGAGTTCACCTACCTAGGCTCAACTATCACCAGTAACCTGTCTCTAGATGCAGAAATCAACAAGCGCATGGGTAAGGCTTCCACTGCTATGTTCAGACTGGCCAAGAGAGTGTGGGAAAATGGCGCACTGACACGGAACACAAAAGTCCGAGTGTATCAGGCCTGTGTCCTCAGTACCTTGCTCTACGGCAGCGAGGCCTGGACAACGTATGCCAGCCAAGAGCGACGTCTCAATTCATTCCATCTTCGCTGCCTTCGGAGAATACTTGGCATCAGGTGGCAGGACTATATCTCCAACACAGAAGTCCTTGAAGCGGCCAACATCCCCAGCTTATACACACTACTGAGTCAGCGGCGCTTGAGATGGCTTGGCCATGTGAGCCGCATGGAAGATGGCAGGATCCCCAAAGACACATTGTACAGCGAGCTCGCCACTGGTATCAGACCCACTGGCCGTCCATGTCTCCGTTATAAAGACGTCTGCAAACGTGACATGAAATCGTGTGACATTGATCACAAGTCGTGGGAGTCAGTTGCCAGCATTCGCCAGAGCTGGCGGGCAGCCATAAAGACAGGGCTAAATTGTGGCGAGTCGAAGAGACTTAGTAGTTGGCAGGAAAAAAAGACAGAGGCGCAAGGGGAGAGCCAACTGTGCAACAGCCCCAACAAACAAATTTCTCTGCAGCACCTGTGGAAGAGCCTGTCACTCCAGAATTGGCCTTTATAGCCACTCCAGGCGCTGCTTCACAAACCACTGACCACCTCCAGGCGCGTATCCATTGTCTCTCGAGATAAGGAGGCCCAAAAGAAGAGACAGCAGGATATAGATCGGTTGGAGACTTGGGCGGAGAAATGGCAGATGGAGTTTAATCCGGACAAATGTGAGGTAATGCATTTTGGAAGGTCTAATACAGGTGGGAAGTATACATTAAATGGCAGAACCCTGAGGAGTATTGACAGGCAGAGAGATCTGGGCATACAGGTCCACAGGTCACTGAAAGTGGCAACACAGGTGGATAAGGTAGTCAAGAAGGCATATGGCATGCTTGCCTACATCGGTCGGGGCATAGAATATAAAAATTGGCAAGTCATGCTGCAGCTGTACAGAACCTTAGTTAGGCCACACTTGGAATACTGCGTACATTTCTGGTCGCCACACTACCAGAAGGATGAGGAGGCTTTGCCGAGGGTACAGAAGAGGTTTACCAGGATGTTGCCTGGTCTGGAGAGTATTACCTGTGAGGAGAGGTTGGATAAACTCAGATTGTTTTCACTGGAACGACGGAGGTGGAGGGGTGACCTGATAGAGGTTTACAAAGTTATGAGTGGCATGGACAGAGTGGATAGTCAAGAAGCTGTTTCCCAGGGTGGAAGAGTCACTTAATAGGGGACATAGGTTTAAGGTGCGAGGAACAAAGTTTAGAGGGGATGTGCGAGGCAAGTTCTTTACACAGAGGGTGGTGAGTGCCTGGAACTTGCTGCTGGGGGAGGTGGTGGAAGCAGGTACGAGAGTGACGTTTAAGAGGCATCTTGACAAATACATGAATAGGATGGGAATAGAGGGATACAGACCCCGGAAGTACAGAAGGTTTTAGTTTAGACAGGCATCAAGATTGGCGCAGGCTTGGAGGGCCGAATGGCCTGTTCCTGTGCTGTACTGTTCTTTGTTCTGAGGGTTCCTGCCTCAACCACCCCTTCAGGCAGTGTGTTCCAGATTCCAACCACCCTCTGGATGAAACATTTTTCCTCAAATCCCCTTTAAACCTCCTGCCCTTTACCTTAAATCTATGCCCCCTGGTTACTGATCCCTCGCTATGGGAAAAAAATTCTTCCTATCTACCCTATCTATGCCCCTCATAATTTTGTATACCTCAATAAGCTCCCCCCTCGGCCTTCTCTGCTCTAAGGAAAACAACCCTAGGCTATCCAGTCTCTCTTCATAGCTGAATTGTTCCAGCCCAGGCAACATACTGGTGAATTAAAAGCAAAATACTGCAGATGCTGGAAATCTGAAATAAAAACAAGAAATGCTGGAACCACTCAGCAGGTCTGGCAGCATCTGTGGAAAGAGAAGCCGAGTTAACGTTTCGGGTCAGTGACCCTTCTTTGGAATGGGTTCCGAAGAAGGGTCACTGACCCGAAACGTTAACTCGGCTTCTCTTTCCACAGATGCTGCCAGATCTGCTGAGTGGTTCCAGCATTTCTTGTTTTTATTTAACATCCTGGTGAATCTACTCTGCACCCTCTCAGTGCAATCACATCCTTCCTATAGTGTGGTGCCCAGAACTGTACACAGTACTCCGCAGCCTCACAGCTCCAGCGAGCCGCGTTCAATTCTGGGTACCGCCTGTGTGGAGTTTGCAAGTTCTCCCTGTGTCTGTGCGGGTTTTCTCCGGGTGCTCCGGTTTCCTCCCACAAGCCAAAAGACTTGCAGGTTGGTAGGTAAATTGTCCATTATAAATTGTCCCTAGTATAGGTAGGTGGTAGGGAAATATAGGGACAGGTGGGGATGTGGTAGGAATATGGGATTAGTGTAAGATTCGGAAATATGGGTGGTTGATGGTCGGCACAGACTCGGTGGGCCGAAGGGCCTGTTTCAGTGCTGTATCTCTAAACATAAACATAAACAACCTCCCTGCTCTTACATAAGAACATAAGAAGTAGGAGCAAGAGTAGGCCATTCAGCCCCTCAAGCCTGCCCTGCCATTCAATAAGATCATGGCTGATCTGTCCCAGGCCTCAACTCCTCTTTCAGGCCTGCTCTGCCTAAGCCTTGACTCCCCGAGATTTCAAAAATCTATTTACCTCCTCCTTAAATACATTTAGTGACCTAGCCTCCACAATTCACTGAGGCAGAGAATTCCAGAGATTCACCACCCTCTGAGAGAAGAAATTCCTTCACATCCCAGTTTTAAATGTGTGCCCCTTTATTCTGTAACTATGTCCCCTAGTTCGAGATTCCCCCACTAGTGGAAACATCCTCTCTACATCTACCCTGTCAAGCACCCTTAAAATTTTACATGTTTCTATAAGATCACCTCTCATTCTTCTGAACTCCAATGAATAAAGGCCTAACCTGTTTAGCCGCTCTTGATAAGACAACCCCTTTATCCCAGGAATCAGCCTAGTGAACCTTTTCTGAACTGCCTCCAAAGCTAGTAAATACCTTAAATACTTGGACCAAAACTGTACGCAGTCCTCCAGGTGTGGCCTCACCAACACCCTGTACAGTTGTTACAAGACTTCCCTATTTCTAAATTCTAACCCCCTAGCAATAAAGGCAAAAATTCCATTTGCCTTCCTAATTACTTGCTGCACCTGCATGCTAACCATTTGTGTTTCATGCACAACACCACCCAGATCCCTCTGTACTGCAGTATTTTGTAGTCTTTCTACATCTAAATAATCCGCCTTTTTATTCTTCCTACCAAAGTGGATTACCTCACACTTTCCCACATTGAACACCATCTGCCAAGATTTTGCTCACTCACTTAACCTATCTGTATCCCTTTGCAGATTCTTTGTGTCCTCATCAGGGATCTTGGGGTCCGTGTCCATAGATCGCTCAAAGTTGCCACCCAAGTTGATAGGGTTGTTAAGAAGGCGTATGGTGTGTTGGCTTTCATTAACAGGGGGATTGAGTTTAAGAGCCGCGAGGTTATGCAGCAGCTCTATAAGGCCCTGGTTCGACCACACTTGGAATATTGTGTTCAGTTCTGGTCGCCTCATTATAGGAAGGATGTGGAAGCTTTAGAGAGGGTGCAGAGGAGATTTACCAGGATGCTGCCTGGACTGGAGGGCATGTCTTACGAAGAAAGATTGAGGGAGCTAGGGCTTTTCTCATTGGAACGAAGAAGGATGAGAGGTGACTTGATAGAGGGGTACAAGATGATGAGAGGCATAGATAGAGTGGATAGCCAGAGACTTTTTCCCAGGGTGGAAAGGGCTATCACCAGGGGGCATAATTTTAAGGTGATTGGAGGAAGGTTTCGGGGAGATGTCAGAGGTAGGTTCTTTACACAGAGAGTGGTGGGTGCGTGGAATGCGCTGCCAGCGGTGGTAGTAGAAGCAGATACATTAGGGACATTTAAGCGACTCTTGGATAGGTACATGGATGATAGTAGAATGAAGGGTAGGTAGGTAGTTTGATCTTCGAGTAGGTTAAAGGTTCGGCACAACATCGTGGGCCGAAGGGCCTGTACTGTGCTGTACTGTTCTATGTTCTATGACAACATTCCTTCCCATCTATTTTTGTATCGTCAGCAAATTTGGATATACTACACTCTGTCCCTTCCTCCAAACCATTAATATAGATAGTAAATAGTTGAGGCCCTAGGACCGATCCTATTGGCACCCCACTGGTTACGGCTTTCCTGAAAAAGACCCAGTAATCCCGACTCTCTGCCTTCTGTGTGTTAGCCAGTCCTCAATCCATGCCAACACATTACCCCCAATACCGAGCTCTTATTTTGTGCAATAACCTTTTCTGTGGCACCTTATCAAACGCCATCTGAAAATCCAAATGCACTACATCTACCCGTTCCCCTTTATCCACTCCACTTGTTATATCCTCAAAGAACTCTGACAAATTTGTCAAACATGATTTCCCTTTCATAAAACCATGTTGACTCTGTTTGATTGCATTATGTTTTTCTAAATGCCCTGCTATTTCTTCCTTAATAATTTTCCCAATGACTGATGTTAAGCTAACTGGTCTGTAGTTTCCTGCTTTCTGTCTCCCTGTTTTCTTGAATAGGGGTGTCACATTAGCGGTTTTCCAATCCGCTGGTATCCTACCGGAATCCAGTGAGTTTTGGTATATTACGATCAATGCCTCCACTATCTCTGCAGCCACTTCTTTTAAAACCCTTGGATGCAGGTCATCACGTCCTGGCGACTTGTCTGCCTTTAGTCCCATTAGTTTGTCCAGCACCTTTTCCCTTGTGATCGAGATTGTTACAAGTTCCTCCCTCCCATTTACACGTTGCTCATCTATTATTGTTGGGATGTTTATAGTGTCCTCCACCGTGAAGACTGATGCAAAATATTGGTTTAAATTATCTGTCATTTCCCTGTTCCCTGTTATTAATTCCCCAGTCACATCCTCTAAGGGTCCCACACTTTCTTTAGCTACTCTCTTCCTTTTAATATACCAGTAGAAGCTCTTATTGTTTGTTTTTATATTTCTTGCCAATTTACTTTCATAATCAATTTTCTCCCTCTTTATTAGTTTTTTAGTCATCTGCTGCTGGTTTCTAAAAAATTCCCAATCCTCTGGCCTACCACTCGTTTTTGCCGCATTGTACACCTTTGTTTTTGATTTGATACTCTCCTTAACTTCCTTTGTTATCCACGGGTGGTTCATCGTTCTCTTCGAGTCCTTCCTTCTGACTGGAATAAATGTTTGCTGAGTGTTACTAAATATCTGCTTAAAAGTCTGCCACTGCTCATCTGCTGACTTCCCCTGTAGTCTATTTTCTCAGCCTGCTTTAGACAACTCTTTCTTCATCCCTCTGTAATTGCCCTTGTTTCAGTTGAAAACACTGGTTTGAGACCCAAGTTGCTCACCCTCAAACTGAATTTGAAATTCTGCCATGTTATGATCGCTTCCCCCTAAAGGATCCTTAGCTATGAGATCTCTTATTAATCCTACCTCTTTACACAATACCAAATCTAAAATAGACTGTTCCCGGGTAGGTTCTGCAATGTATCGCTCTAAGTAACAATCCCTGAGGCACTCTGCAAATTCATCTTCCATGCTACCCTTGCCAATTTGATTTGTCCAGTCTATATGCAGCACCTGTGGAAGAGCCTGTCACTCCAGAATTGGCCTTTATAGCCACTCCAGGCGCTGCTTCACAAACCACTGACCACCTCCAGGCGCGTATCCATTGTCTCTCGAGATAAGGAGGCCCAAAAGAATATATGCAGATTAAAATCACCCATGATAATTACAGTGCCCTTCTTACACATCTCCATTATTTCCTGATTAATATCTTGTCCTACAAAGAGGCTACTCTTCGGGGGTTTATAGACCATTCCCACCTGTGATTTCTTTCCCTTGCTATTCCCTATTTCCACCCAAACTGATTCTACCTCACGATCTATTACACCTATATCATTACTCACAACTGCACTGATCCCTTCCTTTAATAACAAAGCTACCCCACCTCCTTTTCCTTTCTGCCTACTCTTCCGAACGTCGAATATCCTTGAACATTGAGTTTCCAGTCCTGGTCATCCTGTAACCACATCTCTATGATAGCTATCAAATCATATTCATTTATTTCTATCTGTGCTGTCAGCTCATCGATCTTGTTACAAATGCTACATGCATTCAGATAAAGAACCTTAAGCTTTGACTTTTTACCATTTTTACCTACTCTGGTTCTAATTTCTGCTGTACTCTTGTGCTTGTATTCTCTGTCCCTTCCTGTCACTCTCTGACTAATGTATGCTCCTTCACTAGCCTGCACCTCTGCTCTCTCATTACTTTTCGACTTTTTAAACTTCCTTTCAATTGAACCCTCCCCCCACGCCACTATTTAGTTTAATGCCTTATCTACAACCCTAGTTATACGATTCGCCAGGACACTGGTCCCAGCATGGTTCAAGTGAAGCCTATCCCAATGGAACAGCTCTCTCCTTCCCCAGTACTGGTGCCAGTGTCCCATGAATCGGAACCCATTTCTCCCACACCAGTCTTTGAGCCACACATTTACCTCTTTAATCTTATTTACCCTATGCTAATTTGCACATGGCTCAGGTAGTAATCTGGAGATTATTACCTTTGTGGTTCTGCTTTTTAATTTGGCCCCGAGCTGCTCATAGTCCCTCAGCAGAACCTCTTTCCTAGTCCTACCTATGTCATTGGTACCTACGTGGACCACGACAACTGGATCTTTTCCCTCCCACTCCAAGTTCCTCTCCAGTCCAGAAGAGATGTCCTTAACCTTGGCACCAGATAGGCAACACAGCCTTCAGGACTCTCTATCTTTGCTGCTGAGAACAGTATCTACTCCCCTAACTATGCTATCCCCTATTACAACTACATTTCTCTTTTCTCCCCCCACTTGAATGGCGCTCTGAACCATGGTGCTGTGGTTAGTTTGCTCATCCTGCCTACAGTCTGTGCCCTCATTTCTATAATACAATCTCAGGCTGCATGCATTTCCTGTCTGAAATAAGCCTTCTTGCTGTATCATACTTTTGTGGCAACTTTCTCCATTCTATATTCCAATGTACATGTTTATAATCGGAGCAAGAACCTCGTACCTATTGGATAAGGGCACTGGCTGAGGCTCCTCCAAAGCTAAATTCTGGATCCCCATACCTGCCTCACTCGCAATCACACCCTCCTGTCCCTGACCACTGGCCGAAATCACAGTAGTTAATCTAAAGGGTGTGACTGTCTCCTGAAACACAGCGTTCAGGTAACTCTCCCCCTCCCTGATGTGTCACAGTGTCCGCAGCTTGGACTCCAGCTCATCAACTCTGAGCCGAAGTTTCTCGAGCAGCCAACACTTGCTGCAGATGTGGTCACCGTGGATTGCACCAGCATCCACCAGCTCCCACATATTACAGCTGCAACATATCACCAGCCCGGTCATCTCTATTCTATTTAATTAATTAATTTGGATCTCAGTATTTCAAAAGAACTATTTAAGTGTACTCTTAACCTGCAATGATGTTGCCTGATTTAAATCACTTGGCCAAAGCGACAAAAAAACACAAGAGACACAGCATATTCTATGCCTCAGCTAATAAAGGCAAGTATCCCATATGCCTTCCTAACCACCTTTAGCACCTGTACTGCTGCCTTCAGTGATCTATGGACAAGAACACCAAAGTCCCTCTGACCTTCTGTACTTCCTAGGGTCCTACCATCCATTCTATATTCCCTTGCCTTATTAGTCCTCCCAAAATGCATCACCTTACACTTCTCAGGATTAAATTTCATCTGCCACTGCTCTGCCCATCTATATCATCCTGTAATCTAAGGCTTTCCTCCTCATTATTTACGACACCACCAATTTTCGTGTCATTTGCGAACTTACTGATCATACCTCCTATATTCACGTCTAAATCATTAATGTACATGACAACAGCAAGGGTCCCAGCACCGATCCCTGTGGTACACCACTGGTCACAGGCTTCCAATCGCAAAAACAACCCTCAACCATCACCCTCTGCCTCCTGACACTAAGCCAATTTTAGATTCAATTTGCCAAATTGCCCTGGATCTCATGGGCTCTTACCTTCTTAAACAATCTCCCATGCGGGACCTGATCAAAAGCCTCATCTACACACCTTGTCACCTCTTTGAAAAATTCAATCAAATTTGTTAGGCACAATCTCCCCCTGACAAAGCCATGCCGACTATCCCTGATTAATCCCTGCCTCTCCAACTGGAGATTAATCCTGTCCCTTAGAATTATTTCCAATAGTTTCCCTGCCACTGATGTTAGACTCACAGGCCTGTAATTACCTGGTTTATCCCTACTATCCTTCTTGAATAATGGTACCACATTCACTGACCTCCAGTCCTCTGGCGCCTCTCTTGTGGCCAGAGAGAATTTGAAAATCAGGAAAATGGGAATCAGGGGAAAACCCTCACACCGAGCACAAATGTAGAGGTTGTGGTTGTTGGAGGACAATCATCTGAGCTCCAGGACATCACTGCAGGAGTTCCTCAGGGTAGTGTCCTAGGCCTAACCATCTTCAGCTGCTTCATCAATGACATTCCCTCCATCATAACATCAAAAGTGGAGATGTTCGCTGATGATTGTACAATGTTCAGCACCATTCCCGACTCCTCAGATACTGAAACAGCCTGTGTCCAGATGCAGCAAGACCTGGACAACATTCAGGCTAGGGCTGATAAGTGGCAAGTAACATTTGCGCCACACAAGTGCCAGGCAATGACCATCTCAAGCAAGAGAGAATCTAACCATCTCCCCTTGATGTTCAATGACATTACCATCGCTGAATCCCCCATTATCAACATCTTGGGGGTTACCAATGACCAGAAACTGAACTGGATGAGCCACATAAATACCGTGGCTACAAGAGCAGGTCAGAGGCTGAGAATTCAGTGGCAAGTAACTCACCTCCTGTCTCCCCATTGCCTGTCCACCATCTGCAAGGCACAAGTCAGGAGTGTGATGGAATACTCTTCACTTGCCTGGATGGAAGCAGCTCCAACAACACTCAAGAAGCTTTACACCATCCAGGACAAAGCAGCCTGCTTGAGTGGCACCCCATTCACCACCTTCAATATTCACTCCTTTCACCACCGATGCACAGTGACAGCAGTGTGTACCATCTACAAGATGCACTGCAGAAACTCACCAAGGTTCCTTCAACAGCACCTTCCAAATCCACAACCTCTATCACCTAGAAGGGCAAGGGCAGCAGATGCACCACCCTCATGCAAGATGCAAGTTACCCTCCAAGCCACACACCCATCCTGACTTGGAACTACATCACCGTTCCTTCACTGTCACTGGGTCAAAATCCTGGAACTTCCTTCTTAACAGTACTGTTGGTGTACCTACATCCCAAGGACTGAAGCAGTTCAAGAAGGCAGCTCACCACCACCTTCTCAAGGGCAATTAGGGATGGTCAATAAATGCTGGCATAGCCAACAATGCCCATATCCCACAAACAAATAACAAAAACAACCTAACAACCACAATTTTAGTCCTCGTCTATTTATGGGAGGCTCAGGTTAATGCCCAGTTTCTGCCCACCATCTGCATATAATTAAACACAATTAATATACAATTAACAGTGTGCGATTGTTTTTGTGTCCACTCCTGGAAAGATCTCTCCCTCAACCCACTGCATTTGCAAATTTCAGCTTCAATTTAGGAAGAATGTGAAGGTATTGGAGAGGGTTCAGAAAAGATTTGCGAGAATGGTTCCAGGGTTGAGGGACTTCAGTTACGTGGACAGATTGGAGAAGCTGGGTCTGTGCTCCTTAGAGAAGGTTGAAAAGAGATTTGACAGAGATCTTCAAAATCAACGGGGGTCTGAACAGAGTAGATAGGGAGAAACTGTTCCCATTGGCAGAAGGATCCAGAACCAGAGGACATCGATTTAAGGCGGTTGGCAAAAGAACCAAAGATAACATGAGGAACATTTTTTTTAGGCAGCGAGTGATTAGGATCTGGAATGAGCTGCCTGAGAGTGTCATGGAGACAGATTCAATTGTGGTTTTCAAAAAGAATTGGATAATTATATGAATCAAGAAATTTTGCAGGGCTACTGGGAAAAAGCCAGGCAGTAGGACTAGCTGAGTTGCTCTTGCAGAGAACTGGCATGGAAATACTGGGCCAAATGGCCTCCTTCTGTGTTGTAATCATTCCATGATTCTATGATAAAACTCTCCACCTCTCTTTCCTCCTTTAGGATGCTCCTTAAAATCTACCTCTGATCACACTTTTGGTCATCTGTCCTAATATCTCCTTCTATGGCTCGATGCTTTTAGTAACATTGTTCTTGTTAAGTACCGCGGGACGTTTAATGACATTTAATGTGTTATCTAAATGTAAATTGTTGTTGTTTTTGAACAGTTGTATTTCAGACTGGAGCTTGTCCATCAGGAGCTTGCATTCGGACCACTGTTCTTTTTGATCTATATTAATGACCTAGATTTGGGTATATGGGGCATAATTTCATAATTTCAGATAACATGAAACACAGAAATCACGTAAGCAATTAAGAAAATTAGTAACAGACTTCAGGAGGACAGAGGCAGACTGTGAAGTGGCAGACACATAGATGAAATTTAACACAAAGTGTGAAGTGATACATTTTGGTAGGAAGAATATGGAAAGGCAATATAAATTCAATGATACAATTTTAAAGGGGGTGTTGGAACAGAGACCTGAGGACATAAGTACGCAAATCTTTGAAGGTGGCAGGGGAAGTTGAGAAGGCTGTTAAAAAGACATATGGGATCCTTGGGCTTTATTAATAGAGGACTAAAGTACAAAGGCAATGAAGTTATGCTAAACCTCTACAAAATACTGGTTGGGCCTCAGCGATCTGGGATGAGTGACTTCAATTGTGTGGAAAGACTGGAGAAGCTGGAGTTCTTCTCCTTCGACCAGAAAAGTTTGAAAGCAGATTTGATAAAGGTGTTCAAACCACCAGAGCATAAGAAACAGGAGCTGGAGTAGGCACATGACCCTTCGAGTCTACTTCGTCATTCGACAAGATCATGGCTGATCTTCTATCCCAACTCCACATTCCCACATGATTCCCATATCCCCTACACAAAAATCTATTGACAACCATCTTGAATATGCATAAAGACTGAGCATTTACATTCACCTCTCATTCTTCTAAACTCTAACTCACCTCCTGACCCCCCAAAGCCTGTCCACCATCTACAAGGCACAAGTCAGGAGTGTGATGGAATACGCTCCACTTGCCTGGATGGGTGCAGCTCCAACAACACTCAAGAAGCTCAACACCATCCAGGACAAAGCAGCCCGCTTGATTGGCATACCATCTACAAACATTGACTCCCTCCACCACCGGCACACAGTAGCAGCTGTGTGTACCATCTACAAGATGCACTGCAGCAATGCACCAAGGCTCCTTAGACAGCACCTTCCAAACCCGCGACTTCTACCAACTAGAAGGTCAAGGGCAGCAAATACATGGGAACACCACCACCTGCAAGTTCCCCTCCAAGTCACACACCATCCTGATTTGGAACTATATCGCCATTCCTTCACTGTCGCTGGGTCAAAATCCTGGAACTCCCTTCCTAACAGCACTGTGGGTCTCCCTACCCCAAATGGACTGCAGCGGTTCAAGAAGGCAGCTCACCACCACCTTCTCAAGGGCAAATAGGGATGGGCAATAAATGCTGGCACAGCCAGTGATGCCCACAGCCCATGAATTAATAAAAAAAAAATTAGATTTCCAGCATCTGCAGTATTTTGCTTTTACTCTATTCATGGCCTAACCAGAGCTCAGCATAACTTCCCTGCTTTTGTACTCAATACCTCAATTTATGAAGCTCAAAATCCCATATGCTTTGCTAATCACTCTTCCATTATTACCTGCCACCTTCAAAGATCTATGCACATGCACCTGCAGGTCCCTTTGTCGCTGCACACTCTTTAGAACTGTGTCAATTAGTCTATATCGCACCTCCCAATTCCTTCTGCTAAAATGCAACACCTCACACTTTTCTGTATTAAACTCCATCTGCCACTTATCTGCCCATTCTGTCAGCCTTTATATATCTTGTTGCAGTTGATTGGTATCATCCTCACTATTTGCCACTTCTTCAAGTTTGGTATCATTGGCAAAGTTTGAAAGTTTATTCTGTATTCCAATATCCAAGTCATCTATATAAAATCAAAAAAAAGCAGTGTCTTAGCACTGACCTTCGGGGAACACCACTGTCTACCATCCTCCAGTCTGAAAAACAGCTATTTACCACAACCTGATGTTTTCTGTCCTTAAGCCAATTTTTTATTCAAGCTAATACTGACCCTTCTATTCCATGAGCCTCAAATTTGTTAACCAGCCTTTTATGTGGTACTTTGTCAAACGTGTTCTTAAAATCCATATAGACGACATCTACTGCATTCCCTTCATCAACCTTCTGTGTTACTTCATCAAAAATTCAATTGGATTAGTCATGCATAATCTGCCTTTTTTTACTTTTAATGTAGTTTCGCAATCAACCTTAGCCAACACACCCTTCATACCAACCTAGTTTGCTATGTTTAGACTGAAGATCCTAGCTTCGGGCTCAACTATATCACTTTCAAACTCATTATAAAATTCAATCATGTTTTGGTCACTCCTTTCTAGAAGAGGCCCTTTTACTACCTTTCTCATTGCACAATACTAGACTCAAAATAGCCTGTTGCTAGTTGGTTCCTTGACATACTGGTCCAAAAAACTATCTTGTATACATTCCATGAACTCATCCGTCTCATTATCACTGCAAATTTGGTTTGCCCATTGATATGATAAAATATCCCACATGATTAATGTTATACTGTTGTTACATGTGCCCCCAATTTCCTGATTTAGACTCTGCCCTACACTACATCTTTATTAGAAGGAGTAACATGCGCTGTGGATAAAGGAGCACCCGTTGATGTACTGTACTTGGATTTCCAGAAGGCATTTGACAAGCTGCCACATAGAAACATAGAGAAATAAAAGCAGGAGTAAGCCACTTGGCCCTTCGAGCCTGCTCCGCCATGCAATAGGATTATCCAAACTCAGCACCATTCCCGCTTTCTCCCCGTATCTCTGATCCCTTTAGACCTGAGAACTAGATAGAATATAGAACATAGAAGAGTACAGCACAGTACAGGCCCTTCAACCCACAATGTTGTGCCGAACCTTTAACCTACTCTAAGATCAAACTAACTACCTACCCTTCATTCTACTATCATCCATGTACCTATCCAAGAGTCGCTTAAATGTCCCTAATGTATCTGCTTCTACTACCACCGCTGGCAGCGCATTCCACGCACCCACCACTCTCTGTGTAAAGAACCTACCTCTGACATCTCCCCGAAACCTTCCTCCAATCACCTTAAAATTATGCCCCCTGGTGATAGCCCTTTCCACCCTGGGAAAAAGTCTCTGGCTATCCACATTATCTATGCCTCTCATCATCTTGTACCCCTCTATCAATCTAGATCTAACTCTTTCTTGAATACATTTAATGACTTGGCCTCAACCGCTTTCTGTGGGAGAGAATTCCACAGGTTCAGCACTCTCTGGGTGAAGAAATCTCTCCTCATCTCAGTCCTAAATGGCTTACCCCTTATCCTTAGACTGTGATCCCTGGTCCTGTACTCCCTCACCATCGGGAACATCCTTCCTGCATCTAGTCTGTCCAGTCCTGTTAGAATTTTGTCGGTTTCTATGAGATCCCCTCTCATTCTTCTAAACTCTAGTGAATACAAGCCTAATCGACCCAATCTCTCGTCATACGTCAGTTCTGCCACCCCAGGAATCAGTCTGGTGAACCTTCGCTGCACTCCCTCCACAGCAAGAACATCCTTCCTCAGATAAGGAGACCAAAACTGCACACAATACTCCAGATGTGGTCTCACCAAGGCCTTGTATAATTGTAGCAATACATCCTTGCTCCTGCATGCGAATCCTCTTGCTATGTAGGCCAACATACCATTTGCCTTCTTAACTGCCTATTGCACCTGCATGCTTACTTGCAGTGACTGGTGCACAAGGACACCCAAGTCTCGCTGCACCTCCCCCTTTCCCAATCTATTACTGTTCAGATAATAATCTGCCTTCCTGTTTTTGCCTCCAAAGTGGATAACCTCACATTTATCCACATTATATTGCATCTGCCATGTATTTGCCCACGCACCCAACCTGTCCAAATCACACTGGAGCTTCTCTGCATCCTCCTCACAGCTCACACTCCCACCCAGCTTTGTGTCATCTGCAAACTTGGATATAATACATTTAATTCCCTCATCTATATCATTAATATATATTGTGAATAGCTGGGGTCCTAGCACTGATCCCTGCGATACCCCACTAGTCACTGCCTGACACTCAGAAAAAGTCCCATTTATTCCTACTCTTTGTTTCCTGACTGCCAGCCAATTCTCTATCCATGTCAGTACCTTACCCCCAATCCCATGTGCTTTAATTTTGCACGCTAATCTCTTATGAGGGACCTTATCGAAAGTCTTCTGAAAGTCCAAATACACCACATCCACTGGTTCTTCCTTATCTATTCTCCTGGTTACATCCTCAAAAAATTCCAGTAGATTTGTCAAGCGTAAATCCATTTCGTAAATCCATGTTGACTTTGTCCGATCCTGTCATTGTTTTCCAAGTGCTCTGCTATTTCATCTTTTATAATGGACTCTCGCATTTTTCTCACTACTGATGTCAGGCAAACCGGTCTATAATTCCCTGTTTTCTCTCTACCTCCTTTTTTAAATAGTGGGGTTACATTAGCTAACTGCCAATCCGTTGGAACTGTTCCAGAGTCGATAGAATTTTGAAAAATGACCAACAATGCATCTACTATTTCTGGGGCCGCTTCCTTAAGTACTCTGGGATGTAGATTATCAGGTCCTGGGGATTTATCGGCCTTCAATCCGATCAATTTCCCTAACACCATTTCTCTACTAATACTGATTTTATACAGTTTCTTGTTCTCACTAGACTCTATGTTCCCCAACATTTCTGGGAGGTAATTTGTGTCCTCCTTTGTGAAGAGAGAACCAAAGTATGCATTTAATTGGTCTGCCATTTCTTTGTTCCCCATTATAAATCCCCTGTTTCTGAATGTAAGGGACCCACATTTGTCTTCACTAATCTTTTTCTCTTCACATATCTGTAGAAGCTTTTACAGTCAGTTTTTCTGTTCTCTGCAAGATTATTCTCATACTCTATTTTCCCCTTAATCAATGCCTTTGTACTCCTTGGCTGAATTCTAAACTGCTCCCAATAACCATAAAAGATTATTGCGCAAAGTATGAGCTCATGGTGTAGGGGGTAACATATTAGCATGGATAGAAGATTGGCTGTTTGGAAGAAATTTGACATCTCATTGCTTCATGTTGACTACAAGATTCTGTCCAAAATCATTGCCAGTCGGGTCAAGTCTGCTCTGGAGTTGGTGATTCACCCGACCAGACCTGCACTGTACCCGGTGGGAAGACCTCTTATAATCTTGCGCTACTCAGGGATACGATCGCCTATATACGGGACAGGAGGGTGGACACCTGCCTCATCAGCTTGGACCAGGATAAGGCTTTTGATAGGATATCGCACACCCACATGATGGACGTGCTTTCCAAAATGGAGTTTGGGGAGGAAATCTGCAATTGAATCAAACTGCTCGACACAAACATCAGTAACGCAGTCCCAATCAATGGGTGGGAATCAGAAGGTTTCCCAATCCAATCTGGAGTCAGACAGGGCTGTCCTCTCTCCCCAGTCTTGTTTGTTTGTATCAAACCTTTTGCTGAGTCTATTAGGAAGGATGCGGGCATAAGAGGGGTGACAATCCCAGGCAGCGGAGGCACTCAGGTAAAAGCCTCCCTGTACATGGACGATGTCGCCGTCTTCTTCTTGGATCCTCTGTCCGTTCGCAGACTGATGAGCATCTGCAACCAGTTTGAACTGGCCTCGGGAGCCAAAGTAAACCATGGCAAACGCGAGGCCATGTTCTTTGGGAACTGGGCCAACCGATCCTTTGTCCCCTTCACCGTCAGGTCAGACTATCTGAAGGTGCTGGGAATATGGTTCGGAAGGGCTGGCGCATGCGCCAAAACCTGGAAAGAGCGAGTAACCAGGGTACACAATAAACTGAGCATGTGGGAGCAGCGATCTCCCTCCATTGTGGCTAAGAACCTGGTCATCAGTTATGAGGCGCTCACGTTGTTGCTGTATGTGGTGCAGGTCTGGCCCAAACCCCACTCCTGCGCCACAGCAGTCACCCGAGCTTTATCTGGAGATCCAAAATAGGGACACAATGTTCTAACCTCTGGATAAGGGCGGGAAAAATGTACCCAACCTCGCCCTCATCCTGGTGACCACCTCCAGGTGCAGCTGCAGCAAGCTGCGCGTAGAGCCCCAATTCGCAAACACCAAGTGTCACTATGTGCTGAGGTTCTATCTGTCCCCGGTGTTGCGAAGGATGGGTCTGGTCACATTGCCGCGGAACGCTCCATCCAGTTGGACCGTACCATACCACCTATCCTTCATGGGGAAAGTTTCTGCGGGCAAACACCTTTGACCATCAATCCATCAGGCAGCGGTCTGCACGTAATGTCCTCAAGGCCCTATGGGAAAAGGAGATGGTGGATCCTGTTGCATAGTTCCCCGAGCAGACTGCCAAAGTCATTTGGCAGAATGCCTCATCACCAGAACTTTCAAACAGGCACCAAGATGTAGTTTGGCTGGTGGTGAGAAAGGCCCTCCCCGTCAGATCCTTCCTGCACACCCGGAGTCTCACCCCCTCCACACGCTGCCCTCGAGGTGGCTGCAATGGGGAAGAGACAGTTGTCCACCTCCTTCTGGAATGTGCAAAGCAGGTGTGGAAAGAGATGCAGTGGTTTTTGTCAAGGTTCATCCCAGGCAGCTCTGTTAACACAGGACTCTGTGCTCTATGGGCTGTTCCCAGGGACGCACACCGAGATAAATGTCAACTGCTGCTGGAGGACCATCAATTTGGTGAAAGACACTCTTTGGTCTGCCCGAACCTTGCTGGTCTTCCAGCGCAAAGAGTTGTCCACGACCGAGTGTTGAAGACTGGCACATTCCAAGGTCCAGGACTACGTGCTGAGGGACGCACTAAAGCTTGGGGCAGCCGCTGAAAAGGCTCAATGGGGAAAGACCACAGTGTAAGGTCCCCCCACCAAGCTGAACTGAGGGACTGGACCCATGGGAAACCCCTCGGGCTGTATACACCAAATATGGGTTTGCTGTAAAATGTACATGGCCTGTAAAATGGAAGGGTTGTGAGGCAACTCACTCCTGTATTGAAGAAAACTGATTTTCTTTGCAGTTTTTGGAATGTCAACTTGGTGCTGTTTTGAACTGCTTTGTAATGCAATTTTTTTTACAGATTTTTATGAATAAAGTATATTTTTGGGAAAAAAAGAGTATGCATAAATGGATCCTTTTCTGATTGGCAGGATGTGACGAGTGGAGTCCCACAGGGGTCTGTGCTGGGGCCTCAACTTTTTACAATTTATATCAATGACTTAGATGAGGGGAGCGATGGCATGGTAGCTAAATTTGCAGATGACACAAAGATAGACAGGAAAGTATGTTGTGAAGTGGACATAAGGAAGTATCAGACTGATATAGATAGGTTGAGTGAGTGTGCAAAAATCTGGCAGATGGAATATAATGTGGGAAAATGTGAAGTTGTTTGCTTTGGCAGGAAGAATAAAAAAGCAGAGTATTTCTTAAATGGGGAATGACTGCAGAATTCCGAGGTGTAGAGGATCTAGGTGTTCTAGTGCATGAGTCACAAAAGATTAGCATGCAGGTACAGCAAGTAATAAAGAAGGCTAATGGAATGCCATCCTTTATTACGAGAGGAATTGAAAATAAAAGTAGGGTTGTTATGCTTCAATTATACAGGTGAGACCACATCTCGAATACTGTGTGCAGTTTTGGTCTCCATATTTAAGGAAGGACGTAAATGTGTTGGGAGGCGGTTCAGAGGAGCTTTACTATATTGATACCTGGAATGAGTGGATTGTCGTGAGGAAAGGTTAGACAGATTGGGCTTGTTTTCACTGGAGTTTAGAAGAGTGAATTATATTGAAGTATCTAAGATCCTGAACGGTCTTGACAGGGTGAATGTGGAGGGGATCTTTCCTCTTGTGGGTGAGTCCAGAGCTAGGGGTCACTGTTTGAAAATTAGGGGTCGCCCTTTTAGGACAGAGACGAGGAGAACTTTTTTTCTCTCAGAGGGTTGTGTGACTTTGGAATTCTCTGCCTCAAGAAGGTGGTGGAGGCGGGGTCATTGGATATTTTTAAGGCGGAGGTAGATAGATTCTTGTTCGGCAAAAAAATCAAAGATTATCGGGGATAGATGGGAGTGTGGAATTCGAGACAGAAACAGATCAGCATGAGCTTATTAAATGGTGGAGCAGGCTTGACGGGCTGAATGGCCTACTTCTGCTCCTAATTCATATGGTCGTATGGAGGCAGGCGGCCAATTTGCAAAATTAAAGCCCCAGTGAAGTAGTTGACGCTTCTTCAGTAAACGTTTTTAAAGCTAAGGTAGATATCTTTTTGAACAATAAAGGAATTAAGGGATACGGTGAGAGCGCGGGTAAGTGGATCTGAATCCACGAAAAGATCAGCCATGATCTTACTGAATGGCAGAGCAGGCTCGAGGGGCCGGACCGCCTACTCCTGCTCCTAGTTCTTATGATCTTATGATTAGGAGTCATTAAGCAGGGCTGCCAGTATTTGCTGGCGGTGGGCAGACGCCGCCAGTTTCATGGAGGCGGCCTTTCTGTGGCGGCCCAGGGGGCCGCGGTCAGGAAAGGCAGCCCATGCAGCCCCAACAATACCCCCATTCAACTTGACAATATCCTTGTGCCAGTCTTGCCATCCACACTTCTGTTTGTTTCAGAAGTAAATATAATTTCCAGGATGCAACATTGTTTTGACACTCAAATGGAAATTGGTTAGATTTCTGTCAAAAATAATTTGGGGAACATGAGGAATTTGAGACATGACTCGGTAGGTGAAGCATACTTGGGACTTAGGGTTGCCAAAGCTCTGTACCACGAGGGCTTCCCCTCTTGTCATTTGTAGCTCTGTTGTAAACTAATGGATAAAGGTTGACGGCAATGATTAGTCAACAACTCCATTAACATTCTATCAGGTGACTATCAGGATAGTAGATGGCAAATCAGCTGAACATTGTGGTTTTCACATCTGGCATTTCCTATGTCACTATGAAAGCTGTTCCTGAGTACTGTGGACTAGTTCTATACTTCATGGCTGGAATTTTACAGCTCCCAAACGAGTGGGATGGTGGCGGGGGTGGGGCAGGGGGCAATAAATTGAGTTGGATGTGGTGGGGGGTGCCGTTCCTGACCCCCTCCCACCCCCACTACAATTTTACGCGGGGCAGTGCTGGCGTGAAACAGCCTGCCCTCCCCAGGCCAATCAAGGCCCTTAAGTGGCCAATTAACTGCTTCTTCAGATTCAAGGGAAAAATGATTGGGCACGAGCCTTATGTGTTCAGACTTCCTAGCCTTGCAATGTACAGTGATACCACACTGCTCAGCCATTTTCCCCAACTCCTCCATAGACAGTGCTTTTAACTTATCCCAAGTTACTTCATCCTGTCTTGGAGGAGTGATTGCACTGGAGGGAGTGCAGAGGAGATTCACCAGGATGTTGCCTGGGATGGAACATTTAAGCTATGAAGAGAGGTTGGATAGGCTTGGGTTGTTTTCGCTGGAGCAGAGAAGACTGAGGGGTGACCTGATCGAGGTGTACAAGATTATGAGGGGCATGGACAGGGTGGATAGGGAGCAGCTGTTCCCCTTAGTTGAAGGGTCAGTTACGAGGGGTCACAAGTTTACGGTGAGGGGCAGGAGGTTTAAGGGGGATTTGAGGAAGAACTTTTTTACCCAGAGGGTGGTGACAGTCTGGAATACCCTGCCTGGGAGGGTGGTAGAGGCGGGTTGTCTCACATCCTTTAAAAAGTACCTGGATGAGCACTTGGCACATCATAACATTCAAGGCTATGGGCCAAGTGCTGGCAAATGGGATTAGGTAGACAGGTCAGGTGTCTTTAATGCATCGGTGCAGACTCAATGGGCCGAAGGGCCTCTTCTGCACTGTATTATTCTGTGATTCTGTGAACTACTCGCTTCAGTTGCAGACATGTTAGTTTTCAATCTCACACAACCATAACAAAACCTGTATTGAAATTTGCTCTTTCTGATCGGGAACCGTTTGGCTTCCCACTTCCAATTTCACTCATTCATTTCTGGGTAAAATTCCAGACACTAGCACCCAAATTTCTGTTACGACCAAGTGAGAAGGGTGTCTAGTTGTCTTTTACTGTCTTCACCTGGTCTTATTGTAACAGGGTTTATGTTTTAAACACACTGTGTTTTGAGCTCCCCCTTTGGTGAGTCCTTGTTCACAGCTTTCCAATTGTAAGGTAAAGAAATGTGCATAAACAGGCATTCTTAGGTTTAAAGAAGAAAAGTGAAATTTATTAAACCTTAAACTTAAACTTGAATATGGTTAACACCTACGGATATATGACGCGCCCATGCTAGCATGCACATGTGATACATACATGCAAATAGAGACAGAAAAGAGAAGAAAAATAAAATTGAGAGGTTTGAGGCAATTTCTGAAGAGTTTCTTGTTAACTGTGCTTCGAGCTCACTGTAGTCCTTTTGTAAGTAGTCTTGCTTTTTGTTGGGGCCCAGCATTCTTCTTAAACCTTGTTCACTGTAGGAGACTTTTCTCTCTTGGGGTTCATGTGTCTTCAATGGTTTCCGAAGCTGGTGAGAGCGAGGTGAGAGAAGACAGGAGAGAGATGTTCTCAGTCCAGGAGAAAACAGCCTTCTGAGTTCAAAATCCCTGTTGGAAGTTCAAATTCAAAAAAACTCCAACAGTCAGCCAGCCATGTGACCAAACTGGTCCGTCACTTCTTCTGTGTATTGGGAAAGCAAAGACTGGTTCCCTTGTTCCAACACTATCAGTTACTATGCAAATGTCTTTCCAGTCAGGGACTTGCAAATTTAAGTTTTAATGTTTATGTGGCGATATAATGTGTGCCTCAGTCTTGGCAGGTGGGGGACTTACCTGACAATATGCTGTTTTAAATTTGTTAATTATTTCCTCTCTGTATGCATTATTCTAGAGATACAGATTTGGGTCATGTTTTGGTTTTGAACTGATTTAAACAATGAATATTCCTTGGGCTCACAAAGTTAAAATTTGGCAATATGAGTTCATACTCCATGACAGGAATCATTATTTCGAAGTTGCATGAGAGTGCTCATATATTGAGTATGTTCATTTCCATTTAAAATGGTGCCCAAAGAAGTGGGGAGAACTTTGTAATTTTACATTACAAGTTAAAGATGCTGGTGTGGATTTATTTTGACTGGAGCAGCTTGTGCTCAGTAAATCAGAGGCCATTTGTTTTAAAAAAAATAAGATTTTGCCTTGGAATTGCAGTTGCTATGGTACCAGATACTTAATTTGAATTTTCCAAAGCACTTCAATTTGATTTGGTTTGTGAAAACGTATTTTCTTCAGTTACAGTCAGTATTTTTATAGCCATTTGGAAAGGCACCTGAAGGCGGCAACTAAGTAATTTACTGGGTGTTAACAAGCAAGAGATAGTTTGGTTCGTTTATCTGTTATGAATTGTGTTTAGTTCATAAAATATTGGTCTGAATTAAACTTTAACTATTAAGCTCAACTAACCTATTAAACTGTGAAAACCTAACTTTCATTATGGCCACTGGAAAATTCTGGTTATTATAAATTGTGTGGAGGTTTTTCATTCAGGACTTGAGACCATCACATAAAATCGGCAGTTTTAAATTTCGTAAATGTTTGCTGATTTGAAGTAGAAATTGTTATCCCTATGGCTGCAATCTGGAGACACCTTGTAATTGATTGTGCTAACTAACCAAAGAGTTAATTCCAAAGGAAGTTTTGAAAGTGCAAAGACTTTAAAAAAAAGTAAAACTTGGTTTTTTTTCATTTGAAGTGATGCAATTGCATGCATCTGATGATAGTTTGCTCCACCTTTTTATATATTTGGCATTACTAAATTTTCATTCTTAAAATTTCAAGAGTAATGCTCCCTTTATACTGCCCCATTAAAGACTCCCAAGGTTCTCAGTTTGAGTGGATATTTCCTCTGGTGGCCTAAGGAAATCATGATTTTAACCTCTTGGGTTCTCAAATAGAGTTGCAACGGATTCTCTGATTTTCTTATAAATAGGAGACAACGGTTTTCTGGACTGCCTTGACTTGGATGGCATAGCAACAGATCCACCTGATTTAAGAATTTAAGGACTTATCTGTAGCTATCACAAGATATCAAATCTCACAGCATGGTGGTCATGCAAGATTTTGCCGATCAAAGGCTCAGACTTAACCCATTCAAGGTCATTTGATATCTTCTAAGTCTGAATGGGGAGATGTGAGAGTTATCATTGCAAGCACTTACGTCTCTAATGTAAAACCACCAAGTCTGGGCATCATTTATTTCTGAAATTAGAACTGATAAAGATAAATTGATATGATTTGCTGTTGCAGGCACTTGAGATGGGAAGAAGGGATAACCACATTTTTATTGAAAGAAACTGGTGGAACGCAGTCTCGGTGAAACTGCCAATTGTTGTGCATCAAAGAAGAAAATTTTTGGGGAAGTAAAATTGAACATTGACAAGTGCTGTCAGTTCAACAATTTTTGTGGCTGTTTGTCCCTCTTAGTTTTCTATGCGTCTTGTTTCTCCTATCTGCTGGTGTGTCATGGTGTCTCTGTTTTAAAGACGTCTGCAAACGCGACATGAAGTCCTGTGACATTGATCACAAGTCGTGGGAGTCAGTTGCCAGCGTTCGCCAGAGCTGGCGGGCAGCCATAAAGGCGGGGCTAAAGTGTGACGAGTCGAAGAGACTTAGTAGTTGGCAGGAAAAAAGACAGAAGCGCAAGGGGAGAGTCAACTGTGTAACAGCCCTGACAAACAAATTTCTCTGCAGCACCTGTGGAAGAGCCTGTCACTCTAGAATTGGCCTTTATAGCCACTCCAGGCGCTGCTTCACAAACCACTGACCACCTCCAGGCGCTTACCCATTGTCTCTCGAGATAAGGAAGCCAAAGAAAGATTCTCCACATGAACCTCCTCCCACTGATTTTCATCTAACCCTGTCAGCATATCATTCTATTCCTTTCTCCTTCATTTGCTTATCTAGCTTCTCCTTAAATGCATCTATGCCATTCACTTCAACTAGTGGTGGCGCATTTCACATTCTTACTACTCACCACTCTCTGGATAAAAAGGTTTCTCCAGAATTCACAAATTGGATTAATTGGCTGGAATTTTATGTGGGACCCCCACCCCACCCCACCAGTTTAAAAGTCATGGGTGAACCCGCCACTGCCGGGCCTGAAAGCCATGCTGTAATTTTGCATGGCTCAGGCACTTAATTGGCCCTGGCCAGGACTTCCACCCCGCTGAGGCAGGAAGTCCCCCCTTCAGGAGCTGTCAGCCAATCAGAGGGCCAGCAGCGCCACCGGGAGTAGTGGCCACTGCTTAGACTGCACCCAGCTAGGAGAGGACCATTGTCCCTAGCACCAAAAGGTGACTGGGGTTTGGGCCTTGCCGGGAAAAATCGGCTGAGCCCTGGCGAGGGGGGTAGGGTCGATTATGAGCGCAGGGGGAGGTGCTTCAGTGCGGCGGGGGGGGGGCGGCTTTGCCGTGGAGGAGGCTCTCTGTGGGGGACAGCGTGCCAATCAGGAGGCCTCTGCATCCCCCCCAGCCCACAAAGAGGTTGCCCGGTGGCGAACTGCCGGGCGGATGGAGGTCCTTAAATGGCAATTAATTGGCCACTTAAGGGCCTCAATTGACCTGGGGTGGCTAGGTGGGGCTTTTTCAACCTCCCCCGCTACTTGTAAAGCAAACAGCACTCCCCGCCTCCAGTCTGCTCCCGGGATGGGGGCAGTGTGTGCAAAATTCCGTCCATTATATTTTTGACCTCTGCTTTTGAACTCCGCCACAACTGGAAACATTTCTCTACATCGACCATCATCAACTCTTTCATAAGCTTAAAGACCTCTATCAGGTCAACTCTCAGCCTTCCTTTTTCTAGCGATAAGCCTGCTCAGCCTTTCCTAAAAACGTAGACAAGTGATACATTTGGTAGGAAGAATAAGGAGAGACAATACATGCCAAATCATACAAATTTAATACGATTGCCACAAGAGACAGACCTGGGGGCATTTGTGCACAAATCGTTGAAGGTGGCAGGACAGGTAAGCAAAGCATTTAATAAAGCATATTGGATTGTAGGCAATAGAAATAGAGACATACAGCATAAAAGACAAGGAAGCTATACTAAGACTATATAATATACTAGGTTGGGCTCAATTCTGGGCACCACACTTTAGGAAGGACATGAATGCTTTGGAGAGGGTACAGAAGAAATTTACTAGACTGGTTACAGGGATGAAGGATTACAGCTACATGGATAGAATCACAGAAATCATAGGAAGTTTAAGGCACAGAAAGAGGCCACTTGGCCCATTTTGTCTGTGCTGGCTGAAAAACGATCCACCTATTCTAATCCCACCTTCCAGCATTTGGTCTGTAGCCCCGCAGCTTACGGCACTTGAGGTGCACATCCAGACTCCTTTTGAATGAGTTGAGGGTCTCTGCCTCAACTACTCTCTAAGGCATTGAATTCCAGACCACCACCATCCCCTGGGTGAAAAAGTTTTTCCTCATCTCCCCCCTAATTTTTCTACCAATCACTTTAAATCTATGCCTCCTCATCACTGACCTCTCTGCTAAGGTGAATAGACCCTTCACCTCCACTCTATACAGGTCCCTCAAAATTTTGTACATTTCAATCAGATCTCCCCTCAGCTTTCTCTGTTCCAAGAAGAACAACCCCAGCCTATCCAATCTTTCCTCATAGCTGCATTTTTCCAGTCCCGGCAACATCGTCATAAATCTCCTCTGTACCCTCTCCAGCGCAATTACATCCTTTCTGTAATGAGGTGACCGGAACTGCACACAGTACTCAAGTTGTGACCTAACCAATGAGTTATACAGTTCCAGCATAACCTCCCTGCTCGTGTATTCTATATCTCGGCTAATAAAGGAAAGGATTCCATATGCCTTCTTAATCACCTTATCAACCTGTCCTGCTACCTTCAGGGATCTGTGGACATTCACTCCAAAGTCCCTTACTTGCTCTCCCTTCTCAGTATTTCCCTATTAATTGTGTATTCCTTTGCCTTTGCCTTGTTTGACCTCCCCAAATGCATCACCTCACACTTCTCCAAGTTGAATCCTATTTGCCACTTTTCTGCCCATCTGACCAGACCATCAACATCTTCCTGCAGCCTGCAGCTATCCTCCTCACCATCTACCATATGGCTAGTCTTTGTGTCGTCCGTAAACTTCTTTATCATGCCCCCTATATTTAAGTCCAAATTGTTAATATATACCACAAAAAGCAGGGGAACCAGTACTAAGCCCTGCAGAACACCACTGGAAACAGCCCTCCAGTCGCTAAAACAGCTGCCAATAATTACCTTTTGTTTCCTACCACTGAGCCAACTTTGTATCCACCTTGCTGCATTTCCCTGGATCCCATGGGATTTTATTTTTTTAACCAGCCCTCCAGTCTGTGGGACTTTGTCAAAAGCCTTGCTAAAATCCATGAAGACCACATCAACCACACCACCCTCATCTATCTTCCTTGCTACTTCTTCAAAAAATTTGATCAAGTTGGTCAAAGAAGATCTTCCCTTAACAAATTCATGCTGACTATCCTTGATTAACCTGTGCCTTTCTAAATGACAGTTTATCCTGTCTCTCAGAATAGATTCCAATAATTTGCCCACAACTGAGGTTAGACTGACTGGCCTGTAATTATTCGGTCTATCCTTCGCTCCCTTTTTAAACAGAGATACAACGTTAGCAATTCTCCAATCCTCCGGCACCACACCTGTATCCAGTGAGAACTGGAAAATTATGGTTAGATCCTCTGCTATTTCCTCTCTTGCTTCTTTTCACAGCCTAGGATACATTTCATCCAGCCCTGGTGATTTATCAACTTTCAAGGATGCTAATCCCATTAATACTTCTTCTCTCCCTATGTTTATCACATCCAATACTTCACACTCTTTTTCCTTAACTACAGTATCTGCATCGTCCCCCTCTTTTGTGAAGACAGATGCAAATTATTCATTAAGAACCATCCTAATATCTTCCCCTCCTACACATAGGTTACCTTTTCAGTCTTTTGTGGGCCCTACTCTCTCCTTAGTTATCCTCTTACTCTTAATGTACTGATAAAACATCTTTGGGTTCACCTTGATTCTGCTTGCCAATATTCTTTCATGTCCTCTCTTTGCTTTCCTAATTTCCTTTTCAATTTCACCCCTCCACTTCTATACTCCTCTCGGCTTTCTGTAGTATTGAGTTCTCGGTGTCGGACTTAAGCTTTCCTTTTCTGCCTTATCTTACCCTGTAGGCTCCTTGACATCCATGGGGCTCTAGATTTGGCCACCTCACCCTTTTTCTTTTTGGGAACATGTTTACCCTGAACCCCTTGAATGTCCCCTTTGAATGCCTCCCACTGTTCTGACTTTGGTTTACCTTCAAGTAGCTGTTTCCAGTCCACTTTTGCCACATCACTTCTCAGTTTAGTAAAATTGGCCTTGCCCCAATTGTGAACTCTAATTCCTGTTCTATCTTTGTCCTTTTCCATAATTATGTTAAAACTGATTGAATTATGATCACTACCAGCAAAATGCTCTCCTATTGCCACTCTTTCCTCTTCCCATCTTCATCTCCTAAAACTAAGTCTAAAACTGCACCCTCTCTTGTTGGACTTGCTACATACTGGGCAAAAAAGTTCTCCTGAATGCACCTCAAGAATTCTGCTCCCTCAATTCCTTTCACACTAAAACTATCCCAGTTACTATTGGTATGATTAAAATCCCCTAATTCTACCGCCCTATTGTTTTTGTACTTCTCAGAGATTTGCCTACATATCTGCTCTTCTATCTCCCTCTGACTATTTGGGGGTCTATAGTGCCATCCCAGCAGTGTGACTGCCCCTTTTTTTTATTCCTTAGCTCAATCCATATGGCCTCATTTGATGAACCTTCCAAAATATCATCCCTCCTCACAGCTGTAATAGTTTCCTTGACCAATATTGCCATTCCCCATCTTTCTTATCCCCCTCCCTATCGCGTCTGAAAACCCTGTAACCAGGAGCATTGAGCTACCATTCCTGTCCTTCCTTAAGCCATGTTTCTGTAATAGCTATGATATCATACTGCCACGTGTCCATCTGAGCCCTCAGCTCATCTGCTTTATTTGCTACAGTCCTTGCTTTGAAATAGATATCCCTGAGTACGCCAAACTCTTTTTTATTTTCTAACCCTCCTTTTCTCTGTCTTCCAGACTCATCCATTAACTTTCCGCCTTCCATTTTAATTTCTGATTTTGTCCCAACTGAGTCTACACTCAGGTCCCCATCCCCCTGCCAAACTAGTTTAAACCCTCCCCAACAGTGCTAACAAAATGTCCTGCAAGGAACTCAGACCCGGCTCTGTTCAGGTGCAACCCGTCCAGCCTGTACAGGCCCCATCTCCTCCAGAGACGGTCCCAATGTCCCAGGAATCTGAAGCCCTCCCTCCTGCACCATCCTTCCAGCCATGCATTCTTATCCTTCTATTTCTATACTCACTTACATGTGGCACTGGGAGTATTCCGGAGATTACTACTTTTGAGGTCCTGCTTACTAATTTCTTACCTAGTTCCCTAAATTCTGACTGCAAGAGCACATCCCTCTTTCCACCTATGTCGTTGGTTCTGATGTGGACCACGACTACTGGCTGTTCGCTCTCCCCCTTCAGGATGCTCTGCAGCCGCACAGTGACATAGATAGACTAGGGAAGCTGCGGTTGTTCTCCTTTGAGCAGAGAAAGCTAAGAAGAGATTTACATTGACTAAATAAAGAGAAACTGATCGAATGGCTGAAGGGTCAATGATGAAAGGACACAGATTTAAGGTGATTGGCAAAAGAGCCTGAGGCGACATGAGGGAACACTTTTTTTACACAATGAATGGTTAAGATTTGAAATGCACTGCTTGACTGTGTGGTTGATACAGATTCTATAGTAGCCTGCAAAAGAGAATTGAATAAATACTTGAACAAGAAAAAAATTGCAGGGATTCAGGGAAACAGAAGGGGAGTGGGACTAACTGGATTGCTCTTTCAAAGAGCAATGGGCTGAATAGGCTCCTTCTATATTGTACTATTCTATGACTCATAATAATATGGAGGCTATAACTATTCACAGTATTCGAAGTGTTCTAAACAAGGTTCTAAAAAAGGCTCTATACAAGTTTTACATAACTTCTCCGCCTTTCAATTCTGTTTCTCTAGAAATGAACCTCAGTGTTTAATTTGACTTTTTTTAATGGCATTATTAATTTGCCTCACTACTTTTGGTGATTTATGTAACTGCACTACTGATTTATGATACATAAATAATTACAATGCATTGCATACAAATACATACCCGACCATTGCTAACAACAGCCTCCTGACCAGGTAACATCTTCAGAACATCTTTACAGAACAGCTGGTGAGTGCGAAAGAAGTCGACTCCTAAGGTGTTGTACTTCTTCTCAAAGGTATCATTATTCATTCCCTAAAGCAACAGTAATGAATCATTTTAGCTGAATAAATGACTGCCTATTGTTTTGAAAATAAATGATTTCTAGCTCTTTCCAAACATATATTGGGGCAATGCTCCATCTCTAAACATGGAGTCTGCCAAATAAAATACAAATCTTGACAATCAATTAGAGGTAACTTTGACAAAGAAACTTAATAGAAGACGAAAGGTAGTACACAAACTGAAATTGCTGTCGAAAGGCAGGATCTCTTAACTATTCCATCAACAACTGTAGGAATCATTGATATATGGTACAAATAAAAACCAGCACAACATCAACTCAGAATGTATGTGTTGTAATTGGAATGTTGTTCACACTTCAGTATTATAGAAGTATTTAAATAAATCAAGAAAATTAGTTGCAACATTAATGTGACTGTATGTTTAGGAAAACATAATGCCTGTGAAAATATCTGCCCCTGGATATTACTTAATTTGAAGATTGACAGTGTTTTATTGCATTTTTATCAGTGTTTATAAAAGGTTTTGAAAGTCTGATAAATTATGTAAAAAAGGGATGGGTTGCACCTCGACAGGACTGATACCAATGTCCTCGTATGGGGTTCACTAGTGTGACCGGGGAGGGTTTAAACCTGCATTTTGAAGCAGAAAAGAAGAATAAGATGCATAAAGGAGTGAGTGTGTTGGATAGCACCAAAGAAGTAAATAAAATCACAGAGTCATTTAGGGTATAAAAGGAAGCCATTCGGCCCATCAAGTCCATGACAGCTCTCTGCACAGCAATCTAGTCAGTCCTACTCCTCTGCTCAATCCCCCAATAGCCCGACAAGTTTATTTCCTTCAAGTGCCCATCAATTTCTTTTTGAAATCATTGATTGTCTCCACTTCCACCACCCTCATGGGCAGCGAGTTCCAGGTCATTACCACTCATTGCGTATAATTGTTCCTCCTCATATTCCCCCTGCGACTCTTGCCCACAACCTTCAATTTGTGTCTCTAGTTCTTGTACCATCTAATATGGAACTACTCCCTTCTTTAGTACTGTCCAACACTCTCACATTATGCACCTTATCCCTCTTTTCTACTTCTATATGCTGGTGCCCACCTCACTGCCAATTTAGTTTAATCCCTCCCCAACCACACAAGTGAACCTCCCCATGAGGACATTGATCCAGTCCTGCTGAGGTGCAACCTGTCTGTTTTGAATAGGTGCCTTCTGTCCCAGAATTTGTTCCAATGCCCCAAGAATCTGAAGCCCTCCTCCTGCACCATGCTTCAAGCCGCACACTGTTCCTCCCTATCTTCCTATTTCTACTATTGCTAGCTTGTGGCACTGGGAGTAATCCAAATATCACTACCTTTGAGGCTCTACTCTTTAACTTCCTTCCTAGCTCTTGAAAATCTAATTATAGGACCTCAATATCTATCCTTGATATGTCATTGGTACCAACGTGTACCACAACTTCTGGCTCAATCTTTTCCCCCTGCACGCTTTCAATGATGTCCCTTACACTGGTACCAGAGAGGAAACACACCATGCAAACACTCCAAAGACTCCTGCACTTCCTGCCTCTTCCTAGTCTTCCGGATGGCCATCCACCTATCCTGAACATCTACTGCCTGTGGGGTGACTACCTCCTGGAAAGTACGATCCAAGAAACTCTCTTGCTCCCTGCAGTGACTCCAGCTGTCCCTACAGCGAGGAAACCCTGAGCTCGAGCTGAAGCAGCTGGGGATACTTCCTACACATGTGGTCGCCTAAGACATGCAAAGTGTCCTGCAGTTCCCACATGGGCAGGATTTACATCTATGATGTAAAAAAAACTTGTAGTGTACCTTAATAGATAGGAGGAGAATAAAAAGGACTATGAGGAATACAAAGACAGGTGCATGTATGCAGATGGACAAAGTTTGGTGAATAAGGTTGGCGAGCTAAAAGTACAAATAGCTGTGTGGGAATCTGATGCAGTGGCAATAACGGAAACGTGGCTTAAAAATGGTGAGGACTGGTTGCTTAATATTCAAGGATACAAAGTGTTCAGAAAAGATTGGGAAGCAACAAAGGAAGGTGGGGTGCCAGTACTGATTTGGAAGACACTGTAGTGTTGGAAAGAAAGGATGTCCTTGAGGTGGCAAGGACAGAGTCCATTTAGTTAGAGTTGAGAGCAAAAAGGGGTGATCACGCTATTGGGGGCATTCGAGAATAGTGAGGGAGAGATTGAGGAGAAAATCTGCAGGGAACTTACAGAGATATGTAAAAACTACAGAGTGGGCGGCACAGTGGCGCAGTGGTTAGCACTGCAACCTCACAGCTCCAGGGACCCGGGTTCAATTCTGGGTACTGCCTTGTGTGGAGTTTGCAAGTTCTCCCTGTGACCGCGTGGGTGCTCCGGTTTCCTCCCACAGCCAAAGACTTGCAGGTGATAGGTAAATTGGCCATTGTAAATTGCCCCTAGTGTAGGTAGGTGGTAGGGAATATGGGATTAGAATTAGAATTAGAATTAGAACATGACAGCGCAGTACAGGCCCTTCGGCCCTCGATGTTGCGCCGACCATCTGACCTACACTATTCCATTTTCATCCATATGTCTATCCAATGACCACTTAAATGCCCTTAAAGTTGGCGAGTCTACTACTGTTGCAGGCAGGGCGTTCCACGCCCCTACTACTCTGAGTAAAGAAACTACCTCTGACATCTGTCCTATATCTTTCACCCCTCAACTTAAAGCTATGTCCCCTCGTGTTTGCCATCATCATCCGAGGAAAAAGACTCTCACTATCCACCCTATCTAACCCTCTGATTATCTTGTATGTCTCTATTAAGTCACCTCTCCTCCTCCTTCTCTCTAACGAAAACAACCCCAAGTCCCTCAGCTTTTCCTCGTAAGACCTTCCCTCCATACCAGGCAACATCCTAGTAAATGTCCTCTGCACCCTTTCCAAAGCTTCCAGATCCTTCCTATAATGCGGTGACCAGAACTGCACGCAATACTCAAGGTGCGGCCTCACCAGAGTTTTGTACAGCTGCATCATGACCTCGTGGCTCCGAAACTCGATCCCCCTACTAATAAAAGCTAACACACCATATGCCTTCTTAACAGCCCTATTAACCTGGGTAGCAACTTTCAGGGATTTATGTACCTGGACACCAAGATCTCTCTGCTCATTGCTGTAGGGTTAGTATAAATGGGTGGTTGTTGGTCGGCACAGACTCGGTGGGCCGAAGGTATCTCTAAATAAAATAATGAAAATAAAGTGGTGATATTGGGTGACTTTAATTACCCAAATATCGATTGGGTAAGGAGGGGGAGACATTTCTCAAGTTTGTTCAGGAGAACTTCCTTGTCCAGTATACGCTCAGTCCAACTAGGAAGGAGGCAGTACTGGGAAATGAGATGGGCCAAATGGACCAAGTGTCTGTGGGGGAACACTTGGATAAGAGTGATCATTGTATCCTAAGGTTTAGATTAACAATGAAGAAGAGCGAGGAACGATCTAAGACAGAACTTCGAAATTGGAAGAGGCTAACTTCAATGGGATGAGAGGGGATCTAGCCACAGTAAAATGGAACCAGAGGGCTGAATTTTACCGGGCCTCTAAAGTCGGGAGTTGTGGCGGGGGCCCAGAAAATACCTCTGGGAGAGGCCCGCCATGGGCCTCGATACCGGGAAGGCCCCACCCCATATTAACAGCGGTGGCAAGACCTCATGGTGACCCCCCGCCGCTTGGCAGCGGGAACATAAATAAAATATGTTAATGCAGGTAAATTTAAGAATGAATACCTATACCGCTACCATATTCCAGCCGGTTGCTGGGACTCCCGCACCTTTGGATCTCCATTTGGAGTTCTGAGGAGGCACACTGGTTGGGAGGGAGGGGTACGTATGTTTTCAGGGTGTGGGGGTGGTGCGGGGAAAACTATTGAGATTGTTGGGAGGGTATGGTGGGAAGGGGTTAAAGGTGAAAGTTAATAAAGTTCGGGGGGAAGGTCAGGATTGCAAGGTACGTTTTTGTCGGGGGGTGGAGAGGGGAATTGATGAATTATTTAGTCATTGTGGGGACTGGGAGAGGGGTTTGAGTCTTTTGGTAAATTTTTAACTTTCATTTTAAAATGTCTACAACATTAAAAATTTAAATGAAGTTGAAGGGCTTGAAGCCCTTTACAAATTGCGCGGCGCCTGCGCAGTAGTGCTGGCCGCTATTGCTGAGTACGGAGTGCCCGCCTCCTCCCTGTCATCAGGGGAGGGGTACTCCGCCACGTTCATTTAAATGAGCCGCTGCGCTAAATATTGCAGCAGTTCCATGTAGTAATCCTCGCGTGTGCATCCCGCAGTTTTTGAAGTTTGCCGCCGAAATAAAGCTGGAAAAAGTCAGCCCAGATCGAGAGGAAACTCTGTAAAGGAACAATGGTGATCTTTAAGGAGGAGACGTTTCTGGTACAGGCTAGGTACATTTCAACAAGGGTGCAAGGTAAAGGAACCAAAGCCAGGGCTCCGTGAATGGCTAGGAAGATAGAGAATATGATGAAACAAAAAATGAGGGTGTATGATGCATGTCAGGTGAATGCTTCAAGTGAGAACCAGGTCAAATACAATAAGCTGAGTTGGGAAGTGAAAAGGAATTTAAGACTGGCAAAGAGACAATATGAGAATAGAATGGCAGTTAACATGAGAACCCAAGAATCTTCAACTGGGATACAAATAATAAACGGGTAGTAAGAGGTGGGGTGGGTCCTATTACGGACAAAGAGGGCGATATATGCTTTGAGGTGCAGGGCAAGGCAGGAATACGGAATGAGTATGCTTACTAAGGAAGAGGACGCCGACAAAACATTGGGAGAAGCAGACAAAGTAGATGCAATGGATAAGACTGTTGAGAAATCTGTTAAGTGGTTCTCTACCACGTTCTACCGCAAACCTACCTTCACTGGTCAATACATGCGTTGGGTGTCTTACAGTTCCACACGCCATAACATTGGCCTGATCGGCAACCTCATAAATAGGGCCCAAGCCATTTGGTCACCATGCAAGCTTGATGCTGAAATAGGGCGAATCAAAGGCATCCTGCGTGACAATGGCTACTCTGATCAGATCATGTCTTGCTGTATATCGCGCAAACTTAGGGATCAAATTACCCTGGAAAGGTAATGTAAACCCAAAAATTTGAGCAACAGGTAAAGCAAGCTGTTTCACGCTGCTACTATGCAGTTGCAACACGTGTGATGTTCGCCACGAACAGGATGCTGCCGTCAAGCCAAAAAGACGTTCTGCCTATCACACAAATGAGTAATGTGATAAAATGAGTAATGTTGGGGAACACAGGGCTTAGTGAGAGAGAGGAACTGAAAGAAATCAGTATAAGTAGGGAAATGGTGTTGGTGAAATTGATGGGATTGAAGACCGAAAAATCCCAGGGCCTGATGGTATGCATCCCAGAGTACTTAAGGAAGTGGCCCTAGAAATAGTGGATGCATTGGTGGTCATCTTCCAAGATTCTATAGACACTGGAACAGTTCCTACAGATTGGAGGGTAGCTAATGTAACCCCACTATTTAAAAAAACGAGATAGTGAGAAAGCAGGGAATTATAGACCAGTCAGCCTGACGCAGTAGTGGGGAAAATTCTAGAGTCCATTATCAACGATTTTATCGCAGAGCACTTGGAGAACAGTGGTAGAATCGGGCAGAGTCAGCATGGATTTACGAAAGGGAAATCATGCTTCACAAATCTACTAGAATTCTTTGAGGATGTGAACTAGTATAGTTGATGAAGGGGAGCCAGTGGATGTGGTTTATTTGGACTTTCAGGAGGCTTTTGACAAAGTCCCACATAAGAGATTAGCATGTAAAATTAAAGCACATGGGATTGGGGAAAGTGTATTGCGATGGATAGAAAATAGGTTGGCGGACAGGAAACAAAGAGTAGGGATAAATGGTTCTTTTTCTGAATGGCAGGCGGTGACGAGTGGGGTACTGCAGGGATCTGCATTAGGACCCCAGCTATTCACAATATACATTTTTTAAAAATTAATTCACGGGATGTGGGCATCGCTGGCCAGGCCAGCATTTATTGCCCATCCCTAATTGCCCTTGAGAAGGTGGTGGTGAGCTGCCTTCTTGAACCGCTGCAGTCCATGTGGGGTAGGTACACCCGCAGTGCTGTTAGGGAGTTCCAGGATTTTGACCCAGTGACAGCGAAGGAACGGCGATATAGTTCCAAGTCAGGATGATGTGTGACTTGGAGGGGATCTTGCAGGTGGTGGTGTTCCCATTTATATGCTGCCCCTGTCCTTCTAGTTGGTAGAGGTCGCGGGTTTGGAAGGTGCTGTCTAAGGAGCCTTGGTGCATTGCTGCAGTGCATCTTGTAGATGGTACACACTGCTGCCACTGTGCGTCGGTGGTGGAGGGAGTGAATGTTTGTAGATGGGGTGCCAATCAAGCGGGCTGCTTTGTCCTGGATGGTGTCGAGCTTCTTGAGTGTTGTTGGAGCTGCACCCATCTAGGCAAGTGGAGAGTATTCCATCACACTCCTGACTTGTGCCTTGTCGATGGAGGACAGGCTTTGGGGAGTCAGGAGGTGAGTTACTCGCCTCAGGATTCCGAGCCTCTGACCTGCTCTTGTAGCCACGGTATTTATATTGCTACTCCAGTTCAGTTTTCGGTCAATGGTAGCCCCTCGGATGTTGATAGTGGGGGATTCAGCGATGGTAATGCCGTTGAATGTCAAGGGGAGATGGTTAGATTCTCTTTTGTTGGAGATGGTCATTGCCTGGCACTTGTGTGGCGCAAATGTTACTTGACATTTCTCAGCCCAAACCTGGATATTGTCCAGGTTTTGCTGCATTTCTACACGGACTGCTTCAGTAGCTGAGGAGTCACGAATGGTGCTGAACATTGTGCAATCATCAGTGAACATCCCCACATCTGACCTTATGATTGAACGAAGGTCATTGATGAAGCAGCTGAAGATGGTTGGGCCTAGGACACTACGCTGAGGTACTCCTGCAGTGAAGTCCTGGAGCTCAGATGACTGACCTCTAACAACCACAACCATCTTCCTTTGCGCTAGGTATGACTCCAGTCAGCGGAGGGTTTTCCCCCTGATTCCCATTGACCTCAGTTTTGCTAAGGCTCCTTGATGCCATACTCGGTCAAATGCTGCCTTGATGTCAAGGGCAGTTACTCTCACCTCACCTCTTGAGTTCAGCTCTTTTGTCCATGTTTGAACCAAGGCTGTAATGAGGTCAGGAGCTGAGTGGCCCTGGCGGAACCCAAACTGAGCATCACTGAGCAGGTTGTTGCTAAGCAAGTGCCGCTTGATGGCACTGTTGATGACACCTTGCATCAATTTACTGATGATTGAGAGTAGGCTAATGGGGCAGTAGTTGGCCGGGTTGGATTTGTCCTGCTTTTTGTGTACAGGACAGACCTGGGCAATTATCCACATTGCAGGGTAGATGCCAGTGTTGTCGCTGTACTGGAACAGCTTGGCTCGGGGCTTGGCAAGTTCTGGAGCACAGGTCTTCAGTACTATTGCCAGAATGTTATCAGGGCCCAGAGTCTTTGCTGTATCCAGTGCCTTCAGTCATTTTTTGATATCACGCGGAATGAATCGAATTGGCTGAAGTCTGGCATCTGTGATGCTGGGGACTTCAGGAGGAGGCCGAGATGGATCATCAACTCGGCACTTCTGGCTGAAGATTGTTGCAAATTCTTCAGCCTTATCTTTTGCACTGATGTGCTGGGCTTCCCCATCATTGATGATGGGGATATTTGTGGAGCCACATCCTCCAGTTAGTTGTTTTATTGTCCACCACCATTCACGGCTGAATGTGGCAGGGCTGCAGAGCTTAGATCTGATCCGTTGGTTAAGGGATCGCTTAGCTCTGTCTATCGCATGCTGCTTACGCAGTTTGGCATGCAAGTAGTCCTGGGTTGTAGCTTCACCAGGTTGACACCTCAGTTTGAGGTATGCCTGGTGCTGCTCCTGGCATGCCCTCCTGCACTCTTCATTGAACCAGGGTTGGTCTCCTGGCTTGATGGTAATGGTAGAGTGGGGGATATGCCGGGCCATGAGGTTACAGATTGTGGTTGAGTACAATTCTGCTGCTGCTGATGGCCCACAGCGTCTCATGGATGCCCAGTTTTGCATTGCTAGATCCGTTCGAAATCTCTCCCATTTAGCACGGTGATAGTGCCACACAACACGATGGACGGTATCCTCAATGTAAAGGCGGGACTTCGTCTCCACAAGGACTGTGCGGTGGTCACTCCTACCAATACTGTCATGGACAGATGCATCCGCGGCAGGCAGATTGGTGAGGACGAAGTCGAGTATGTTCGCCCCTCATGTTGGTTCCCCCACCACCTGCCGCAGACCCAGTCTAGCAGCCATGTCCTTTAGGATTCGGCCAGTTCGGTCGAGCCACTCATGGTGATGGACATTGAAGTCCCCCACCCAGAGTACATTTTGTGCCCTTGCCACCCTCAGTGCTTCCTCCAAGTGGTGTTTAACATGGAGGAGTACTGAGTCATCAGCTGAGGGAGGGCGGTAGGTGGTAATCAGTAGGAGGTTACCTTGCCCATGTTTGACCTGATGCCATGAGACTTCATGAGGTCCGGAGTCAATGTTGAGGATTCCCAGGGCAACTCCCTCCCTACTGTATACCACTGTGCCACCACCTCTGCTGGGTCTGTCCTGCCGGTGGGACAGGACGTACCCAGGGATGGTGATGGCAGTGTCTGGGACATTGTCTGTTAGGTATGATTCCGTGAATATGACTATGTCAGGCTGTTGCTTGACGAGTCTGTGGGACAGCTCTCCCAACTTTGGCACAAGCCCCCAGATGTTAGTAAGGAGGACTTTGCAGGGTCGACAGGGCTGGGTTTGCCGTTGTCGTTTCCGGTGCCTAGGTCGATGCCGAGTGGTCCGTCCGGGTTCATTCCTTTTTATTGACTTTGTCGCGGTTTGGTACAACTGAGTGGCTTGCTCGGCCATTTCAGAGGGCATGTAAGAATTAACCACATTGCTGTGGGTCCGGAGTCACATGTAGGCCAGACCAGGTAAGGACAGCAGATTTCCTTCCCTCAAGGACATTAGTGAAACAGATGGGTTTTTACAACAATCGACAATGGTTTCATGGCCATCATTAGACTAGCTTTTAATTCCAGATTTTTATTAAGTTCAAATTCCTCCTTCTGCTGTGGTGGGATTCGAACCCATGTCCCCAGAGGAATACCCTGGGTCTCTGGGTTACTAGTCCAGTGATAATACCACTACGCCACCGCCTACCCTAATGATTTAGATGAGGGAACTAAATGTAATATCTCCAAATTTTCAGATGACACAAAACTGGGTGGGAGGTTGAGTTGTGAGGAAGATGCAGAGAGGCTTCAGGGTGATTTCGACAAGTTGAGTGAGTGGGCAAATGCACGGCAGCTGCAGTATAATGTGGATAAATGTGAGGTTATCCACTTTGGTAGCAAAAACAGGAAGGCAGATTATTATCTGAACGGCTATAAACTGAGAGAGGGGAATATGCAGCGAGACCTGGGTGTTCTCATACACCAGTCGCTGAAGGTAAGCTTGCAGATCCAATAGGCGGTAAAAAAGGCAAATGGTATGTTGGCCTTCATAGCGATAAGATTTGAGTACAGGAGCAGGGATGTCATGTTGCAATTATACAGCGCCTAGGTGAGGCCACACCTGGAATATTGAATGCAGTTTTGGTCTCTTTATCTGAGGAAGGATGTTCTTGCTATAGACGGAGTGCAGCGAAGGTTTACCAGACTGATTCCTGGGATGGCGGGACTGACGTATGAGGAGAGATTGAGTCGGTTAGGATTATATTCGCTGGAGTTCAGAAGAGTGAGGGGGGATCTCATAGAAACCTATAAAATTCTAACAGGACATGACAGGGTAGATGCAGGAAAAATGTTCCCGATGGTGTGGGAGTCCAGAACCAGGGGTCATAGTCAAAGGATACGGGGTAAATCTTTCAGGACTAAGATGAGGAGAAATTTCTTCACCCAGAGAGTGGTGAGCCTGTGGAATTTGCTACCACAGAAAGCAGTTGAGGCCAAAACACTGTATGTTTTCAAGAAGGAGTTAGATATAGCTCTTGGGTCTAAAGGGATCAAAGGGTATGGGTTGAAAGGGGGAGCAGGCTACTGAGTTGGATGATCGGCCATGGTCATAATGAATAGCGAAGCAGTCTCGAAAGGCCAAATGGCCTACTCCTGCTCCTATTTTCTATGCTTCTATGTGATATATATTAATTTCAATGCCAGTGTGATGCTAGGTATATAGACCATATGTCCCAAAGACTGGTGGATCATATCAAACAGCAGGTCCCTTCTTCTGTTCGCAACGGGTAAGGTGCAAGCCGTACCCAACCAGCCCGTGCTTGCAAAATTCAAAACACAGTGTACAACATTAGATGTGATTCCGCAATTGAACAACATTTGCTAAGTAATCCACAGTGTGCTAAGAATTACGCTGACAGCCAATTTAAGATTGTCAGTAGAGCTCGCAGTGTGGCACAGTAGCGCGTACTGGTAGCTACATATATTAATATACAGGGCCATGTTCTTTGCAGACAGAAAGAATATGTACACACATTGCGCCTGTTTCAGCTGAACAAAATAAGTGACAGCCATTCGCTGCTTCATTCCTCAGGGCAATGTCTTGACCATTCAGAGTCAAGCTGCCTGGTTTAAAATTTTAAACAAAGCTTGGCAGTTAATTGTCAGTTACCGTAAACTGGTGTATTTGCCATGGCAACGCCTCTACCAATCAGAGTTCACTTGCCAATCAATCAGCACTCTCTTCTCATGCAGTATAAGTTGTTGTTTTCCCTTACATTGTTTATTCTTGCGGATTGTCCAGGTGAGTACAAGATGAAAAGCTTCGACAACATGTCTCTATTTTCAGCAATACTCAAGTTCTGTACAACTAAAACGACTACTTTTGAATTTACTGTTATATTTCAGAGCTTTTATGCTGCTTTTGAGTGAAGCACACTAGAACAAATCAGAAGGTTGTGAGGAGATTATCATACAAATCAGAATTTATTTAACAGATAATATCCATTTAATCCCTTGTCCACTCCTCCTCCCAACAAGGGAAAAAGTCATTCCTATCTATACGTGGAGGTTAAGATCTTTCAACAAGTGAAGGAACACACATCTGGCACTGCTGGTTTGAGATCTGACCATAAATCTGTGTCAAGAGGTTCTCTCCGTACAGAATTTTGATAGTGCAGAGAATCAATTCTTCCTTGTCCAGGGAGTTGAACAGCAAATCATCTTCCACCTTGGTACTGCAACTAATCCATTCATCAGAAATGGGAGAGAGATTTGTAGCAAAACCTCTTTCACCAGGGGATCAATAAACCACCAAAGGTGGGAAAAGACCTCGACTGATTTATGGACTACAGTCACTTGTTTAACCCACAGAATAATCGGGGGCATTTTAAAAGCCCCCAAAAAAGGTGGATTTGGGTCAGGTGGGAAGTCAAAATGTAAAAAACCTCAGACCTGATCACTGCCTTAAACTTGCCAACTTCCAGTTTTAATGCCGGCAGCTTGGGGTGGTGGAGTGGGTGCGGGTAGAACATAAGAACGTAAATAGAAGCAGGAGCAGACCACATGACCTGTCGAGCCTGCTCCACCATTCAATATGATCATGGCTGATCTTCGGCTTCAACTCCACTCTATCCCAGTTTTAAATATATTCAATGACAGAACATTGATTACCTTCTGGGGTAGAGAATTCCAAAGATTCACAACCCATTGAGTGAAGAAACTTCTCATCTCAGTCCTAAATGAGCATCCCCTTATCCTGAAAATTGTGCCCCCATATTTTGGATTCCCCAGCCAGCAGAAACCCCAATCTCTAAGTGTCTACTCTGTCAAACCCCTTCAATGAGAGCACCTCTCATTCTTCTAAACTCCAGAGAATATAGGTCAAATTTACTCAGCATCTCGTCTTGGGACAACCCTTTCATCCCAGGGAACAAATGAGGAAACCTTCGCTGTTTGCCTCCGTTGCATGTATATCCTTCCTTAAATATGGAGACACAAAATTGCACACAGTGGGCTGAATTTAGAGAGGATGTTTGGAGCAGGAATGGAAATATGGGGGGCTGAAGAACACCGTTGGATGCATTAGGCCAGAAATCCAACATCATGACCGTGGTTCCAGATTGAGTCAGCTGCAGGAAAGCACCAAGGTAGCGTTGCCGCTCTGAAGTAACGGGACTGCCATTTAAATTGTATTTGCATGTAATTGAAAGCGATTCAATGGACGTCATCGGATTAAATGGACGACAGGTGGTCCTCACATGCCTTCAGATTCCCGGCCTTTGAAAGTCGGCAGCACCAAGATGAGGCCTCAGTGCCACAATGGGAAAGTAGCCATGACCGGCACTTAATAAGGGAAGAGGAAGGAGTGGAGCCCTGCAGTGCTGTGCACTCTGCACGGATGAGCTGGGTCTTGGGTGGTCGGCACATGAGAAGGCTGGATGGTCATACTGCTGGGTGAGAGCATCTGGTGGTCATACTGCTGGGTGCGAGGGCAGGGTGGCCATACTATCGGGTGAGAGGGTTGACTATCATCAAAGTTGGGCACTGAGGGTCATCGGCTTATAAGCCGAGCAGTAGCAAAGGGACAGATGTGAAGGTAACTTCATCGCTGCAAGGACAACACTCTGGAGGCCACTGATCACCTGGCATGGGCCTCAAACACCCTGTCTTTGTGAACCCCTGTGGCATGAGGCAGCACCTCTGATGGAAGGGTGGGCCAGGAGGCAGCTGCGCCTTCCCGTGAAGCTCAACGACCAACGACGAGAGCAATGGCTGCCGGCCATGCCAAAAAGGACCGACCTCTGCCAGACTCAACTCAGCTACTTCCAAATGTCTGAGCGGCATTGTCAGTGAACATTACGGTTCTCCAGGGAGGTTGTCACCAACTTAAGCACTCTGCTGTAGGACGAGTTGCAACCTGTGGGGTTCGGTGGTCACCTTATGCAACTGGCCCTTAAAATCAGTGCGGCACTCAACTTTTATGCACCTGTATCATTTCAGGGACTCTCGGGGACAGGTGTGGGGCCTCCCACATAGCAGCACGCTGCTGCATCAAGGAGGTGACTAACACCCTGTTAAAGAGGGCTGGCAACTATGTGTGCGACTGGATGGACACTGACAGAAAGTGGGCCATTAGATTCGGGGACATTGCTGGATTCCCCCAGGTGCAAGGTGAGCTATATCGCACACATATGGGCATCAAATCTCCCATGCACCAGCCAGCCGCCTTCATCAACAGGAAGGGCTTCCACCCACAGGAGGTGGTGGTGTAGTGGTAATTAGGAGGTGGTGGTGTAGTGGTGAAGAGGAGGTGGTGGTGTAGTGGTAATGTGACTGGACTAGTAATTCAGAGACCTTGGGGGGGGGGGGGTGTGGCAGGTAATCTTCATGGGGCGGCACAGTGGCGCAGTGGTTAGCACCGCAGCCTCACAGCTCCAGCGACCCGGGTTCAATTCTGGGTACTGCCTGTGTGGAGTTTGCAAGTTCTCCCTGTGTCTGCATGGGTTTCCTCCGGGTGCTCTGGTTTCCTCCCGCAGCCAAAAGACTTGCAGGTTGGTAGGTAAATTGGCCATTATAAATTGACCCTAGTATAGGTAGGTGGTAGGGAAATATAGGGACAGGTGGGGATGTGGTAGGAATATGGGATTAGTGTAGGATTAGTATAAATGGGTGGTTGATGGTCGGCACAGACTCGGTGGGCCGAAGGGCCTGTTTCAGTGCTGTATCTCTAAACTAAACTAAACTAAACATTCCATCAACATGTGACCACCGAAAGCATTTCCTGCAGGTGTGTGCCCACTTCCAGGAAGCAGTCATGATGCCTACATATTTCAACAGTCCCAGGTGCCACAACTTTTCAGGCCCCCCACTCGCCTTCAGGGATGGATTTTTGGGGACAAGGGCTACCCACTGAAGACATGGCTACTGACGCCTGTGAGGAACTGCAGAAGAGGAGAGGTACAACATTTGCCAAGGGTCCACCCGAGCAACCATCGAACAGGCCATTGGGCTGCTGAAGATGAGAATCTGGTGCCTAGATCGTTCCGGTGGAGGCCTGCAGTATGCCTCAGTGACGGTCTCGCCTATCATGGTGGTCTGTTGTGCTCTGCACAATTTAGCACTGCAGCAGGCCTTGCCTACAGAGGACCTGATCAATCGCCATTCCTCAATCGTAGAAAAGGATGTGGAGGAGGGCGAATAGCAGGCAGCTTTGAACGTTGAAACCCTTTCACCGGAGGCTGGGCACATTGAACGACAGGCCAAGGAGGCAAGTGACAGTCCCATACTTACCCGCTTCCAGCCATCATGATGGCATCTCAGACTGAAAGCAATAAAAACACACCTAAAAGGATTCAGTACGTGCCTAGCATCCAGATCACCCATGGGCTCTGGCACATCAGAGGCACATACCAAAGGAAGGCTGAGCCTAGACTGGCAGCCCATTGTGGGAGAAGGGTGAAGTCACAGGTACTTTGGTACAAGAGGATACAAGTAACATCCCAGAAATAGCTGTAAATTAGAATGGAAAGGAGGGAGGAACTCAAGAAAATTACAAACACCAGGGAAGTGGTACTGAGCAAATTGTTGGAGCTGTGGGCTGACAAGTCCCCGGGTCCTGATGGACTTCATCCTAGGGTCTTAAAAGAAGTGGCTAGTGAGATAGTTGATGTGTTGGTTTTAATTTTCCAAAATTTCCTAGATTTGGGGAAGGTTCCATGAGATTAGAAAATAGCCAAATCGCCTTTATTCAAAAAGAGAGGGAAACAGAAAGGAAACTACAGGCCAGTCATAGGGAAACATTAGAAACTATTATTAAAGATGTTACAGCAGGGCACTTAGACAAATTCAAGATAATCAGGCAAAGTCGGCATGGTTTTATGAAAGGGAAATCACGTTTAACCAATTTACTGGAGTTCTTTGAAGACGTAACATGTGCTGTGGATAAAGGGGAACCTGTAGATGTATTGTACTTCAATTTCCAGGAGGCATTTAATAAGGTCCACATCAAAGGTTATTACGGAAAATAAATGCTCATGGTGTAGGGGGTAACATATTGGCATGGATAGAAAATTGGCTAGCCGAATGGGTTATTTTCTGGTTGGCAGGATGTAATGAGTGGTGTGCCACAGGAATCAGTGCTGGGGCCTCAACTTGTTCCAATTTATATAAATGACTTCACAGAATGACAGAATCATTACAGTGCAGAAGGAGGCCATTTGGCCCATTGTGTCCGCACTGGCTCTCTGAAAGAGCAAATACCTCAGTTCCATTCCCCTGCCTTCTCCCCATAACCCTGCACATTCTTCCTTTTCATATAACTGTCTCATTCCCATATTGAATTAAAGAAGCGAAGGTATGGTTGTTAAATTTGCTGATGACACAAAGATATGTAAGAAAGTAAGTTGTGAAGAGGACATGAGGAGGCTACAAAGGCATATATAAAAGCTAAATACTGCGGTTGCTGGAAATCTGAAATAAAAACAGAAAGTGCTGGAAAAACTCAGCAGGTCTGACAGCATCTGTGGAGAGAGAAGCAGAGTTAACGTTTCAGGTCAGTGACCCTAAAACATTAACTCTGCCTCTCTGTCCACAGATGCTGCCAGACCTACTGTGTTTTTCCAGCACTTTCTGTTTTTATTACAAAAGGATACAGATAGGTTAAGTGAGTGGGCAAAGATCTGGCAAATGGAGTAATGCAGGAAAATGTGAAATTGTCCATTTTGGCAGGAAGAATAATAAAGAAGCATAGTATCTAAATGGTGAGAGATTGCAGAGTTCTGAGATGCAGAGGGATCTTAGTGTCCTAGTGCATGAATCGCAAAAGGTTAGTGTGCAGGCACAGCAAGTAATTAGGAAAGCTAATAGAATATTGCAAGGGGAATTGAATACAAGAGTGGGGAGGTTATGCTTCAGTTATACAGGGCATTGGTGAGACTACATCTGGAGTACTGTGTACCGTTTTGGTCTTCTCATTTAAGGATGGATGTAAATGCATTGGAAGCATTTCAGAGAAAGTTTATCAGGCTAATACCTGGGATGGGCGGGTTGTCTTATGAGGAAAGGCTTGTATCCGCTGGAGTTTAGAAGAGTAAGTGGCGACTTGATGGAAACATAGAAGACCCTAAAGGGGTCTTGATAGGGTGGATGCGAAAAGGATCTTTCCTCTTGTGAGAGAATTTAGAACTAGGGGTCGCTGTTTAAAAATAAGGGGTCGTCCATATAAGGCAGAGATGAGGAGAAATTTTTTCTGTCAGAGTCGTGAGTCTTTAGAACTCTCTTCCTCAAAGGTCGGTGAAAGCAGAGTCTTTGAATATTTTTGAGGTAGAGGTAGATGGATTCTTGATAAGCAAGGGGGTGGAAGGTTATCGGGGGTAGGCGGGAATGTGCAGTTGAGGTTACGATCAGATCAGCCATGATCTTGTTGAATGGCGGAGCAGGCTCGAGGGGCCCAGTGGCTTACTCCTGCTTCTAATTCGGATAGTTGTATGTCAGGATCTCACAATTAAGGCATGAAGGAATTTCCACAATGAATGTTAACTTCAATAATGATAAAATATTATAAGACAAAACAAATGGCAAATGCCAAACACCCGTGCTTCTACGAGGTGTGACCCCTGCGCTAGCAGCTGGGCTGGAGGCAGGCTGCTGACCAGGCTGCCCCTTGGCGTGGGATGATATCGGTGGCTGTCCTTTAGCTGCCTCAGGCCTGCAGGGTTCTGGCTGCCTGAGCGTTTCCTGCACCGATGCAGGACTCTCCTCAGGCGTCATGGCTACTGGAGCTGGGCTCACAGGCGGACAGGCTGAGGAACCGCTTCCACACTCAAGAGCGCCCTGAGGGGAGCCCCCAGCTGCGGAGGTCGGCCTCTCCTCGTCCTTTTCAAGACTCACTTGAACATCCCTGCTCACCAGACAAGGGCGAGGAGCTGGAGAATATTCCATGCGCCTCAGCCTTCTCTTGCCTTGCCATTGCTGTGCTTAGCTCATGGCCAAGGAGATGGTGTTAACGTCTGCACGCATCTGAAGGATCTGGCTCTTCATGAGAGTTGCCAACCTCTCGATGGAGGAAGTTATGTGCTCACACGCCTGAGACATGGCAGCAATCATGGCATGGAGAGTCCTCCATGCTTCACTCATGGCTGCACATGGCCTCTGGCATCTCCACCAGATGTTGCCTTACCTCTCTCTGCAACTCTAGAATTCTCTGTGCTATCAAAACCAGAGGCTTGTCATCAGCTTTGGACTCAGCATGGGCCTGGCCACCCACAGTCCTCCAACTATCAGAGGCCTTGGCTGTTTCAGGCTCAGCCAGCTGCGTGGGGGTGTGTGCAATGCTCTCGCCAGCTTGCGACTCTGATTCTAAAACCGAGTGTAAAGACACCAAGGTGAAGGTATCTGCGCTCGTGGAGGTGCAGAAGAGACATGTGATGGTGCATCTTCTGACTGCTCGTCCTCAGAGGCTGACTGCTGTCCCCCTTCTGATGGAGTCTACTGTGGATGCTGACCTGCATGACAGAACACAAATATGTGTGGGTTAGGCTGTGTAAATCTTGTCATTATATCCATGCGTGATCTCCAGGAGTGTGCTGATGACAAACCTCACTCTCTTACACGGAGACTCCAGTCTTACCATCTGTTATTAAGTGGCTGCCCTGGTTCCCACTAACTCCAGAACTACATTTTCAGCTGCTGAGAGAGGCTGTATGTCCACAATTCCTCTGCCAGCCGGTGAAGTCTCCATGTTATTATGTGCCTGCTTGTCCTTCATGTGGAAACAGGAAGATAGTCAAACTTCACAGGAAGAGCTACAGGACAGGTGTGCTTGTGGCAGCCCCTCATCCCATGCTGGGGTTTCCTGTATGGTTCATTGCCATGTCAGCTCTCAGGGGAGGTAATGCGTGTGAGCTGTGAAAGAATATGGCCTGTGGTTGAGATGCAACCATGCATCTGGCAGGATGTGATGATGCCTAACGCTCTTTGCCAGTGCCTTTGTGGTGCCATCCTCCCCATGTCGCGCACCCTCCCATGTAGTCACATGCAATCCCCAAAAAAGAGAATGGTATACAGGACTCACCATGGCACACCGAACAAGGTTGTTGACTCTTCTTGCACTGGACCCATGTTCAGGGGGTGACCCCACGGCTGCTTACCTCCTCTGCAATCTCCATCCAGGCTTGCTTGATCAGGCGGAGGACCTCATTGCCATTGCTGGGGAACAGGACATCCCGCCTTTCCCTTGCAGCATGGAGGAGAATCTGAAGTGAAGTATCAGTATCTTGTCTCTGCCATACTGCAGCTTCCTTGTCAGGAGGCTGGGGGCAGGGGAGTGCGGGGGCGGTGGGGTCCAGGAATTATTCCAGTACCAGTTTCAGCAGTAAACTGCAAATGACTCAAATGTAGCAACAAAAGCAGGGCTGGCAGGGCTTTAAATATAGCGTCAGCATCTGCGCCAGAGTCGGCATCTTGAATCCTGTTCCCATCGCGTAATTGACCGAGTCCTGCGCCTCAATTATTATAATAATTGGCATGATGAGAGGTGGCAGTGCCCACTTCTAGGTCTGCCACCCAAAGCCACAACAGGAACACTAAATCCAGCCCAGTATTCCAGATGTGGTCTTAGCAAAGCCCCATACAATTGTAGCAGGATGAATTTATTTTTGCACTCCAATCCCCTTGCAATAAAGGCCAACAAGCCATTTGCCTTCCTAACTGCTTGCTCCAGCTGCATGCTAACTTTCTTTGTTCCTTGAACGAGTACACCTAAGCCTCTTTGAACATCAAGAGTTACAAGTTTCACACCATTTAAAAAAAATTCTGCTCTTCTGTTCTTACAACTAGTGAATAACCTCACACTTCCCCACATTAAACTCCATTTGCTACCTTGTTGCCCACTCATTTAACCTGTCTATATCTCTTTGCAGCCTCTCTGTGTCCTCCTCACACCTTACCTTTCAATCTGCCTTTGTATCATCAGCAAACTTAGATACTTAACTCTCTGTCTCTTCATCTCAGTCACTTGCTAGTGGGTTTAGGAATAGGAGGATAGAGAAGATGAATGCATGGCTGAGTAGATGGTGCAGGAGGGAGGGCTTTAGTTTCCTGGACCACTGGGTCTGTTTCTGGCAAAGGTGGGACAAGTTGGACGAGTTGCACCTGAACCGGAATGGGACCAACATCCTTGCTGGGAGGTTTGCTATTGCTGTTGGGGGTGGAGGGGTGTTAAACTAATTTGGCAGGGGGATGGGATACAGAGTGGAGGTACAGTAGGGGGTGATGCACAGTCAAATATAGAAGAGAAACTGAGTCATTCTGGAAGGCAGAGCAAATATAGACCTGTTAAGGCACAAGTGAAAAATGTAAGGCTAGATCGCATTTATTTTAATGCAAGGAGTCTTACTAATAAGGCAGATGAATTAAGGGCACTGATTAGCACATAAGATTATGATATTATTGCTATCACAGAGACATGGTTGAGAGAGGGGCAGGACCGGCAACTCAATATTCCAGGGTATAGAATCTTCAGGCATGACAGGGAAGGGGATAAAAGAGGAGGTGGCATTGCATTGTTGATCAAGGAATCAATTACTGCAGTAAGGAGGGATGATATCTCAGAAGGTTCCTCAAATGAGGCCATAGGGGTAGAAATTAAAAACAAAAAGGGGGCAATCACTTTGCTGGGCATGTACTACAGACCTCCAAACAATCAGGGAGAGATAGAGGAGCAGATATGTAGGCAAATCTCAGACAGGTGTAGAAATAATAGGGTAATAGTAGTGGGGGATTTCAACTTACCTAATATCAACTGGGATAGTCTTAGTGCAAAAGGCTTATAGGGGCTGAATTCTTAAAATGCATACAGGAGAGCTTTTTGAGTCAATATGTAGAAAGACCGACAAGAGAAGGGGCAGTACTGGACCTAATCCTAGGGAATGAAGCCAGACAGTGGTAGAAGTGTCAGTGGGGGAGCATTTCAGGGATAGTGACCATAACTCTGTAAGATTTAAGGTAGTTATGGAAAAGGACAAAGACGGGCCGGAAATAAAGGTACTGAATTGGGGGAAGGCCAATTTCAATCTGATAAAACAGGATCTGGCCAAAGTGGACTGGGAGCAGATACTTGTAGGAAAGTCTACATCAGACCAGTGGGAGTCATTCAAAGAGGAAATAGTGAGGGTTCAGAATCAACATGTACCCGTTAATGTGAAGGGTAGGACCAACAAGTCCAGGGAACCCTGGATGTCAAGGGATGTATAGTATTGGATCAGGAAAAGAATGAAGGCTTATGGCAGATTCGGAGTGCTAAAAACAGCACTAGAGGAGTATAGAAAGTGTAGGGGGGGGCACTTAAAAAAGTAATTAGGAGAGTGAAGAGGGGACATGAAAAAACATTGGTGGGCAAGATAAAGGAAAATCCTAAGGCGTTATATTAAGGGCAAGAGGATAACGAGGGAAAGATTAGGGCTCATTAGGGACCAATGTGGCAATATGTTTGTGGAGCCAGAGGACATAGGTGAGGTTTTAAATGATTACTTTTCATCTGTGTTCACTATGGAGAAGGACGACGTAGGTGTAGAGTTCAGGGAGGGGGATTGTGATATACTTGAACATATTAACATTGAAAGGGAGGAAGTATTAGCTGTTTTAGCGGGCTTAAAAGTGGATAAATCCCCAGCCCCAGATAAGATAAATCCCCAGGCTGTTATGTGAGGCAAGGGAGGAGATAGCAGGGGCTCTGGCACAAATTTTCAAATCCTCTCTGGCCATGGGAGAGGTACCAGAGGACTGGAGGACGGCGAATGTGGTACCATTATTCAAGAAGGGTAGCAGGGATAAACCAGGTAATTACAGGCCAGTGAGTCTAACATCAGTGGTAGGGAAACTATTGAAATTCTGAGGGACAGGATTAATCTCCACTTGGAGAGGCAGGGATTAATCAGGGATAGTCAGCACGGCTTTGTCAGGGGGAGATCATGTCTAACTAACTTGATTGAATTTTTCGAGGAGGTGATTATATGTGTAGATGAGGGTAAAGCAGTTGATGTAGTCTACATGGACTTCAGTAAAGCTCTTGATCAGGTCCTGCATGGGAGATTGGTTAAGAAGGTGATCCAAGGCAAATTGGATCCAAAATTGGCTTGGTGGCAGGAGGCAGAGGCTAATGGTCGAGGGTTGTTTTTGTGAGTGGAAGCCTGTGACCAGTGGTGTACCACAGAGATCGGTACTGGGACCCTTGCTGTTTGTAGCATACATTAATGATTTAGACATGAATATAGGAGGTATGATCAGTAAGTTCGCAGATGACATGAAAATTGGTGGTGTTATAAATAGTGAGGAGGAAAGCCTTAGATTACAGGACGATATAGATGGGCTGGTAAGATGGGCGGAGCAGTGGCAAATAATCCTGAGAAATGTGAGGTGATGCATTTTGGGAGGACTAACAAGGCAAGGGAATATACAATGGATGGTAGGACCCTAGGAAGTACAGAGGAACCTTGGTGTACCTGTCCACAGATCACTGAAGGCAGCAGCACAGGTAGATAAGGTGGCTAGGAAGGCATATGGGATACTTGCCTTTGTTAGCCGAGGCATAGAATGTAAGAGCAGGGAGGCTATGATGGAGCTGTATAAAATGCTAGTTAGGCCACAGCTGGAGTACAGTATGCAGTTCTGGGCACCAAACTATAGGTAGGATGTGATTGCACTGGAGAGGGTGCAGAAGAGATTCACCAGGATGTTGCCTGGGCTGGAGCATTTCAGCTATGAAGAGAGACTGAAAAGGGTAGCGTTGTTTTCCTTAGAGCAGAGAAGGCTGAGGGGGGACATGATTGAGGTGTACAAAATTATGAGGGGTATTGATAGGATAGATAGGAAGAGACCTTTTCCCTTAACGGAGGGGTCAATAACAAGGGGGCATCGATTTAAAGTAAGGGGAAGGAGGTTTAGACGGGATTTGAGGGAAAAAAAATGCCACCCAGAGGGTGGTTGGAATCTTGAACGCACTACATGAAGGGGTGGTAGAGGTAGGAACCCTCACTACATTTAAGAAGTATTTAGATGTGCACTTGAAATGTCACAGCATACAAGGCTACAGGCTAAGTGCTGGAAAATGGGATTAGAATAATCAGGTGCTTGATGGCCAGCATGGACACATTGGGCTGAAGGGCCTGTTTTTGTGCTGTATAACTGTATAACTCTATAAATAGCTGAGGCCCCAGCACTAATCCTTGTGGCACTCCACTAGTCACGGCCTGCCAACTTGAACATATCTCATTTATTCCTTCTCTTTTGCTTCCTGTCCGTTAACCAATCCTCTATCCATGCTCATATACTCCCTCCAACTCCATGAGCCCTTATGTTGTGTATTAACCTTTTATGTGACACCTTATACAGGTATACTAAATCAACTGGCTTCCCTTCATCTACCTTCCTAGTTACATCCTCAAGAAACTCTAATAAATTTGCTAAACACCATTTTCCTTTTGTAAAACCAAGTTGAGTTTGCCTGATTATCCGATGATTTTCTAAGTGCATTGTTAGGACTTCCTTAATAATAGATTCCAGCACTTTCCCGATGACTGATGTCAGGCCAACTGACCTGCAGTTCTCTGTTTTCTCTCTCCCTCCTTTCTTGAATAGTGCTGTTACATTTGCCAACTTCCAATCTGCTGGGACCATTCCAGAATCGAGGGAATTTTGGAAAATCAAAGCCAACGCATCCACTAAATCTTCAGCTATTTCTTTTAGAACCCTAGGATGTAGGCCTTCAGGTCCTGTGGATTTGTCGGATTTCAGTCCCTAAAGTTTCTCCAATACTTTCTCTAATGACCCTAATTTCCTCAATCTGTATAGCCCTGAGATTACCCTCTATTTCTGGTATGCAACTTGTGTCCTCTATAGTGAAGATGGACACAAAATATTTGTTCAATGTCTCTGCCATTTCATAATTCCCTATAATAATTTCTCCTATCTCTGCTTCTAAGGGACCAACGTTTACTTTAGCTACTCTCTTCATTTTTATGTACTCTATACTAAAGCTCTTACAATCTGTTTTTAATATTCATAGCTAGCTTACTCTCGTATTCTACATTTCCTCTTTTTTATCAATTTTTTGTGGCCCTTTGCAGGTTTCTAAAACACTCCCAATCCTCAGACTTGCTACTATTCTTTGCAACATACAATGAACACTGGACTTTGTACTATGGTTATGTTTTAAAAACTTTGATCTTTAATACAGTGTAACGTGGACATTCGGAGAAAACAAATTCCGCACCAAGACAAGCCAGATGTCTTGGTTACGATGGGAACAAGGAACCTAGATTAAAGACCCTTTTGAAAGCAGGGTGCAAGTTTGAAACACCTAAAGAAGAATGGGTCACACTCTCAGACTCTCAGATAGCAAAGATAATAAACAGGGAGACAGAGGTGCTCAAATGCAGATTTGCATTGCAATTTTTAACACATAAATACAAAGGAAGACTCAGATGGTTTTGCTATGGTCAGACATATGGTCTCTGAGAATTGTTAAAGGCAAACCACTATTGACTTTTGATCTGGATAAATTCGAGGAGGTTTTCTAAGGTCTGGAGGCTGAAAGGAAGACTAGGAGTTAGAGGCAGCCTAAAGAGAGTAAGGGAGAGAGACCAGTGATCTGTTTCTGGGAAACCGGCATTCTCCAATCTCTGATAGAGCAAAAGGGCTGCTAAGATTTGAACAGAGTTCGAAAGTCGAGGTTCTCTGAGTAGAAAAGACCAATGGGGTCACCAGAGATTGCCTTATTAACAGAAGTTGTTGGGGAACACAGGGCTTAGTGAGAGAGAAGAACTGAAAGAAATCAGTATTAGTACAGAAATGGTGTTGGGGAAATTGATGGGGTTGAAGGCCAATAAATCCCCAGGGCCTGATGGTATGCATCCCAGAGTACTTAAGGCAGTGGCCCTAGAAATAGTGGATGCATTGGTGGTCATCTTCCAAGATTCTATAGACTCTGGAACAGTTCCTACAGATTGGAGGGTAGCTAATGTAACCCCACTATTTAAAAAGGAAGGTAGAGAGAAAGCAGGGAATTATAAACCAGTCAGCCTGACGTTGGTAGTGGGGAAAATTCTAGAGTCCATTATCAAAGATTTTACAGCAGAGCAGTTAGAGAACAGTGGTAGAATTGGGCAGAGTCAGCATGGATTTACGAAAGGGAAATCATGCTTCAAAAATCTACTAGAATTCTTCGAGGATGTAACGAGTAGAGTTGATGAGGGGGAGCCCGTGGATGTGGTGTACTTGGATTTGCAGAAGGCTTTTGACAAAGTCCCACATAAGAGATTAGTGTGTAAAATTAAAGTGCATTGGATTTCGGGTAGTGTATTGCGATGGATAGAAAATTGGTTGGCAGACAGGAAACAAAGAGCAGGGATAAATGTTTCTTTTTCCAAATGGCAGGCAGTGACTAGTGGGGTACCGCAGAGATCGGTGCTGGGACCCCAGCTATTCACAATATATATTAATAATTTAGATGTGGGAACTAAATGGATTATCTCCAAATTTGCAGATGACACAAAACTGGGTGGGAGGGTGAGTTGTGAGGAGGATGCAGAGAGGCTTCAGGGTGATATGGACAAGTTGGGTGAGTGGGCCAATGCATGGCAGATGCAGTATAATGTGGATAAATGTGAGGTTATCCACTTTGGTAGCAAAAACAGGAAGACAGATTATTATCTGAACGGCTATAAACTGAGAGAGGGGAATATGCAGCAAGACCTGGGTGTTCTCGTACACCAGTCGCTGAAGGTCCAACAGGCGGTAAAAAAGGCAAATGGTATGTTGGACTTCATTGCGAGAGGATTTGAGTACAGGAGCAGGGATGTCTTGCTGCAATTATACAGGGCCTTGGTGAGGCCACACCCAGAATATTGTGTGCAGTTTTGGTCTCCTTATCTGAGGAAGGATGTTCTTGCTATAGAGGGAGGGCAGCGAAGGTTTACCAGACTGATTCCTGGGATGGCTGGACAGACGTATGAGGAGATTTGAGACGGTTTGGATTATATTTGCTGGAGTTTAGAAGAGTGAGGGAGGGGGATCTCATAGAAACCTATAAAATTCTAACAGGACTTGACAGAGTAGATGCAGGATGGATGTTCCTGATGGTGGGGAAGTCCAGAACCAGGGGTCATCGTGTAAGGATATGGGGTAAACCTTTCAGGACTGAGATGAAGAGAAATTTCTTCACCTAGAGAGTGGTGAGCCTATGGAATTTGCTACCACAGAAAGCAGTTGAGGCCAAAAACATTGTATGTTTTCAAGAAGGAGTTAGATATAGCTCTTGGGTCTAAAGGGATAAAAGGGTATGGGGCGAAAGCGGGAACAGGTTACTGAGTTGGATGATCAGCCATGATCATAATGAATGGCGGAGCAGGCTCGAAGGGCTGAATGGCCTACTCCTGCTCCTACATTCTATGTTATCTATGTTACGTCCAGTTGAATGTGCTCGGTAGAAGCGAGCAATTGCAGCTAGGAGGAGTTTGGGACTTTTAATCGTAAGGATATCTTTTCGATGAGAACAGTGTAACATATAAATGTGCTGTGGGGTTTACGAGTGTGTTAATGGGAAATACATTTCTCTATAATTTAGTGTATTAGCCTCCTACTAAGTACTGTTTAGTTAATGTTGATTTTTAATTTAGTTGTTATAGCAAAGGTCATGAAATGTGAAATCTTGTTGTGTGATTCTTTAATCAGTCACTGGGAGGTTCATAATGCTTGTTTTAAAGTTAATAGTCTCTACTGAGGTCAGAACAAATATCATAAGCCTCTTCTTTTAGTCTAGTACTATCCTTAACTTCCTGAGTAATCCACGGCTGGATCTTTCTTGCTGAGGTTTTATTTTTCAATGGGATGCAGTTTTTGTTGAAGATTTTGAATTTTTTAAAAAGTGTTTCCATATGTAACCATACCGGTTAGTCTACTTATGCAATCAGTCTCAGTCAGCTCTCTCCTCATACCTATGTAATTAGCTTTGTTTAAGTTTAAGATTCTTGTTTGTGATTTAAGTATTTTGCTTTCAACCTTAACATGGAATTCAACTGCATTATGATCACTATTTCCCAGCAGATTGTTTATTATGACATTACTAATTAATCCTGCCTCATTACACAATACTAGATCCAAAATGGCTTTACCCTAGTTGGTTCTACAACGTATTGCTCCAGGAAACTGTCATGAAAACATTCTACAAACTCATCTTCCAGACTGCCTTTACCAATTTGATTGGTCTGGTCTATAAGAAGATTGATGTCCCCCACAATTATTACATTGTCTTTGTTACAAGCTCCAATAATTCCTTGTTGAAAGCACTGTTAACTTGTATATGTACTGTTCGGGGGCCTATAAACTAATCCCACCAGCATTTTCTGACTCATGCCATTCCTGATCTCTCCCCATACTGATTCTACTTCATGATCTTCTGAGCCAAGTTCCTTTCTCATTAATGCTTCACTAATGTCATCCTTTACTATCAGGGCTACCCCTCCTCCTTTTCCATTCCGTCTGTCTTTTTGAAATATTGTGTACCCTGGAATATTTGTTTCCCAACCTTGGTCACCTATTTGTGCCAAAAAATTATCTCCCTTATTGTGGATGCTTCATGCATTCAGATAAAGAATCTTTAATTTCATTTTTTTATTGTTATTCCCTGCATGGACCTTATTCACTGATAGACAATTACTCATGCATTCTTTGTCCCTTCCTGTCTCACACTGCTTGTCTTTACCCATATCACTAGACAGTTCTATTGCCTCGACTATTCTCTTTGGATTTCTAAATTTCCCTTCACCTGAACCCACCCCGCTGCTATTTCAAGCCCTATTCAGTCCTAGTTATATGATTCACAAGGTCACTGGTCCCATCATTAAGTGGAGCCCATCCCAATGGAGCAGCTCTCTCTTTCCTCAGTACTGGTGCCAGGACTCCATGAATAGAAACCAGTTCTTCCCACACCACTCTTTGAGCCATGCGGTAAATTCTCTAATTTGCTTGACCCTATGCCAATTGGTGTGTGGCTCAGGTAACAATCCAGAGATATTTACCTGTGATGTTCTGCATTTTAATTTTGGTAGACCAACAACTCACTCCCAGGAGCAGGTTGTGCATTTAAATATTTTAATCAGGCTGCTTGCCTAAGATTTTAGCTGTGTTTCAGGCTTAATGCTGGCTGACTGAGTTTCCTGGGCCTCAGGAAACCCAGTGTCTGAAGGGAGACGAGAAATGCTGGAAGCAACGGGTTAAGAGCTTTCTCAGCACTGCTTGTGGGCCAGGAGGAACAAGAGGGCTTCCCTCTGCACCTCCACCACTGGTTCACCAAGTAAACTTGTCAACCTCCTCAGAGATCAGAAACCCCCCACCGATCGCTGACAACATCCACACAATCACCAAATCTTCCTCAACCCTCAATCTTCCCCTCTGAACTCTTGCCAATCGCTTCCATCTCTCCCTCCTGCCCCATCTCTGACCTGAGATCACCCTCCCAACCCTCCACTCCAAGCTGCACTCCCCGCCACCTTGCAAGCTCTAGCCTAAGCAGCAAGAAAACGGGGCTGGAAGAGGTTGGAGAGCTAAGGAGGGGCGAGGCAATGGAGATATTTGAAAATAAGGATAGGAATTTTAAAATTGAGGCATTGTTATTCCAGGACCCAATGCAAGTCAGGTAGCACAGGGGTGACTGGTGAATATGATTTGATGCGAGTTAGGATCTGGCAGAAATGTTTTAGATGAGCTTAAGTTTACAAATGGTTGAAGATGACAGGATGTCCTGGACTAGTTAAGTCTAGAGATATGATTGAGGATTTCAACAACAGCTGAGCTGAGGCGGGATGGAGTCAGGCGATGATTCGGAGGGGTGGATGTAGGCGGACTTGGTGAAAGTGTGGGCATGTAATCAAAAGCTCATCTTGGGGTCAAATGAGACACCAAGGTTGCAAACATTCTTGTTCAGCTGGAGAAAGCTGCAAGGGAGAGCATTAGAGTCAGTGGCGAGAGAATGGAGTTTGTGGCGGAGACCAAAGACAAATGGCTTCAATCTTTCCAATACTTAGTTGGAGGAAATTTCTGTTCATTCAGTATTGAATTGGTTAGCAGACAGGAAACAAAGACTAGGGATAAATGGGTTTTTTTCCAAATGGCAGGCAGTGACCAGTGGGGTACCGCAGGTATCGGTGCTAGGACCCAAGCTATTCACACTACATATTAATGATTTAGATGAGGGAAATAAATGTAATATCTCCAAATTTGCAGATGACACAAAACTGGGTGGGAGGGTGAGTTGTGAGAAGGATGCAGAGAGGTTTCAGGGTGATTTGGGCAAGTTGAGTGAATGGGCTAATGCATGGCAGATGCAGTATAATGTGGATAAATGTGAAGTTATCCACTTTGGTTACAAAAACAGGAAGACAGATTATTATCTGAATGGCTATAAACTGAAAGAGGGGAATATGCAACGAGACCTGGGTGTTCTCGTACACCAGTTGCTGAAGGTAAGCATGCAGGTGCAACAGGCAGTAAAAAAGGCAAACAGTATGTTGGTCTTCATAGCAAGAGGATTCGAGTACAGGAGCAGGGATGTCTTGCTGCAATTATACAGGGCCTTGGTGAGGCCGCACTCAGAATATTGTGTGCAGTTTTGGTCTCCTTATCTGAGGAAGGATGTTCTTGCTATAGAGGGAGTGCAGCGAAGGTTTACCAGACTGATACCTGGGATGGCGGGACTGACGTATGAGGAGAGATTGAGTCAGTTAGGATTATATTTGCTGGAGTTTAGAAGAGTGAGGGGGATTTCATAGAAACCTATAAAATTCTAACATTAAATGGCAGAACCCTTAGGAGTATTGACAGACAGAGAGATCTGGGCGTACAGGTCCACAGGTCACTGAAAGTGGCAACGCTGGTGGATAAGGTAGTCAAGAAGGCATACGGCATACTTGCCTTCATTGGTCGGGGCATAGAGTATAAAAATTGGCAAGTCATGCTGCAGCTGTACGGAACCTTAGTTAGGCCACACTTGGAATATTGCGTGCAATTCTGGTCACCACACTACCAGAAGGATGTAGACGCTTTGGAGAGGGTACAGAAGAAGTTTACCAGGATGTTGCCTGGTCTGGAGGGTATTAGCTATGAGGAGAGGTTGGATAAACTCGGATTGTTTTCACTGGAACGACGGAGGTGGAGGGGCGACATGTCAGAGGTTTACAAAGTTATGAGCGGCATGGACAGAGTGGATAGTCAGAAGCTTTTTTGCAGGGTGGAAGAGTCAGTTACTAGGGGACATAGGTTCAAGGTGCGAGGGACAAAGTTTAGAGGGGATGTGCGAGGCAAGTTCTTTACACAGAGGGTGGTGAGTGCCTGGAACTTGCTGCCGGGGGAGGTGGTGGAAGCAGGTACGATAGCGACTTTTAAGAGGCATCTTGACAAATACATGAATAGGATGGGAATACAGGGATATGGACCCCGGAAGTGCAGAAGGTTTTAGTTTCGGCAGGCATCACGATCGGTGCAGGCTTGGAGGGCCGAATGGCCTGTTCCTGTGCTGTACTGTTCTTTGTTCTTTTTGATTTGAAAGGGTACATGCAGGAAGGATGTTCCCGATGGTGGGGGAGTCCAGAACCAGGGGTCATAGTCTAAGGATACGGAGTAAACCTTTCAGGACTGAGATGAGGAGAAATTTCTTCACCCAGAGAGTGGTGAGCCTGTGGAATTCACGACCACAGAAAGCAGTTGAGGCCAAAACATTGTATGTTTTCAAGAAGGAGTTAGATATAGCTCTTGGGTTTAAAGGGATCAAAGGATATGGGGTGAAAGCAGGAACAGGTTACTGAGTTGGATGATCAGCCATGATCATAATGAATGGCGGAGCAGTCTCGAAGGGCCGAATGGCCTACTCCTGCTCCTATTTTCTATGTTTTCTATGTTTCTATGACTGTTGGACGAGTAGTCTGACAATTTAGAGACAGTGGAAAGTTCAAGAGAGGTGGAAGTAGAGCTACGTGTCATCAGCTTATATGTGGAAACTGACCCGACGGGCAGAAATTTCTCGGCCCTGTGATGACGAGCATGGCGGTGGGAGCGCAGGTAATTGGTGGAGGCAGACTGGGATGGCTCCCCGATATATTCCCGCTGTAGGGGAATTTTTTCACAGTGGGCTAGTGGCAGGATCGGCCAATTGAGATGATTAAGGCCCCAATTAGAGCTGATATCTTGTGCTCACTGGCATTTTGCTGCTGGTGGAGTGGCCCGCTGCCACGTGTGGAGGCCGTCAGCTCAATGGAGGTGGCCTCCCTGCAGCAGGCTGGGCGGGGTCATCGGATTCGGAGGCTCCATGCCCCAAAGAAGGGGCTGCGGGCAGGAAAGGGTGCACACACATCCCAAATGTTGCACCCGGAGAGGCTTCCCTTCCACTCCAAGGGCCAAATGGTTGCGCGCCTCATGCCTCTGAGGACCCTCCATGTTGAGGTGGCCTTGCACTCACACCTGGTAGGGCTGCCGATGCTCCAGAGATCCAAACCCTCTGAATGGGCCAGCAGCATTAGGAGCCCACCTGCTGTCCTTTACTGAATGGTGAGTGCAGAGGTGGCCAGTTAGGAGGTGGCCCCTGGGAAGACTGCGCCAGATGGTGTGCTGCTGTCAAGTGCACGCTAGGGACTGTGATTTTAGTCCTGGTTGGGACCCAAAGCCTACTGTAAAATCCAGTCCTGTGTTTTCGGATGATGCCACCGAGCGCAGCATGTCGATGAGAAATAGGAGGGTTCATGCTGGCTCTTTGCAGACAATCCTGTCAATCCCATTCCCCTGCTCGATCCCTGCAGCCCTGCAAATTTACTTCCTTCAAGTGCCCATCCAATTTCCTTTTGAAATCATTGATTGTGTCTGCCTCCTTCAACTTCATAGGAAGCGAGCTCCAGGTCATTACCACTCGCTGCATAAAAAGGTCTTCCTCACAGTCCCCCTGTCTCTCTTGTCCAAAACCTTCCATCTGTGTCCCCTAGTCCTTCTACCATCAGTAAATGGGAGCACTTTACCTTGTCTAACTTATCTAAGCCTGTCATAATCTTTACTTCTATCAAATCTCTGCTCAATCTCCTTAGCTGCAAGAACATCAGCAGCTTTTCCAACATAACCTTGTAACTAAAATCTCCCATCCCTAGAACCATTCTGGTAAATCCCCTCTGCACCCTCTCAAGGACCCTCACATCCTTCCTAAAGTGCGGTGACTAAAACTGGACACAATACTCTAGTTGGGGTCTAACCAGAGCTTTATAAAAGTTCAGCATAACCTCCCTGCTTTTGTACTCTATACTTCTATTTATGAAGGTCAAGATCTCATATGCTTTACTAACCACTCTCTCAATATTGCCTGCTACCTTCTAAGGTGCACCCCCAGGTCCCTCTGTGGCTGTACACACTTTAGAACTGTGCCATTAAGTCGATCTTGCCTCACCCGATACCTTCTGCCAAAATGCATCACCTCACACTTCTCTGTATTAAATTCCACCTGCCAATTGTCTGTCCATTCTGCTAGCCTACCTATGTTCTGTTGCAGGCAATTAGTATCATCCTCACTGTTTGCCCTGCTCCAAATTTAGTATCATTGGCAAATTTTAAAATTCTACTCAAGTCGTCCAGATGCAAGCCATCTATATATAGCAAAAAAAGCAGTGGTCTAAGCACTGACCCTTGGGGAACAAGGGTCTTCTCTCTTCCAGACCAAAAAAAACCATTTACCACGACTCACTGTTTTCTGTCCTGAAACCAATGTTTTATCCAATTGGACACCCTCCTATTCCATGAGCCTCAATTTTGTTAACCAGCCTTTTATCTGGTACATTAAGTACTTTCTTAAAATCCATATGGACAACATCCACCACATTCCCTTCGACAACCTTCTCTGCTACTTCAGCAAAACATTAAATTAGATTAGTCAAGCAGGATCTGCCTTTGACAAGTCCATGTGGGATATCCTCTCCAAGTGCCTGTTGACTTTTTTCCCTGATTATTGTTTCTAAAACCTTACCCACTACTGATGTTAAACTAACTGTTGCTAGGACTGTCTTTAAACTCTTCCTTGAATAAGGCTGCCACATTTGCCATTCTCCAATCCTCTGGCACCTCCCTCATATCCGGGGAAGATTGAAAGATTATAGCAAGTCATTTTGCTATCTCCACTCCACTTCTTTTAGCAACCTAACATGCAAGCCATCCGGAACAGGTGACTTAGCTACTCTAGCCAGTCTTTTTAGTATTACCTCCTCTCAATTTTTACCTTATCCATTGCCTCTACTCTCTCCACTTCTACCAATATTTTGTTAGATTCCTCTTCCTTAGTAAACACCGATACAAGGAACTCATTAAATATTTTAGCCTTGCCCTGCGCCTCTAAACATCCATTACCCTCTTTGTCCATAATAGGCCCACTCCACCGCTTACTATCCACTTACTATTAACATGCCATTAGAAGATTTTTGGGTTCCCATTTATGTTGACTGCCATTCTATTCTCATATTCTCTCTCTGCCAGCCTTATTTTCCTCTTCACCTCCCCGCTCAACTTGTATTTGGCCTGGTTCTCACTTGAAGAATTCACCTGACATGCATCTTTTTGTGTTTCATCATCATCTCTACTCTCCCTCGTCATCGCAGCTGCCCTGTTTCTGGTGCCTCACCTTTTCATTGTCAGCTGGAGCAGCTCAAGCTCCAGATTTTGGAGCTTGAGCAGCAGCTGGCCTCACTGTAGTACATCCGTGATGCTGAGCGCTATGTGGATAACACGTTTCAGGATGTGGTCACCCTGCAGCTTAAGGGTGTGTAGGCAGAGAAGAAATGGGTCTCTGCCAAGGAGTCAAGGAGGACCAGGCAGGTAGTGCAGGAGTGCCCTGAGTGCTTCTTCCTCTCCAACCAGTATTCAGTGATTGCTCCTCTGGGGATTGCTGCCAGAACGAGTCCACGGCTCAGCTATACAGTGCGGCAGGAGGGAGGATTGGGAAAAGAATAGTGACAGGAGATTCTGTAGTTAAGGGAACAAACAGACATTTCTGCAGCCACAGAAGTGAATCCAGGATAGTATGTTGCCTCCCTGGTGCCAATATCAAGGATGTCAATGAGCAGGTGCACAGCACTTTGTGGGCGGGGAGGGGAGCACAAACAGTCAATGGTCGTGGTCCATATCGGTACCAATGACATGGGTAGAAAGAGGGATGAGCTCCTGCAGGCAGATTTTAGAGAGCTAGGGAGGAAACTGGCAAGCAGGACTTCAAAGGATTACTTCTAGTGCCAGCAGTGAGTCTAGAAATAAGAGGATAGAGCAGATGAATGCATGGCTGGAGAAATGGTGCAAGAGGGCAGGATTTAGATTTTTTTTTTAGATTTTAGATTTAGAGATACAGCACTGAAACAGGCCCTTCGGCCCACCGAGTCTGTGCCAACCATTAACCACCCATTTATACTAATCCGACACTAATCCCATATTCCTACCACATCCTCACCTGTCCCTGTATTCCCCTACCACCTACCTATACTAGGGGCAATTTATAATGGCCAATTTACTTATCAACCTGCAAGTCTTTTGGCTGTGGGAGGAAACCGGAGCACCCGGAGGAAACCCACGCAGACACAGGGAGAACTTGCAAACTCCAACACAGGCAGTACCCAGAATTGAATCCGGGTCACTGGAGCTGTGTGGCTGCGGTGCTAACCACTGCGCCGCTGGGACTTTGGGACCGGTTCTGGGGAGATGGGACCTATACAGGCCAGACAGGTTGCACCTAAACAGAGCCGGGACCAATATCATTACGGGATGGTTGGGGAGTTTATAAGGTGGGAGAGGTTGAGGGACGACAGGAGGGAAGAGAAAGAGCATGATGAGATAGAGGTTGAAATCACTAAGGATGAGAAGTTGCTCGATGCAGAAGCTGAGAGAGGAAAGCACTGAAGACAAGTCAGTGAAAAGATTGGCATGGTACTTGAGTGGATGGTACAGAATGAGGATTTTAAATGAGAGTTGAGAGAGGTCCTACTTTGCAAATCAGACAGAAATACTGACATTTTGAGCAATACAAATAGACACACACATCAATAACCAGACATTTGACAATAAAGTGTCTTTCTGGAATGGTTACTACTACAACTGTGTGGAATCATTTTTCCCTGACCATTTTTGTCTCAGTCTAAATGTGAATAATATCTGAAACCCAACCAATATATTTCCAGAAGACATATCCACTGGACACAATCTGAATGGGGGCAGGGTGGAAAATGTGCATGTGTGAGCCCTCATATGGGCCAGGTGTCATTTCCATCAATTTTCTCAGACTGCCACCTAATTCTGGCCAGATCCACTACCTGGCCAGCTGGCAGAAGCAGGAATTCAGGCTGCACCTGATGACCCGTGAGCACGATCTTAGCAGTCAGGTTAAGTGGTGAGGAGGGTCTCTGGGTGTGATCACAAGGAGCCCGGGGCAAGGCTTCCAGAGTTAAAATTGGGTCCATTTCAACATTATTTATACAGATTGCACATAACTAGGAAGCAATCCTGCTCAACAAATAATATGTACATTTTTAGTCCTCAGTCCTTCCTACAAAGAAGCAAGTAACAACCAATTTTCCCCTTCCTGACAGAGACGTGTTCAGTCTGAGGCACCCCAACAACTGCTAAAACCAGCTAACTCAGCACAGAATCAAAACTGAATCTGGGATCTTTTGATCTGTATAGTTCAATACTACATAAATAAGTGTCTTTAACTCATTAGGCTGAATACGGAGCTGTCTGGAAAGTGCTTACTTATCAGTTGCAGAAAAACTAGTAAAACAAAGACCAACTTGCTGAATTCTCAGTAAGCACGAAGTATACCTTCAAAGATTTTTTACCTTGTAGTAAGAATTACTGCAGTTTTGTTCAGAGATCTAATACTGGTGATGAAAATGAAGTAGAACTAATTCTACAGGTCTGTTTGGCACAAATTTAAAACGGTTGAAGGAGGAAAAATTTCAAGGCTATGAGAGTGGAGGAGTGGGACTAACTGGATCTAGAAAAGAGCTGGCACAAACCCCTTCTGTGATCCTTCTTGCACAAACTTCCCTTTTGTCATTTAATCACTCTTACTTTCCATCCTATTAAAACAACAACTTGTATTTGTATAGCGCCTTTAGCATAATAAAACATCCCAGGGTGCTTCACAGGAGCATTATGCAACAAAATATGACACTGAGCCACATGAGGAGATACAAAAACTTGGTCAAAGAGGCAGGTTTTAAGGAATGTCTTAAAGGAGGAAAGTGAGGTAAAGAGGCTGAAAGGTGTAAGGAGGGTATTCCAGAAGGTAGGGACTCGCCAACTAAAGATACAGCCATCAATGGTGGAGCGATTAAAATTGGGGATGCTCAAAAGGCCTGAATTAGATAAGTGCAGATATTTTGGAGGGCTGTGGAGATGGAGATTATGGAGATAAAGAGGCCCATGTAGGAATTTGAAAACAGGGATGAGAATTTTAAAATCAAGACATTGCTTGACCTGCAGTCAATGCAAGTCAGTGAGCACAGGGGTGATAGGTAAATGGGACTTGGTGGCAAGTTAAAACACAGGCAGCAGAGTTTTGTATGACTTCAAGTTTACAGAGGGTAGAATGGAATTGACCAGCCAGGAGTGGGTTGGAATAGTCAAGTCTAGCAGTAACAAAGGCATGAATGAATAGCTGAGGCAGGGTTTCCATGGATATGGAAACAGGGGCTCTTCGTGATGGTGCGAATATGTAGTCAGAAACTTATCTCAGGATCAAATATGACACCAAAATTGTCTAGTCTCAGACTGTTGCCAGTGAGAAGGATGGATTCTGTAGCCAGGGAATGGAGTTTAGAGCAGGGACTGAAAACAATTACTTCAGTCTTCCCAATATTTAATTGGAGAAAATGTCTGCTCATCCAGTATTGGATGTCGGATATGCAGTCTGATAATTTAGCAACAAAAAGTGGAGAAGTCAAGAAAGGTAGTGGTGAGGTAAAGCTGGGTATCATCAGAGTACATGTAAAATCTATCGCTGTCAGACATTCCCTTTTGCTCTTTGCACCTCTCCACACCTTTCCCCTCCCCTGTTACATATCCAACCTTTTCCAATTCTGACAAAAGATCATTGATCAGAAATGTTGGGCTGGATTTTACCTTAGGCGGATTGGAATTCGCCACCGACGTAAAAGTCGGTGGTGAACCTGCTTCTGCCTAGCCCATGGATCCATCCCGCATTTTATGGGTCCCCGGGCTTTAATTGTCCCGAAGCGGGACTTCCACCCGCCTGAGGGAGGAATTCCGGCCTCATTGAGCTGCCAGCCACTCATCAGGCTGGCAGCTCTTAGTCCCAGCAGCGTCACAGGGGGCGGTGGCCACTGCCAGGACTGCAGCCCAGCCGACCAGATGGATCCAAGAGTGAAGGTAAGTTGAGCATTCACTGATGAGGCTGGAGTGGTCGCTTGGGGCGCATCTTGGGTCCTGGGGCGGGTTGGGAGGCCGGGGTGGCCCTCAATCAGGCACCTTGTGTCCGACTGCCATGGCCCGCACCCCCCACCCCCGGGGCACGGAAAGGCCGGCAGCTATCCCGTCCCCAGCACGTCCGCTTGCCATGGGTAAAATACCCGTGGTGGTGGGTGAGGGCCCATAAGTGGCCGTTAAGTGGCCACTTAAGGGCCTTGATTGGCCTTGGGTGGGCGACCCATTTCCTCCCACCGCCCCACCACCGTAAAGTCGACCGGAGGCGGGAGCGGGGCGGGTAGGCCTCCCGCTCAATTTTACGCTGCCCCCACGCCGGCTGGGGCGGCGTAAAATTCAGCTCGTTAACTCTGTTTCTTTCTCCGTTGATGCTGCCTGACCTGCTGAGTATTTCAAGCATTTTCTGTTCTCCTTCCGTGCTTTACTACTCTATGATTATAGAATTGCAGTTGCAAACTATTGCTGAGACTAACTAGGATATTCAGACTAACCTATTCTAAGTTAAGCACTGAGCACTGCCATATTGTTGTAAATAAAGTAATTTACTAGACATGCCAGTAAAAGAAAGGTTTCATATTTTTCAAGGTAGTATTTGTCTCTTAATTGGGTATTCATCTGCCTTTACATGCTACAGAATTAGACATTTTAACAGACAATGAAATAGCTATCTTTCTGGGTCAGTTGCCCTTGCAGCAACACTTAAAATATATGTTGACTTCAATGTAAATGTTTATAAATATTAAAAAAAAACTAAAATTACTAACTTTAACAGCAAATTCCAGAATTTTTGCTCCCGATGCAAGTGTTTCCACAGTTTCTTCATTGATCATCTTAGTAATGAAGTTCCTTGCACTATTTCCATTCTGTGTTAGAAGTGCTGCCCAAATAGCTCTTGAAATAGGAGTATTATCTTCTGTTACGTCAGCTGCATGATTATTTATGATTCCTATTCGAATATTGCTGCTTACATCCTGAAACAAAAAGTGCAATTACAGTTGACACATAAATAAACACCCTGAGATGTAGGAATTTTATTACTTTGAGAAGAATAACACTTATATAATTGCACAGCATAACATTGATTATATGACAAAAAATCCAACTTCTACTTTTTATTCATACCAAACTCCTTTCAAAACAATATTTAATATTTATCTTGTATCTATGGGTTCTTTTGGAACCAGATATAAGAACCTCTTTGACTAAATAAAGCTAATATTAGAAAGCCTTACTGAACACAAATATTAATAAATTCAACCCGAGCCAGCAATTGAATGAACATTATCAATATTGAATAACTGGGTATTTTCCAATAATTGCTCAGTGTGTGTGGCACAACTGTTAAATATTACCACTGATAAACCACTTGTTTGGAATAAGCAGCTATCAGGCTAACATGATAAATTTTTAAATATGGTTATATTCACTACACAAGGTATGGAAATAACCTGCCCATCAAATTGCATTGCCATAAAGTTGGTAACTCCACGAACTTACTTCAGAACTAATTAAAAACCTTGGCTTATTCTGAGTCAGAATGTTGTGGGTTCAAGACCCACTCCAGAGACTGGAGCACATAATCCAGACTGACATCTCAGTGTAAAACGGAAGGAGAGCGGCACTGTTAGAGGTGACGTCTTTCAAATAAGGTGTTAAACAGTGTCTGCCCTGACAGGTGGATGTAGAACTTCCCACAGCACTATTTGTAGAACACCAAGGGGTTCTGGCCAATATTTATCTCTCAACTGTACAACAGATGGACTGGGCATTTATTTCATTGCTGTTTGTGGATACTTGCAAAAGTGGCTGTTGTGTTTCCTACAGTACAGCAGTGACTACACTTCAAAAGTACTTCACAGAATCACAGAATAATACAGTGCAGAAGGGGCCCTTCGGCCCATCGCGTCTGCACCGATGCATTAAAGACACCTGACCTGTCTACCTAATCCCATTTGCCAGCACTTGGCCCATAGCCTTGAATGTTATGACCTGCCAAGTGCTCATCCAGGTACTTTTTAAAGGATGTGAGGCAACCCGCCTCTACCACCCTCCCAGGCAGGGCATTCCAGACCGTCACTACCCTCTGGGTAAAAAAGTTCTTCCTCAAATCCCCCTTAAACCTCCCGCCCCTCACCGTAAACTTGTGGCCCCTCGTAATTGACCCTTCAACTAAGGGGAACAGCTGCTCCCTATCCACCCATGTCCATGCCCCTCATAATCATGTACGCCTTGATCAGGTCACCCCTCAGTCGTCTCTGCTCCAGCGAAAACAACCCAAGCCTATCCAACCTCTCTTCATAGCTTAAATGATCCATCCCATGCAACATCCTGGTGAATCGCCTCTGCACCCCCTCCAATGCAATCACATCCTTCCTACAATGTGGCGACCAGAATTGCACACAGTACTCCAGCTGTGGCCTACCAAAGTTCCATACAACTCCAACATGACCTCCCTTCTTTTGTAATCTATGCCTCGATTGATAAAGGCAAGTGTCCCATATGCCTTTTTCACCACCCTATTAACCTGCCCTTCTGCCTTCAGAGATCTATGGACAAACACGCCAAGGTCCCTTTGTTCCTCGGAACTTCCCAGTGTCAGGCCATTTATTGAATACTTCCGTGTCACATTACTCCTTCCAAAGTGTATCACTTCACACTTTTCAGGGTTAAATTCCATTTGCCACTTTTCTGCCCATTTGACCATCCCGTCTATATCTTCCTGTAACCCAAGATACTCAACCTCACTGTTAACCACTCGGCCAATCTTTGTGTCATCCACGAACTTACTGATCCTACCCCCCACATAGTCATCTATGTCGTTTATATAAATGACAAACAATAGGGGACCCAGCACAGATCCCTGTGGTACGCCACTGGACACTGGCTTCCAGTCACTAAAACAGCCATCTGTCATCACTCTCTGTCTCCTACAGCGAAGCCAATTTTGAATCCACCTTATCAAGTTACCTTGTATCCCATGTGCATTTGCTTTCTTGATAAGTCTCCCATGTGGGACCTTGTCAAAGGCTTTGCTGAAATCCATGTAAACTACATCAACTGCACTACCTTCATCTACACACCTGGTGACATGCTCAAAAAATTCAATCAAATTTGTTCGGCATGACCTCCCTCTGACAAAGCCATGCTGACTATTCCTAATCAAATTTTGCCTCTCCAAGTGAAGATAGATTCTCTCCTTCAGAATTTTCTCCAATAGTTTCCCTACCACTGACGTGAGACTCACTGGTCTGTAGTTCCCTGGCTTATCTCTACAACCTTTCTTAAATAGTGGGACCACATTAGCTGTTCCCCAGTCCTCTGGCACCTCCCCCATGGCCAGAGAGGAATTAAAAATTAGGGTCAGAGCCCCTGCAATCTCCACCCTCGGCTCCCACAGCACTTCATTGTGTGTACATCTCTTTGCAATGTCCTGGAGGCATGAAAGGAACTATATAAAACTACTTTCTTTCTTCCTTCCTTTTAATTACCTCGGCCCAACCATCTTCAGCTGCTTCATTAATGACCTTCTCTCCATCATAAGGTCATAAGTGGGATGTTCGCTGATGACTGCAATATGCTTAGCACCATTCGCGGCTCCTCAGATACTGAAGCAGCCCAGGCCCATTTATAGCAAGACCAGGACAACATTCAGGCTTGCGCTGATAAGTGGCAAGTAACATTTGCGCCACACAAGTGCGAGGCAATGATCATCTCAAACACGATAGAATCCAACCATCTCCCCTTGATGGTCAATGGCATTACCATCGCTGAATTTCCCCACTATCAACATCCTGGGGGTTATCATTGACCAGAAACTGAACTGGTCCAGCCACATAAATACTGTGGCTACAAGAGCAGGTCATAGGCTGGGAATTCTGTGGCAGGTAACTCACCTCCTGTCTCGCCAATGCCTGTCCACCATCTGCAAGGCACAAGTCAGGAGTGTGATGGAAAGCTCTCCACTTGCCTGGATGGGTGCAGCTCCAACACTCAAGAAACTCGACACCATCCAGGACAAAGCAGCCCGCTTGACTGGCAGACCATCCACCACCTTCAACATTCACTCCCTTCGCCACCAACGCACAGTGGCAGCAGTGTGCACTATCTATAAGATGCACGGCAGCAACTCACCAAGGCTCCTTGACAGCATCTTCCAAACCCGTGATCTCTACCACCTGGAAGGACAAGGGCAGCAGATACATGGGAACACCACCACTTGCATGTTCCACTCCAAGGCACAACCATCCTGAACTGGAACTACATCGTCATTCCTTCACTGTCGCTAGGTCAAAATCCTGGAACTCCCTCCCTAACAGCTCTGTTAACGTACCTACACCCCAAAGACTGCAGCAGTTCAAGAAGGCAGCTTATCACCACCTTCTCAATGGCAATTAGGGATGGGCAATAAATGCTGGCCTAGTCAGTGACTCCCACATCCCATGAACGAATGAATAAAAAAAATTCCGCAAATTATTCACTTGCAGCAAAATGTGCATCCGTTTCAATTCCTTTCAAGTCAACCAGAAATAGTATTAAAACGTGAAGGGGCTTTTACAGGATTACTGTGAAAGTACTCATCTGGAGTAGAATGCAAGGGAAGAGGAGCAGGAGAAAGTGAAAATATTCTGAGGGGAAACAGGACCCGGAGGGTATTCATGAACTAGAAGACTGAGATATCGGACTTGCAAGGACATTGTCTTCATTTGCATGCAATACCAGACTTCAGACTTTTGCAAAGGTCCCCCCGGGACCTACATAAATGCTTCTCATGCTTGTTTGTTGCAGACAGTGGCAATGTCTGCATTTGCTGAAGAAAATCAGCACAGGCCAGGCCACTTCCCTTAGTTCCTGCTTGCTGCTTGCTTGTAGTGAGTGAAGTTGTAACATTGTGGGTGGGAGCTCTCAGTAGGGGATAAAAGAGGAGAGAGAAAACTCTTTCGGGGGGGATGGGGGCATTGGAAGCAGGGAACAGCAAATTGTGGATGGGAGAAGAGAGAGAGAGAGAAAGAGAATGATAGAGTGGGAGAGATGGGGAAACAAGAACAGTTCTGAGTAGGAGGAAGACAGAAAGGAAAGAAGCCAAGAGCAGTTCTTCGGGGATGATTGGGCGCAAAATGGAAGCACCGTTTCACAGGAGAGAGATAACAGAAGCAATACTGGATAGGGGGAGGATGGAAAGAGCAGAGGGTACCATTATTAATTGATCAGGAGGGAAAGAGAAAGAAGGATGTTTAAGCATTAACTGAGGGGTAGAGAGAGTGTAAAATGCAACAGGAATAGGGTCTGCTAAAGAATGTCAGAATTAGGTTGATTAATGGGCGAGAGTGCCACTCCAATTTGGTGAAGCATTGGATAGAGTAAAGTGCCCTGAACTGGGTCCATAGTGGGTGGACTGCTTCTGGAAGCTGGGAAGTGGTAGCAGAGCATTTGGTAGGAAGAATAAAAAAGATTACTTAAATGGAGAAAGACTGCAGAATTCCAAGGTGCAGAGGGATCTAGGTGTTCTAGTGCATGAGTCACAAAATGTTAGTATGCGGATACAGCAAGTAATAAAGAAGGCTAATGGAATGCTATCCTTTATTACGAGAGGAGTTGAAAATAAAAGTAAGGATGTTATGCTTCAGTTATACAGGGCACTGGTGAGACTACATCTCGAATACTGTGTGCAGTTTTGGTCTCCTTATTTAAGGAAGGACATAGAGGTGTTGAAGGCAGTTCAGAGGAGGTTTACTGGATTGATACCTAGAATGAGCGGATTGTCTTATGAGGAAAGGTTGGACAGACTGGGCTTGTTTTCACAGCAGTTTAGAAGAGTGAGGGGAGACTTGATTGAAGTATAGAAGATCCTGAATGGTCTTGATAAGGCAGATGTGGAGAGGATGTTTCCTCTTGCGGTAAGTCCAGAACTAGGGGGCACTGTTTTAAAATTAGGGGTTGCCCTTTTAGGACAGAGATGAGGAGAATTTTTTTCTCTCAGAGGGTTGTGCGACTTTGGAACCTCAGATGCTCGTATGTTCGTATGTACTGTAAATTCAAAATTTGCTAATTGCAGACTTGACTGGAATGACCCGAAGGTCAATAGCCTGGATTTGAATTTCCTATTTGCTATTAGTTTCTTTTTTAATAAATTGTTTAATTAGGACTTATTTTTTTCCATTACTGACATTCCATCTATGTCCTGTTGCAGGCAGTTCATATCATCCTCACTGTTTGCCACACGTTCAAGTTTGGTGTCATCGGCAAATTTTGAGATTATAGTCTGTATTACAAGATGCAAGTCATCTATATATAGCAAAAAAAGCAGTGGTCCTAGCACTGACGTTTGGAGAAGACCACTGTCTACAATCCTCCAGTCTGAAAAGCAACCATTTACTACGACTTGCTGTTTTCTGTCCTTAAACCAATCTTTTATACAATTGGACACTGACCCTCCTATTCCATGAGCCTCAATTTTCTTCACCAGCTTTTTATGTGGTACCTTGTCAAATGCTTTCTTAAAATCCATAGAAATAACATCCAACCTTCTTTGCTACTTGATCAAAAAATTCAATTAGATAGTCAAGCATGATCTGCCTTTTACAAATGCATGCTGACCATCCTTAATTAACTCAAACCTCTCTAAGTGTGTGTTGATTTTTTACCTGATTATTATTTCTAAAATCTTATCCACCACTCATTAAAACTAACTGGCCTGTAGTTGTTAGGACTGTCCTTATACTCTTAATTGAATAAGGGCGTCACATTGGGTGGCACAGTGGTCAGCACCGCAGCCTCACAGCTCCAGCGACCTGGGTTCAATTCTGGGTACTGCCTGTGTGGAGTTTGCAAGTTCTCCCTGTGACCACGTGGGTTTTCGCCGGGTGCTCCGGTTTCCTCCCACAGCCAAAGACTTGCAGGTTGATAGGTAAATTGGCCATTAGCAATTGCCCCTAGTATAGGCAGGGGAATTGTGGGGATGTGGTAGGAATATGTGGTTAATGTATGATTAGTATACATGGGTGGTTGATGGTTGGCACAGACCCGGTGGGCTGAAGGGCCTGTTTCAATGCTGTATCTGTAAATAAATAAATTTGCCACTCTCCTATTTTCTGGCACATCCCCTGTATCCAGGGAAGATTGGAATATTATGGCAAGCCATTCCACTGTCTCCATCCCCACTTCCTCTGGCAATCTGGAATGCAAGCCATTCGGAACAGGTGGCTGGCTTATCTACCCTCAGCATAGCCAGCCTTTTTAGTACCCTCAACTCTCAATTTTTATCCTATCCATTGCGTCTACTCTCTCTGCTTCTACCGATATTTTGTCAGATTCCACTTCCTTAGTGACCACTCATTAAGTATATTAGCCTTGCTCTGCACCTCTAAGCATATATTACACTACTTGTCCCTAATAGACCCCACTCCACCTCTTACTACCCGCTTACTATGTACATGCGTTTTTGGGCTCCCTTTTATGTTGCCTGCCATTCTATTGTCATATTCTCTCTTTGCCAGTCTAATTTTCCTCTTTAACTCCCCTCTAAAATTATTGTATATGGCCTGGTTCTCATTTGGAGAATTCACTTGACATGCATCACACACCCTTTTCTTGTTTAATGTTAATTAATGTTCGAACTTTGAAAAATTAAAAATACTTTCCTTCTGTATATTAATCCTATCTTTCCTCCCCTCTTTTTATTTTGCTTTCTTTGCATAATTTGACATTGAATTAAAGATTCTAACTTACACTTTCTAGTTCAAGTTTTGCGCTGCTCATTAATGATTCTTAAATCTCATTGGTTCAGGAGATGCACAGTTGCTTGCCCTGTTCATCCCGGTCCCAGATCCCTTGTCGAGGGTGCTGTATGCCAAAATGGCTTTCTAATCACAGCAAATGCCAGTGCAAAACCCCATGGTAAGTTTGTAAGTGTAATGGATGCCAGGTGCCATTCATTCACCATTGACTGCAAAATCTGGCTCATTTTATTTGTACGAAAGAATCTTAATCCATGACTGGGAAACATACCACAGACATGTTTTGGACTTTCAGCGAACTTTCTAGATGCTCAAACATCTCACCAATTATAACAATGGTGTGGACTGATACTAAATAGTTATCAAATGAAAGGTACTTATCTGGTCTGTGTATTTCCAACATATGGATAACTATAGGTGAACCAATACAAAGGGGAGAAATGGAGGGAAAATAACGCTGCCATCTGTAGCGTGGACAAAGATAATATGGAGGCAATGGAGTATTTAACACACACTGTCAGAAATTGCTAAGAATAGTTAAATCATGAGAAACTCACCATTTGTTTTATAGCATTGAGCAGTAATCTTCTCCCAGACAACTTGTCAAAATCAGCAACAATCCAGATAGTCACTGGATAAATTATGTCTTCATCTGAAAGTAAGAAATACTCTTGTGACTGTTGCAATGGTCAGTGGCAATTTTTTGGTGACATTTATATAATTATCCCATTAAAAAAGCAAGTTATAGGTTTTTGTAACACGCCTAGATTACCAAAGCCAAATCACTATAGTCTTAGTTTCTAGACAGAAAAAGAATAGATCAAGTCTGATCAGAAATGCAGTGCTTGTTACAAAAACAAAAACTGATACATCAATTCTAATGTTTGGATTCTTCTGGTAATAAAAAGGCCCATAATAAAGCAAGGATAATGTTTGAAATTTAATTTTTCTGCTGCCATATTTCTTTCCCAGACAGAAAAAAATTATGTTGGTGAAATGGCATTTTGTTGCCGAAGTTTTGCAATTCAAATACTATAGAGGAAAAGAGATTTCCACAACATAAAATCCATAAGGAACATGCTTTAAGATTAAGAGCACAAGGTCAGTAACATCACAATATGACTTTTCCAATTGCCTTCAAGTTGTGAGGTCAAAAAGAGACATGATCAATGTCTTTAAAATGCTCAAAAGCAGAGTTGATGAACATATAAGCAAGCAGTTCAACTTAGACTATGAGTTATACGGGTCGATGCAGCTTGCTGTGATCAAATACTTCATGCAATGTGATTGGATTGGGACAATGTGCCTGCAAAGGATGGCATGACTGGACTAATAGCATAATCATGGAATGAATATTCTGTAGTTTTAAGGTTGCTGAGTTGAACGAATGTTATAAGTGAAGGACAGCAGACAAATGCCAAACAGAGAAGACTTAGTAATATCCCAGAGTTTCTATCGTCATCTTTGAGGAACAGGAAGAATTATATAGTAGTTAAATAGGTGCAATTAAAGCCCCAAACATAGCCGTAGAAGTAGCAAGTTGGAGCAGTGAAAATTGACTTCCCTTGTTTCATATTTTCTCATGCTAATTGTCCATGGCTTGCAGCCTGTAATGTGACATTTACATTAATTACACGGTTTCTATAAATATATAAAACGAAAAAGAGTGGCTAAAGTAAACGTTGGTCCTTTAGAGGATGAGAAGGGGAATTTAGTTATGGGATATGATGAAATGGCTGAGGCATTGAACAGGTACTTTGTATCGGTCTTCACAGTGGAGGACATTAATAACATGCCAGTAACTGACAAAGAGACGAACGTAGGTGAGGACCTGGAAACAATCATTATTATGGAAGAGGTAGTATTGGGCAAGCTAATGGAGTTAAGGATTGATAAGTCTCCTGGCCCTGATGGAATACATCCCAGGGTACTAAAAGAGATGGTGGGAGAAATAGCAGGTGCACTGGCGGTAATTTTCCAAAATTCGCTGGACTCTGGGGTAGTCCCAGCAGATTGGAAAACAGCAGATGTGACGCCACTGTTTAAAAAAGGAGGTAGACAAAAGATGGGGAATTATAGACCGGTTAGCTTAACCTCTGTAGTGGGGAAGATGCTTGAGTCTATTATTAAGGAAGAAATAGCAGGGCATCTCGATAGAAATTGTCCCGTTGGGCAGACGCAGCATGGGTTCATGAAGGGCAGGTCATGCTTGACGAATCTTTTGGAATTCTATGATGACATTACGAGCAAGGTGGACAATGGGGACCCAGTGGATGTGGTGTACCTAGATTTCCAAAAGACCTTCGACAAGGTGCCGCACAAGAGGCTGCTGCATAAGATAAGGGTGCATGGCGTTAGGGGTAAAGTATTAGCATGGATAGAGGATTGGTTGACTAACAGGAAGCAGAGAGTGGGGATAAATGAGTGCTATTCTGGTTGGCAATCAGTCACTAGTGGTGTGCCTCAGGGATCGGTGTTGGGACCGCAATTATTTACAATTTATATCGATGATTTGGAGTTGGGGACCACGTGTAGGGTGTCAAGGTTTGCAGATGACACTAAGATGAGTGGCAGAGCAAAGTGTGCAGATGACTGTGAAACTTTGCAGAGGAACATAGATACATTGAGTGAGTGGGCAAAGGTCTGGCAGATGGAATACAATGTTAATAAATGTGAAGTCATTCATTTCGGTAGGAGTAACAGTAAAAAGGATTATTACTTGAATGGTAAAAAGTTGCAGCATGCTGCTATGCAGAGGGACCTGGGTGTCCTTGTGCATGAATCGCAGAAGGTTGGTCTGCAGGTACAGCAAGTAATTAGGAAGGCAAATGGAATTTTGTCCTTCATTGCTAAAGGGATTGAGTTTAAAAGCAGAGAGGTTATGTTGCAGCTGTATAAGGTACTGGTGAGGCTGCACCTGGAGTACTGTGTGCAGTTTTGTCTCCTTACTTGAGAAAGGATGTACTGGCACTGGAGAGGGTGCAGAGGAGGTTCACTAGGTTGATTCCGGAGTTGAGGGGGTTGGCTTATGAGGAGAGACTGAGTAGATTGGGATTATATTCATTGGAATTCAGAAGAATGAGGGGAGATCTTATAGAAACATATAAAATTATGAAGGGAATAGATAAGATACAAGTAGAGAGGATGTTTCCACTGGCAGGTGAAGCTAGGACAAGAGGGCATAGCCTCAAGATTAGAGGGAGCAGATTTAGGACTGAATTAAGAAGGAACTTCTTCACCCAGAGGGTTGTTAATCTATGGAATTCCTTGCCCAGTGAAGTAGTTGACGCTTCTTCAGTAAACGTTTTTAAAGCTAAGGCAGATAGCTTTTTGAACAATAAAGGAATTAAGGGATACAGTGAGAGCACGGGTAAGTGGATCTGAGTCCACAAAAAGATCAGCCATGATCTTATTGAATAGCGGAGCAGGCTCGAGGGGCCGGACGGCCTACTCCTGCTCCTCGTTCTTTTGATCTTATGATCTTATCCTGTTACCTTTGAACCCTATCTTCAACATCAGCATTCTGCCTACAAAGCTGAACTGAATCACCACAGTGATATACTGATAACTAGACTAGTTAAACATATTGGATATCACTGTCAGTACCTGCCAAAAGGTGTTCCACTAATAAAACATAGCAGGATATACTGAACATGCTGGACATGATCCACTTACAATGACAATTTTCCTGCTTAGGAAATATTTCAGTATACTTTCCTGGGTAGCACGACACCCAGGGTTAAAAATTTGATTATGCCCATTTTCAGGTGGTGGGGAGGTGGGCTTGCGGTTTGCAACCTGCCCACACCTATTACCAATGAGTCAGACAGCATGTAAACTTGGTGAGTCTCCTCATTTATCTGAATGCAGCATTGGTTCGAGTGGGTCCACGCTGCTGGCAGACTCAGTGCTCAGCAGGTAGCTGACCAGCATGTGCTGATCACATATAGTGCAACCAGCCTGCTCCTTTTAAAGGCAGTCTGTCACTCTTGAAGGGGAGCTGCACTCAGTGGAACAGAACTGCTGCTGGTTGCCTGTACTTACACTGAATGCATGTCGGAGCTGCAGAAATGGAGTACGAGGAAAGACAGAGCTCTTACATTCATGGACGCGGTGCTGGCGGTCTTAGTCATGGAGGTGGGCAGGAGGGGAGAGGTGGTGTGCTCCCATGGCCAAACATTTTTCTATGTTAAAGGAGCCAAAATGTAAATTTTTATACAAAATGGAAAAATAGGTAAGATCTGGGTCAGGGCAATTTCATGCAAAAAAAAATAAAGAGGTACCTTGACAAGCTCCATGTCAGGATACATTTAAGCATAAAGAATTTAAAAAATGCCTATTGGGTCCATACCCTCCATGGACCAATATGGCTCATTATGAACTTTACCCAGACCAATTAATCCTTTGAGGGAAGCAATGAAGCACACTTAAGCTTCCTACGTGAAAGGAGGCTCTAATCTCCAAGCAACATTTCACAACATTCATCCAAACTTGTCAACTTGACCAGTTACATGTCAGTCAGTCATCGCTACGCCAACAACATATGGACCACTGCATTCCATTCAGTATTTAATCACCTACACCTGTCCTATAAATCTGAGCATTAATTAGACATTTTTCAAACTCTGCTGTAAATCAATTTTGTTCCAGATAATTTATTCCTCATGTCCACCACCGCTGTACAGAACTTTATTTAGGCCACACTGAGTATATTGCGTGCAATTCTGGTCGCCACACTACCAGAAGGATGTGGAGGCTTTGGAGAGGATACAGAAGAGGTTTTCAAGGATGTTGCCTGGTCTGGAGGGCATTAGCTTTGAGGAGAGGTTGGATAAACTCGGATTGTTTTCACTGAAACGACGGAGGTGGAGGGGCGACATGATAGAGGTTTACAAAGTTATGAGTGGCATGGACAGAGTGGATAGTCAGAAGCTTTTTCCCAGGGTGGAAGAGTCAGTTACTAGGGGACATAGGTTTAAGGTGAGAGGGGCAAAGTTTAGAGGGGATGTGCGAGGCAAGTTCTTTACACAGAGGGTGGTGAGTGCCTGGAACTTGCTGCCGGGGGAGGTGGTGGAAGCAGGTGCGATAGCGACGTTTAAGAGGCATCTTGACAAATATATGAATAGGATGGGAATAGAGGGATACGGTCCCCGGAAGTGCAGAAGGTTTTAGTTTAGGCAGCTATCAAGATTGGCGCAGGCTTGGAGGGCCGAATGGCCTGTTCCTGTGCTGTACTGTTCTTTGTTCTTTGATTGGGAAAATATCTATGAGTCTTGCTGGATGCTTGGTAATTTTGTATTTACGTCCGCCAGTTCTGCAATCAAAGTCCAGGGTTTTATTCACATTGCACGATTTGACTGGTCCGACGCTGTTGTAGATGTTGTTCAGTGATTTTTTTTATTCTTTCATGAGCATCGCTGACAAGGTTTGGTTAAGAAGGTAAGAGCCCATGGGATCCAGGGCAATTTGGCAAATTGGATCCAAAATTGGCTTAGTGGCAGGAGGCAGATGGTAATGGTCGAGGGTTGTTTTTGCAATTGGAAGCCTGTGACCAGTGGTGTACCACAGGGATTGGTGCTGGGACCCTTGCTGTTTGTAGTGTACATTAATGATTTAGACATGAATATAGGAGGTATGATCAGTAAGTTCGCAGATGACACGAAAATTGGTGGTGTTATAAATAGTGAGGAGGAAAGCCTTAGATTACAGGGAGATATAGATGGGCTGGTAAGATGGGCGGAGCAGTGGCAAATGGAATTTAATCCTGAAAAGTGTGGAGTAATCCATTTTGGGAGGACTAACAAGGTAAGGGAATATACAATGGATGGTAGGACCCTAGGAAGTACAGAAGGCCAGAGGGACCTTGGTGTACCTGTCCATAGATCACTGAAGGCAGCAGCACAGGTAGATAAGGTGGTTAGGAAGGCATATGGGATACTTGCCTTTGTTAGCCGAGGTACAGAATATAAGAGCAGGGAGGTTATGATGGAGCTATATAAAACACTAGTTAGGCCACAGCTGGAGTACTGTTTACAGTTCTGGGCACCACACTATAGGTAGGATGTGATTGTACTGGAGAGGGTGCAGAAGAGATTCACCAGGATGTTGCCTGGGCTGCAGAATTTCAGCTATGAAGAGAGACTGAAAAGGCTGAGGTTGTTTTCATTGGAGCAGAGAAGGCTGAGGGGGGACATGATTGAGGTGTACAAGATTATGAGGGGCATTGATAGGTTAGATAGGAAGAAAGTTTTTCCCTTCGCGAAGGGGTAAAGAACCTGGAGGCATAGATTTAGGGTAAGAGGCAGGAGGTTTAGGGGGGTTTTGAGGAAAAGAATTTTCACCCAGTGGGTGGTTGGAATCTGAAACGCACTGCCTGAAGAGGTGGTGGAGGCAGGAAGCCTCACAACATTTAAGAAGTACTTAGATGAGCACTTGAAACACATAGCATACAAGGCTACAGGCCAAGTGCAGGAATATGGGATTAGAATACTTGTTTGCTGGATGGCCAGCACAGACGCGATGGGCCGAAGGGCCTGTTTCTGTGCTGTGTAACTCTATGTCTCCGAGGCCAGAATTTGTTGACCATCCCTAACTGCCCTTGACAACTGAAGGCAATTAAGAGTCAACCACATTGCTGTGGGTCTGGAGTCACATGTAGGCCAGATTAGGTAAGGACAGCAGATTTCCTTTCCTGAAGGACATTAGTGAACCAGATGGATTTTTACAACAATCGATGATAGTTTCATGGCACCATTACTGAGACTAGCTTTTAATTCCAGATATTTTTTAATTAATTGAATTTCTTAACTGATTGATCTTAAATTCCACCAGCTGCCATGGTGGGATTTGAACCCATGTCCACAGGCCATTAACCTGGGCCTCGGGATTACTAGTTCAGTGACATTACCACTACGCCACCGTCCCCCGTTTGCTCATACGATTTACTACCAGAATGCTTGCTTATGAGATTTCTCTAAGGTTTTATTTTCTTCCTCCAGCCTTAATATAAATAGTGCCCTACCAAATTCACGGTCAAATTTGACAAATTTCACGGTCACGGCATTTTAAGAATTGTGAATGTCACGATTTCACATATTTAAATAGTAAATGTCACAGTGTTGCAACAAACCATGAAAATTATCTCTTCAAAACAAAAAAAAGACAAGGAGGGTTTCGGGTTTCAAATGGTATTTACCGCATACTCAAAAACCCTTGTATAAAGCTGACTATAAACAGGTCACATTATCTTGTCGCTGAAATCAGAGCTTAAATGCGAGCATGAAAACTCACATGCGTTAATCTGAGACGTCATCTCCTCACAATGTGTAGCAAAAACCTTCAGTTGATAGTCCTGTCTTGTTTATTTAACTTGCTATGCAACCACCATTTTGTATATTACGTTGACTGAACACCTGCAGCTTTGGGTGATCAAGTTTTTCCAATGGTATGTTGGCACTTGCAAAAGCATCAACAAGTTCCATTATAATCAAATGACAAATTGTTGAGCTCTCTGTCAACTTCTTAAAAAGAGCTGAAATCTTTCCTTGCTTTTGGGTGTTTGTTTTCCAACAGTGTTGTGTCAGATGCTCTCTTTCTGCTGCGATGGCTTTCAGACTCTAAGTTGCGCTGAATCATTGCCCACTACATGTGATCCAAAGAAACATTGCAGCTTGTACAAAACAATATACCACTGTCGGCACGCAGAATTTGTCTTCCAAATTCTTTCACTCGATGTTATGGTTCTGGCCATTTTTGATTTGTTCATTCTCGCATTCTCACTTGTCTGCTAGCACCTGAGATTGCTTCTCTTAAAACTGCAATGGAAACCCTCCCCCTCATATACCAATCAGCAAATTGAGTCTTGCGTCAATCACTAAAACGTGTGATGTTTGCAACATGGCCAGCAATCAGTGAGGTGAGCCTTGTGTCAATGAATAAAACGTGCAAAGTTTACAAAATGGCCGATTTCACAGAAGACCCGTGATTCCACAGTCATGACCTTTTGGTCAGCTATGTGGCCTTGTCCAATCTACACCTCCTTTGTTATCTCTTGCCCCACCCCCACCTCACTTGCTTATAACCTGTGACATTTTTAATAATTGTCAGTTCCGAAGAAGGGTCACTGACCCGAAACGTTAACTCTGCTTCTCTTTCCACAGATGCTGCCAGACCTGCTGAGTGGTTCCAGCATTTCCTGTTTTTATTTCAGATTTCCAGCATCCGCAGTATTTTGCTTTTATTTCAGAATTTTGTATGTTTCAATAAGATCACCTCTCATTCTTCTAAACTTCAATGAGTATAAGCCCAACCTGCTCCACGTTTCCTCATATGACAAACCCTTTATCCCAGGAATTAACCTATTGAACCTTCTCTGAACTGGTTCCAATGTAAGTATATCCCTCCTTAAATAAGAAGACCAAAACTTTATGCAGTACTCACCAATGCCTTGCACAGTTGTAGCACGACTTCCCTACTTTTATATTCCAAGCCCCTCACAATAAAGGACAATGTTCTATTTGCCTTCCTAATTATTTGCTGTATCTGCACGCTAACTTTGTGTGTTTCATGGACGAGAACACCCAGATTCCTCTGTACCACAACATTCTGTAGTCTTGCTGCAATTAAATAATATTTTGCTTTTCTATTCTTCCTACCAAAGCGGATAACCTCACATTTTCCCACATTATGTGATTTCTGCCAATTTTTTGCCCACTCACTTAACTTATCTATAACCTTTTGCAAACTCTTCGGGCTGCATTTTAAAAGCCCACCGCCTATTTTGGTGGCTCATTCGCATGGCCGGGGCAGCTGCCCACCCCAATGACGGGGAGGGGATGGACCAGCTGTCCTGGCAACGGCGTCCGGCGCCAATGTTTTTTTTTTATTTCCAAAATATACTTTATTCATAAAAATCTGTAAAAATTACATTCCCAAACAGTTTAAAACAGCATCAAGTCAAAGAATACAGACAGTGCAAAGCAGATCAGTTTACTTCAAAACAGGAGTGAGTTGCCTCACAACCCTTCCATTTCATTGTCATGCCATATACATTTTTACATTTACAGCACACAAAATTTCTCCAATACAGTTCGAGGGGTTTCCCATGGATCCAGCCCCTCAGTTCAGCTTGGTGGGGGGACTTTACACTGTGGTCTTTCCCCATTGAACCTTTGCTGCGGCTGCCCCAAGCTTTAGTGCGTCCCTCAGCACGTAGTGCTGGACCTTGGAATGTGCCAGTCTGCAACATTCGGTGGTGGACAACTCTTTGCGCTGGAAGACCAGCAAGTTTCGGGCAGACCAAAGGGCGTCTTTCACCGAATTGATAGTCCTCCAGCAGCAGTTGATGTTTGTCTCGGTGTGCGTCCCTGGGAACAGCCCGTAGAGCACAGACTCCTGTGTTACAGAGCTGCTTGGGATGAACTTCGACAAAAACCACTGCATCTCTTTCCACACCTGCTTTGCGAAGACACATTCCAGGAGGAGGTGGGCGACCGTCTCTTCCCCACCACAGCCAACGCGGGGGCACTGTGCGGAGGGGGCGAGACTTCGGGTGTGCATGAAGGATCTGACGGGGGAGGGCCCTTCTCACCACCAGCCAAGCTACGTCTTGGTGCTTGTTTGAAAGTTCTGGTGATGAGGCATTCCGCCAAATGACTTTGACGGTCTGCTCGGGGAACCATCCGACAGGATCCATCGTCTCCTTTTCCCGTAGGGCCTTGAGGACATTCCGTGCAGACCACTGCCTGATGGACCGGTGGTCAAAGGCGTTTTCCCGCAGAAACTGCTCCACGAAGGATAGGCGGTACGGCACGGCCCAACTGCATGGAGCGTTCCGCGGCAATGTGCCCAGGCCCATACTTCGCAACACCGGGGACAGATAGAACCTCAGCACGTAGTGACACTTGGAGTTTGCGTACTGGAGATCTACACACAGCTTGATGCAGCCGCACACGAAGGTGGTCATCAGGATGAGGGCCACGTTGGGTACATTTTTCCCACCCTTGTCCAGAGATTTGAACACCGTGTCCCTCCGGACCCGGTCCATTTTAGATCCCCAGATGAAGCGGAAAATGGCTCGGGTGACTGCCACAGCACAGGAGTGGGGTATGGGCCAGACCTGCGCCACGTAGAGCAACAACGTGAGCGCCTCGCACCTGATGACCAGGTTCTTACCCACAATGGAGAGAGATCGCTGCCCCTACATGCCCAACTTTTGTCGTACCTTGGCTACTCGCTCCTCCCATGTTTTGGTGCACGCCCCGGCCCTTCCGAACCATATCCCCAGCACCTTTAGGTAATCTGACCTGACGGTGAAGGGGACAAAGGATCGGTCAGCCCAGTTCCCAAAGAACATGGCCTTGCTCTTGCCGTGGTTAACTTTGGCTCCCGAGGCCAGTTCAAACTGGTCGCAGATGCTCATCAGTCTGCGCACGGACAGCGGATCCGAGCAGAAGACGGCGACGTCATCCATGTACAGGGAGGTTTTGACCTGAGTGCCTCCACTGCCTGGGATTGTCACCCCTCTTATGCTCGCATCCCTCCTAATAGACTCAGCAAAGGGTTCAATACAGCAAACAAACAAGACCGGGGAGAGAGGACAGCCCTGTCCGACTCCAGATTGGATCGGGAAACTTTCCGATTCCCACCCATTGATTGAGACTGCGCTACTGATGTTTGTGTAGAGCAGTTGGATCCAATTGCAGATTCCCTCCGCAAACCCCATTTTGGAAAGCACGTCCATCATGTAGGTGTGCGATATCCTGTCAAAAGCCTTCTCCTGGTCCAGGCTGATGAGGCAGGTGTCCACCTCCTGTCCCGTACATAGGCGATCGTATCCCAGAGTAGCGCGAGACTATCAGAGATCTTCCTGCAGGGTACAGTACAGGTCTGATCGGGGTGAATCACCAACTCCAGAGCAGATTTGACTCGACTGGCTATGACTTTGGACAGAATCTTGTAGTCAACATTAAGCAGTGAGATGGGCCGCCAATTTCTGACTTCTGCCCTCTCCCCCTTCTGCTTGTAAATGAGGGTGATGATGCCTTTCCTCATGGATTCTGACATGCTGCCGGCCAGGAACATACTCTCGTATACTTCCAACAGGTCCGGGCCGACCCAATCCCACAGGGCCGAGTAGAACTCGACCGGTAAGCCGTCGCTTCCGGGAGTTTTACTCGTCTCGAAGGACTCGACGGCCTTTGTCAGCTCATCCAGAGTTAGCGGCTTGTCCAATCTCTCCCTCCTGCTGTCATCTAAGACCTCTGTGATAGATGACAGGAAGGACTGGGAGGCTCTGCTGTCTGTGGGCTTCGCGTCATACAGCCCAGCATAAAAGGATTTGCTGATCCTTAGTATGTCGGACTGCGAAGACGTTACCGAGCCATCTTCTTCCTTCAGGCTGCTGATAACAGAGCTCTCTCTGTGTACCTTTTGGAAGAAGTAACGCGAGCACGTCTCATCCTGCTCGATGGAGCGGATTCTTTACCGGAAGATGATCTTGGAGGCCTCCTTGGCAAAGAGCGAGGCCTGCTGGCTCTTCACCTCTTGGAGGTCCTCTTTGACCTCGACCCCCATTGACTGCAACCGGAGTAGATTTTGCATAATTTTCTGGAGTCGGGACATTTCCCTCTGTCTCTCTCTCGCCCTCTGAACACCTTTGTGGATGAAGAACCTCTTGATGTTCTCCTTGATCGCTTCCCACCAGTGAACTGGAGACTCAAAGAGGGGTTTCACGGTCCTCCAACCTTTGTAATCCCTTTTGAGTTCCTCAACGTTCTCTGGGGTCAGCGGTGTAGCATTGAGCTTCCACGTCCCTCTGCCAACCCGCTGGTCGTCCTGTAAGTGACAGTCGGCCAGTAAGAGGCAGTGGTCGGAGAAGAACACCGGCTTGACATCGGTGGATCCGACCGTGACAGCACGGGACACAAACAGTAAGTCAATCCTGGAACGGGCAGACCCGTCCGATCTTGACCATGTGTAACTGCGCTGCGCTCCGTCTGCAGGTTTGATGAAGACGTCGTGCAGTTTGGCATCTTTAACTGTTTCTATTAGGAATCTGGACGTAGCGTCCAGTTTGCTGTCGTCACTGCCAGGTCGTCCAGCCGCATCGATGATGCAGTTGAAGTCACCGCCCAGGATGACCGGCCTGGACGTCGCCAGCAGCAGTGGGAGCTGCTGGAAGACGGTCAGCCGCTCGCTGCGTTGTACCGGGGCGTACACGTTGATCAACCGGAGCGGAGCGTTGTTGTACATCACGTCTGCTACGAGGAGGCGGCCGCCCACCACCTCCTTAACTTCGGAGATGGTGAAGTTACCTCCCCGCAGCAGAATACCCAGGCCGGAGGAACGGCAGTCATTACCCCCCAACCGGATCGATGGCCCGTGGGACCACCATCGCGACCACTGCCTGTAGGTGCTGAGGTGTGGTATTCCACACTCCTGCAGAAACAGTAGGTCAGCTTTGACCTTGGCAAGGTAATGCAAGGTTGAAATACATCGCGTAGTAGATTTAATGCTACGCACATTAATTGAAGCAATTCTTACACCCATTTTTTTAAAGGTTATATGTTGCTTCCCATACCATTTGTACTTGCTAGTCCCAGTCCTTCGGGATGTTCCTGCATACCCATCGTGTGCGCAAGCAGTTTCACGTTGGTTGGGCTCAGAAACCCCTCCTGCTTTTTCAAGCAGTGTTTGTGCCGCTCGGGTGACATCGGGGGGGTCTTGTAGGCAGAGGGGATTGGGTTGTCCTCAGCTGCTTCCATCTGTTCCTCCTCGAAAACATCACTGCTCCCGGCTTCCCGGAGCTCAGGTGCGCCAGACGTGTCTTTGCTCCCGGTGTCCCGGAGCTGAGATGCGTTGGCCACGTCGTTACGTGTGGCGCAATGGGGTTGGGGCACGCCGGGCCCATCACAGCTTCCAGTGCCCGGGGGCTAGGATGCTTTATCATCCATCTCGGAGTTCTGCCGCCTCTTTTGAAGGGGCTGTCGTTCCAGCATTTCCCTGTCCAGTGAAGAGGAGTTGTTGCAGTCTGATTCAGAAGATAGCCTCCTCTTGCCACTGGTTTGGGTGCTGGCCTGTTCCGCAATGGGTTGTTTTTTCTTTGTGGTTTTCCTCTGGACCACTTGCCACTGACCTGTTTGTCCATCTGCTGCCTCCTCCTCCATTGATTCTGTCTGTGGAGGAGGGGTTTCCGGGCGCTGGGTAGGTGCTGGGTCGCTGGTTTCAGCTGCCTCCCCTTCCTTCTCAGGTTGAAGTTCCTCACTGCGGAGAAGGTTGCTGGTCTCCTTTCGAACAGCGGACGCCTTCGTCGAACCTTCTCTCGGCCTTTCCTTGGACCTTGCTGCCTGAGCATAACTGAGGCAGCGTTTGGGGCAGGTTTTGTAGAGATGGCCTGCCGCAGCGCACAAGTTGCAACACTTAGTCTGCTTACAGTCCTTGGTCTGATGGCCTTCCTCCTTGCAGTTCTTGCAAACAACCGTGCTGCAGTTGGCTGCCATGTGACCAGATTTGCCACAGGTGCGGCAAAGTCTGGGCTGCCCAGCGTAGACCCAGAAGCCTCGACTTCCCCCGATAGCGAAGCTGGAGGGAGGGTGGATGATGGCTCCACTGGGATCTACCTTCAAGGTCACCTTTACCTGCCGCTTGCTGGTCCAAATCCCAAAGGGGTCCTTGACATCAGTGCTGCTGCCGGCCACCTCGACGTACCTGGCGAGAAAGGTGAGTACATCCATCACCGGAACATGGGGGTTGTAGAGGTGAATCGTCACCACCCGGTCCCGTTGTGACAGAAGCGTGATGAGCGGCTCTGCTGTGAGGATCGACAGTGGCGCCCGGTCCCCTTTCTCCTTGAACGCCTTCAGGAACTTGATGCATCCCACCACGTTCCGGAACGTCACGTCGAAGTATCCACTGCTGGGGAAATCCTGCAGGTAGAAGACGTCCGTCGCTTGAAATCCGCAGCAATCGAAGAGAATTTTCTTGATGAAGAAGGTGCGATCTCCTTCCTTGTCCTTCACGACCACCCGAACGGTGTTGCGCACTCCCTGGCCCGAAGCTCGAAAATTGGTTATAGCCATTTTACTCAAAGCTTCCCCAGGATCTAAAGGCAATGATCATGGTCTCTTCTCAATCAAATCAGCGCCAATGTGCAGGCGCCAGCGCCATTTTTAAAGGGCTTAGAGTCTGAAGTGACCATTTAAATTTTTAAAGGAATATTACATTTCACATTAAAGTAATTGAAACATTTTTTCCATCCCCTCTCACACCCCCCCAATAGCATTATATTAAATTCCTTGCTCGCTCACCCACAAAATACTCACCTTGACATCATGACCTTCCACCCTTCAAGTTCATAAACTTTAACCCTCAACCCCTTCCCATCATCCCCTCAACCAATCTGAAGACTTTGACCCCGCTCCCCCACCGGCACTGAGAAAATCACCTCCTCTTCCCCTCCCCACAGGTGTCGCACCTCGTTTCCCCGAACGGGCATTCGAAGGCGCGGCATTGTCGGCCACCGGAATGAAGATCTTAACCTGCTGACATAATCACCGTATCCTGCATATTAATGAATAAGTACCCACCTGCATATTGTAATGAGGGACAAAAACAAGAAATGCTGGAATCACTCAGCAGGTCTGGCAGCATCTGTGGAAAGAGAAGCAGAGTTAACGTTTCGAACTCTTGAGTTCCGAAGAAAGGTCACTGACCCGAAACGTTAACTCTGCTTCTCTTTCCACAGATGCTGCCAGACCTGCTGAGTGATTCCAGCATTTCTTGTTTTTGTTTCAGATTTCCAGCATCCGCAGTATTTTGCTTTTATTTTAGTGTTTAATTCACTGCCACTTCTCTTCCAGGAATGCCTACCTTGAAGAAGTTCTGCTCTTCTCTCTGACGGGATTTTCGTTTGTCTCTTTTACCTTGTTCACCTTCATTGCTTTCTATTTCCCTCCTGGTGTTTGATAAGGTATCTACCAAAACTCGTTTTCACAGCCACATCTCCTTCCTCAGTGACTGTCTCCGGCTCCGACTTATTCCACGTGGATTCCAACTGCAGTTTCACCCATCATGCTTTGATTCCACCCAGGATCACAGGTATCTCCGAGAAATACAACGTTCCTCGGACTGCTACTCTCGCCGCATCCTGAGATCCACACTCAGTGCTATGCGCCGCCATATGCACACACTGGACCTCTCTCTCCAGCAGCACCGTCTCACCTTATCTCAAATCTGTTCTACTCCGCAGTTTCATCTCATCTTACGTCTCATCCGACGCATTAACAAAAAACTTTTTTTCTTCCTTTCAGGTGTTAACGAATGCAAGCTCCAGCAGCTGATGGGGACTAATGCCCCTCCAGATCCTCCTTCCGCTTCACTTCCCTCTGACCCCACCCCTTCTGATCTGACCCCTTGCCGTGTATTCACTATACCCTCTGACCTCCCCCTCTCTGATGCTGAGCGTTCTGCACTCAGCAAAGGTCTCAGTTTTATCCCCTTACGCCCCCACCTCAATGAATTTCGCGCTCGGCATGACGTTGGCTCTTCTTCTGTCGCCTCCGGGCTCACTTCTTCGACCAGGAGTCCTCCCCCCGACCAGCAGACCCATTCACCCTCTTCCAGCATTCTCCCTCTACCTGGACCCCTCCCCCTGCCCTCTTACCCGCTCTTGATCTCTTCATTGAAAACTGTCGGCGAGACATTGGTCGTCTCAATTTCTCTGCCCCCCTCACTCACTCTAACCTGTCCCCCTCTGAACTTGAGGCACTCCGTTCTCTCAGGTCTAACCCCGACATGGTCATCAAACCTGCAGACAAGGGTGGTGCTGTTGTTGTATGGCGTACCGACCTCTACCTTGCAGAAGCTCAACGCCAACTCACAGACACCTCTTCCTACCTCCCTCTGGACCATGACCCCACCACCGAACATCAAGCCACCGTCCAAAGGACTGTCACTGACCTCATCTCCTCTGGAGATCTTCCCTCTACGGCTTCCAACCTCATAGTCCCACAACCCCGGACAGCCCGCTTCTACCTCCTTCCCAAAATCCACAAACGGGACTGTCCCGGCAGACCCATTGTGTCAGCCTGCTCCTGCCCCACTGAACTTATTTCTTCCTATCTAGACTCTATCTTTTCTCCGCTGGTCCAGTCTCTTCCCACCTACATCCGTGACTCTTCTGACGCCCTACGTCATTTTGACAATTTCCAGTTTCCTGGTCCCAACCGCCTCCTCTTCACTATGGACGTCCAATCGCTCTACACCTCCATCCCCCACCAGGATGGTTTGAGGGCTCTCCGCTTCTTCCTGGAACAGAGGCCCAACCAGTCCCCATCCACCACCACTCTCCTCCGCCTGGCTGAACTTGTTCTCACATTGAACAACTTCTCCTTCAACTCCATGCACTTCCTTCAAGTAAAAGGTGTCGCTATGGGTACCCGCATGGGTCCTAGTTATGCCTGTCTTTTTGTGGGATATGTCGAGCATTCTTTGTTCCAGTCCTACTCAGGCCCCCTCCCCCAACTCTTTTTCCGGTACATTGATGACTGTATCGGTGCCGTTTCCTGCTCCCGCCCCGAACTGGAAAACTTTATCAACTTTGCTTCCAATTTCCACCCTTCTCTCACCTTTACATGGTCCATCTCTGACACCTCCCTTCCCTTCCTCGACTTCTCTGTCTCCATCTCTGGGGATAGGTTGTCTACCAATATCCATTATAAGCCCACTGACTCCCACAGCTACCTCGACTACACTTCTTCACACTCTACCTCCTGTAAGGACTCCATTCCATTCTCCCAGTTTCTCCGTCTCCGACGCATCTGCTCTGATGATGCTACCTTCCATGACGGTGCTTCTGATATGACCTCCTTTTTCCTCAACCGAGGATTTCCCCCCACTGTGGTTGACAGGGCCCTCAACCGTGTCCGACCCATTCCCCGCACCTCTACCCTCACCCCTTCCCCTCCCTCCCAGAATCGTGACAGGGTTCCCCTTGTCCTCACTTTTCATCCCACCAGCCTCCATATCCAAAGGATCATCCTCCGCCATTTTCGCCACCTCCAGCGTGATGCCACTACCAGTCGCATCTTCCCCTCCCTTCCCCTGTCAGCATTCCGAAGGGATCGTTCCCTCCGCGACACCCTGGTCCACTCCTCCATTACCTCCACCACCTCGTCCCCGACCCAGGGCACCTTCCCCTGCAATCGCAGGAGGTGTAATACCTGCCCATTTACCTCCACTCTCCTCACTATCCCAGGCCCCAAACACTCCTTTCAGGTGAAGCAGCGATTTACTTGTACTTCTTTCAATGTAGTATACTGTATTCGCTGCTCACAGTGTGGTCTCCTCTACATTGGGGAGACCAAGCGCAGACTGGGTGACCGCTTTGCGGAACATCACCGCTCAGTCCGCAAGCAGGACCCTGAGCTTCCGGTTGCTTGCCATTTCAACACTCCCCCCTGCTCTCATGCTCACATCTCTGTCCTGGGATTGCTGCAGTGTTCCAGTGAACATCAACGCAAGCTCGAGGAACAGCATCTCATCTACCGATTCGGCACACTACAGCCTGCCGGACTGAACATTGAGTTCAATAATTTCAGAGCATGACAGCCCCCCATTTTACTTGCATTTTTAGTTATTTTTTCTTCCTTTTTTTTACAAAAAAAAAATCTGAGTTCCGAAGAAGGGTCACTGACCCGAAACGTTAACTCTGCTTCTCTTTCCACAGATGCTGCCAGACCTGCTGAGTGATTCCAGCATTTCTTGTTTTTGTTTCAGATTTCCAGCATCCGCAGTATTTCGCTTTTATTGTAATGAGGGTCCTGTTACTGAGGCCACCACAAGGCTTTGCCGCCACTGATAAGATCGGGACGGGCCCCGACACCATCGGGGTCAGTGGCGGGCCTCATCCACTGCGATCCTCATGCTACCCGTCCCATCACTGTTCCCGGCATCAGAGACCCTATAAAATCCAGCCCTTTATATCATGCCACCTATCTTTTCTTCAAAACAGTCCACTCAGTCCCTTCATTCAAGCAATTAATATAGATTGTAAATAGTTGAGGTCCCAATGGTTACAATTTGCCAACCTAAAAATTACCATTTATCCCAACTCTGTTTTCTGTTAGTTAGCCAATCCTTTATCCATGCCAACATGTTACTCCCAACACCCTGTGCTCTTGTGCAGTAACTTTTTATGTGGCACCTTATCGAATGCCTTTTGCAATGTGTAGATCAAAAACAGAAGCAAAATTATCAGTACCTTTCCTTGTGAGATATTTCATCTGGTCAGCAATTACTGCACTTTTGTCTCGAGAATCCAGGAAAGAATATGTGACAAAGTCATTCCAGTCACTCAAAGCTAGAACACAGAATAGGTATTTAAAGAGAACACAGAATAGGTATTTAAAGAAAACACAACTTTGGATTTATAAATATGAAACAGTTTCCTCTATTAATAACTTTGAAAATAGGAAAATCAATATTATAATTACATTACCAGCCCTAGATGTAAGATCAAGGTACTTTCTTTCAGTGTTCAGAATTACTGGATTGATGCGGAGGACAACATTAGGCTGATCCATGAGGAAATCTACCACATCCATATGCTCATTTAACTGACCCTGTAATTAGATTTTATAAAAAGGCTGCTGTGACTCAGGGCTCTCAATGGACATAAGAAAGTCATTATTCAGTAATTATTAAAACAGTGCAACCTAAATGGGAAATGTGGGAAAGCAATAATAATAGGGGATTCTATACTTAGTGGAACAGACAGGTGTTTCTGCAGCCTGAGACATGAATCCAGGATGATGTGTTGGCTCCCTGGTGCGAGGGTCAAGGATGCCACTGAGAGGCTGCAGAGCACTCTGAGAGAGGAGAGTGAACAGCCAGAGGTTGTGGTCCATGTTTATGCCAACGACATAGGTGAAAAGAGGGATGAGTTCCTGCAGGCAGATTTTACGCAGCAAGGAAAGAAACTAGCAAGCAGGACCTCTATGAATTACTTCTGGTGCCACGCACTAGTGAGTAGAGAAATACCAGGATAGAGCAGATGAGTGTATAGCTGGAGAGATGGTGCAGGAGGGAGGGCTTTTGATTCCTGGGACATTGGGACCGGTTCTGGGGCAGATTGGACCTGTACAAGCCAGACAGTTTACAACTGAACAGAGCTGGGACCAATGTCATAGTGTCACAATGGGACAGTTTGTTAGTGCTATTGGGGAGGGATTAAAATAATTTAGTTGGTGGGGTGGAATCAGGAGGTGACATTACAGAGGAAAAAAAAGGAGCACAGATAATTCGGAGAGACAGATAGCATTAGAGTGAGAAATAATAAGGTGGGGGGACGTCAGAGGGGATGCAATAAGATCTAAATTAGGTTTAATATGCATGTTGTGAATGCACAGAGTGTGTTAGATAAGGTTGGTGAGCTGCAGGCACAGAGAGCCATGTGGGAATATGATGTTGTGGTGATAATGGAGACATGGCTCAAAAAAGTGCAGGATTGGGTACTAAACATTCCTGGATATAAGATGCTCAGGAAAGACAGGGAGGAACAGAAAGGAGGAGGGGTAGCAGTATTGATTAAGTAGAATATTACAGTGCTGGAGCCCTATAGGGGTCAAATACAGAAGCTATTTGATTAGAGCAAACCATTAGAGGTACCATTACTGGGTGAATTCTATAGGCCACCAACTGGTGGGAACATATAGAGCAATAAATTTGCTATGAAATTATGGAGAGGTGCAAAAACTAAAGAGTAGTTACAATGGGGGACTTTAATTAACCTAATATGGACGAGGATAGTAATAGTGTAAACTACAGAGAGGGGGAAGAGCTTCTGAAGCATGTTCAGAATAATTTTCCATAGCAGTAAGTTTCTGGTCAAACAAGGAAAGAGGCATTACTGGATCAGGTTCTGGGGAATGAGGTGGGTCAAATGGATTAAGTGTCATTCAGGAACAATTAGGGGACAGTGATCATAGTATCATAATGTTTAGGTTAGCTGTGGAAAAGGACAAAGAGCAATCCAGAGTAGAAATAATTAATTGGCGGAGGGCCAATGTCAGTGAGCAGTGATCTGTCTCAGGTAAATTGTCATCAAAGATTGGCAGGCAAAACTGTAACTGAACAATGGGCTGGTTTTAAAGAGATGGTCGGGTACAGTCGAGGTAAATCCCCATGAATGGGCAAGATAGGACGAACAAAGCCAGAGTTCCTTGGATGATGAAAAAGAGAGTAAGATGAAGAAGAAAAAGCGTGCAGATGACTGATGTTAGGTTGATAATACAAGTGGGAACCAAGCTGAATTTAGAAAGTTGAAGAGGGGGAAGTGAAAAAAGAGAAGTAAAGAGAGTATGAGAACAGACTGGCAGCTAACATAAAAAGGAATTCAACAGTTTTCTATCGGCATAAAAATAGTAAAAGGGTGGCAAAAAGAGCAGTGGAGACGATTAGAGACTAGAAAGGGGATTTACACATGGCTGAGGTACTAAATGAGTACTTTGCATCTGTCTTTATCAAGGAAGAAGATGCTGTTAAAGCCATAATGAAAGAGGAAGCAGTTAAGACACCTAATGGTCTAAAAATTAATCGAAGAAGAAGTATTACACAGACTGGCTGTACTTAAAATTGATACATCACCAGGACCAGATCAGATACATCTGAGGATACTGAGGGAACTAAAGGAGGAAATTGCAGAGGTACTGGCCACAATTTTCCAATCCTCCTTAGACACAGGTGTGGTGCCAGAAGACTGGAGAATTGTAAATGTTACACCCTTGTTCAAAAAAGGGTGTAAGGATACGCTCAGCAACTTCAAGCCAGTTAGTTTAACCTCAGTGGTGGGAAAGCTTTTAGAAATGGTAATCCATGACAAAATTAACAGTTACTTGGGCAAATGTGGACGAGTTAAGAAAAGCCAACATGGATTTGTAAAAGCCAGATCCTGTTTAACTAAACTAAAAGCAAAATACTGTGGATGCTGTTTTTATTCTTGTTTAAATAACTTACTTGAGTTTTTTGGTGAGGTAACAGAGAGAGTTTATGAGGGTAATGCAGTTGATGTGGTATACACGGATTTCCAAAAGGTGTTTGATAAAGTGCCGCATAACAGACTTGCCAGCAAAGTTGAAGTCCATAGCATAAAAGGGACAGTGGCAGCATGCACCCGCATTTGACTGAGTTACAGGAAACAGAGAGTAGAGGTTGTTTTTCAGACTAGAAGAAGGTATACAGTGTGGTTCCCCAGGGATTGGTATTCGGTCCACTGCTTTTCTTGATCACGTAGACTTGGGTGTTGAAGGCACAATTTAAAAATTTGAGAATGACTCAAATCTTGGAAGCATTGTGAACTGTGAGGAAGATAGTGATAGACTTGAGGAGGACATAGGTAGGCTGGTGGAATAGGTGGGCACGTGGCTGATGGAATTTTAACGTAGAGAAGTGTGAAGTGATACATTTTGCTAAGATGAATGAGGAGAGGCAACATAAGATAAAGGATACAATTCTAAAGGGGGTTCAGGAGAAGAGGGACCTGGCGTATATGTGCACAAATCGTTGAAGGTAGCAGGCAGGTGGAGAAAGCAGTTAATAAGGCATACGAGATCCTGGGCTTTATAATTTGAGGCAAAGAGTGCAAAAGCAAGGAAGTTATAGTGAACCTTTATAAAACACTGCTGTGGCTTCAACTGGAGTACTGTGTCAAATTCAGGGCATCACACTTTAGGAAGCAAGTGAAGGTATTAGAGGGGATGCAGAAAAGATTAATGTGAATGTTTCCAAGAATGAAGAACTTCAGTTACGTGGATAGATTGGAGAAACTGGAGCTGTTCTCCTTAGAGTTGAGAAGACAGAGAGGAGATTTGATATGAAAGCAAAATACTGCGGATGCTGGAAATCTGAAATAAAAACAAGAAATGCTGGAACCACTCAGCAGGTCTGGCAGCATCTGTGGAAAGAGAAGCAGAGTTAACGTTTCGGGTCAGTGACCCTTCTTCTGAGGAGATTTGATAGATGTGTTCAAAATCATGAGCGATCTGGACAGAGTAGATAGAGAAAAACTGTCCCCATTGGTGGAAGGGTTGAGAACCAGAGGGCACTGATTTAAGGTGATTGGCAAAAGAAGCAACAGCAACATGAGAAAAACTTTTTTATGCAGTGGGTGGTTAGGATGTGGAATACACTGCCTGAGCGTGTGGTGGAGGTAGATCCAATCAAGGCCTTCAAAAGAGAATTGGATAATTAGATGAAGAGAAAACATTTGCAGGGCTATGGGAAAAAGGCTAGGCGTGGGACTAGATGAGTTGCTCTTGCAGAGAGCCAGCATGGACAGGAGGGGCCGAATGCCCTCCTTCTGTGCTGTAACCAATCTATGATTCTATGATTACAGGAATCGATCATGGGAGACAGGTCAAAGCACCTCCTAAATTCCAGATATAGTTGCACGTATTCTCCAAGTCCACAGCTCTCTCAAAGAAATCCATTAAATTAGTTAAGCTTGACCTGCTGCTCCTGACACCATGTTGCTTATCTCTAGTTACCCTCTGCCCCTTAGAATAACTCCTCAAACTATGCCTTATCAGTTTCAAAAAATTTACTGACAAAGTTTTACAAGTCTGTAATTTGACACATTATCCTTGGCTGTTTTTCAAAATAGGAATCACCAGTCCCCTGAGTTCTGAAAAATACCATCGATGGAATTCAGAATTTAAAATTAAAAATTGAGCCAATTCCTTAAGAACCCTGGGATAAATGTTGTCAGAACCCAAAATCTTACCTACTTTGGAGTTTTGGAACCTCTCTAATAAACCCTCCTTTTCAAGTTTAGAAATTGGATTTTGTTTGTAAGACCATTTTCTTCTTTTGTTTCAGAAACTTTTTAAAAGGAATTTGGGGAAAAAAAAGTTTGATTGCTGTAGTGAGGGTTCAAGAAACTCAACAGAGGTAATGCTTGCATTGCCTTTTCTCGAATTATGACCCAAGGAACACAGTTGAAGTAACAAGCTCCATCCGTTTCAGCGAGAGCTACCACCAATATGGAATCTTGTCAACTGCAATATAATTCTTGTAAAATACAGTCAACCTTTAATATTTAGGATAACTCAAAAACACAAAATATCACCTCCATTATACTTATATAAAAAAAACTTGTTTTAAGATCTCAAACTATCAGATACCGTCCATACATCTTACTGCACACAAAATATAAAACATACCATGAAAACTGCCTTCTGAAAAAACCCTGCTGCATCCATTATCTTTTGAAGGATAACAGTTTCCAACTCTTCAGGGTCCAACTTATCGATATTAAAGGGAACACCATTAAAGAGACCTTGTGGCAGTGAACCCAAGCCAGTGGTTCTGTAAAAGCTTGCTCCTGCCTATTCAAATCAAAATGAGACAGACATTAATGTAGAATTTACTCCAAACCGCAAAACAAGCCTTCAACATACTATTACACCAATATTACTCAAATAGAAATCAGCTTGATATTATATACAGTGTGCAGTACAGGAACATTGGCCCACGTTCTGTTTCAACACCATTTTATTAATTGTAACAAACATTATAAATATGTTCGAATAAACCTGGCGAGTAAAATCACTGCCTCTTTCCAGCATTGAGTCACACAGATCAGAAAGCTCCAGGTCCAATTCCCATGCTGTGCTGAATTAACTAATCTTAGTTATAACTGGGGTATTATAATTGGTTTTTTGGACTAGTGAGGGGAAAAGGTGCAAAAAAGAAAATCAGCTGGGCTTTCCACTCCTGGATACAATCTAGGTGCTACTCCTGTAAAGTACAGGTGTGTGGATGTGACAGAGAAAAAAATCAGGCTCCGTTTTAACACCTTTTAGATGATTGACTGTTGAGCTGGATTTTGTTCCCAGCCTGATGTTGGGTTCTGTGGCGAGGTAGGGGGAGGTGGGGCTGGTGTGGCCAGAAAATCAGAGCGGCAGTGGCTGCCATGGAACTGACACCAGAAATGCCGGGCCCAATCTTCCCGGGGGCAGGCAAGCTCCATGGCTGCCCCTTGTGATCCAAGTTTACATATTTAAATTACATCTTTGCATGAATTAAAATGCAATCTGCAGAGAACTTACCTTCAATTCTCGATCTTCAGTGTGACATGCGGCACTCACGCGCCTTCAATTTCCAGTCCAGGGAAAGCTGGTGCCACCGAGGTGGGGAAGGGTGAACTCTGAGTTATGTTGGGGGGGAAGGGGTGAACTCTGCATTCTGTCGTGTATGGGGAGAGGAAGTGGTCAAGTCTGCACTATGTTGTGCTGTCTGCAGAGCTGGAAGCCTTTTACAAATGGCGCCAGCATCTGCTCCTTCAACAGGTGATGCCATGAACAGTATCACCGAGGCCGCCCTGCCACGTGATTGATGGGGTGGGCGCTGTGAATATGTTAAATGGCCGCCAGCCACAGAAACATGGCAGAGCGGGTCCCACGCAGGGCAGCCACCATTTTCTGCACCCGCGGGACAACAAAATCCAGCCCTCTTCTGTGTAGTTTCATACATGAGGACTGGCACTTGGCCAAATACCTGAGAGCTGCCACAAGTTATGGGGTTGTATTTCAGGAAAGGAAAGGAGAAAATCAGAAAAAAAAGCCTTTAAACTTGCTGTAGGATAAAAAAACCTTACCAGAAAGTCAATGTACACAAATGACAATAAGACTGACCATCTACCCCCACTTGAAAATGTTCTTTACACTGTACAGTCAACTAACAATTCTAACAGGTTTGGCTCTGCAGATAGCATTAGGTGAATGCAAGAGATTGTGGCTAAAGTGCTTGACTTCCTTGACAACATGATGATCTTAGGTTTTTTGCAGCATTCAGCAACAGTGGAAGTCTTGAACATTAAGTTATAACTTGTGACAGACTGGGGCAGCATATTAAAAAAATGCATCTTTGGAACGTTTCTTTAAATTAAACCCAGAGTGTTCGAGACAGTAATATAGCTGAGAAACAACACTGAGACCACTCGCCTTCCTTTGGTCATCAAATTCGGAATCAACACCCAAGATATTTTGAACATCAACTTGTGGGTACTTCTCTTTCATAAAACTGACTACATCGTCCACATTAAGTGATTCCCCATCCTGTATTTGATTGTATATCTGCAAGAATAGAGAACAGTGTGAACAGCCAGAACACCATTCAACTGCAGCTTTAATTTTACTTTTATTTTGCTAAGCCATATATTTTTTACCCTAACAGAATAATGTGGAGCTCATTAGGAAGAGTAACTCACAATAAGACATTAGACATAATGCTTTAATCTATCCACACCTCAATGAGCAAGATTTATCTGTTAATTACATGCACATACAAAAAGTCCCCAAAATCCATAAATTAAAAATGCAGTTTAACTGCTGCTAATTTGGTAAGCATTCATCAACCAGTGATCTCATCTAGGGTGGCATGAGGGCACTACAACTGTTCTCAGTACCCCTTAGCTAGGAAAAGAGGGGAAAAAAATCAGCCAGGCTCTCTATTCTTCATTACTACCCAGTGCCTCCATTTACATATGTGCAGATTTTGAATTCAAACAGGATCAGGATCAATTGTAATCCCCTTCACCATGATAAATAGCCTGCCACCATTTTCAATGCACAAGCAGTAAGGCATCCCAATGCCTCCTGCTTAATTTCTTTCCCCACCACCTCAGCTGAGACTGTGAACATAGAACATAGAACATAGAACATAGAACATAGAACATACAGCACAGAACAGGCCCTTCGGCCCACAATGTTGTGCCGATCCTTTGTCCTCTGTCAAGGACAATTTAATCTATACCCCATCATTCTCCTTTATCCATATACCTATCCAAAAGCCTTTTGAAAGTCCCTAAAGTTTCTGACTCAACAACTTCCCCGGGCAAGGCATTCCATGCCTCGACCACTCTCTGGGTAAAGAACCTTCCCCTGACATCCCCCTTATATCTCCCACCCTTCACCTTAAATTTATGACCCCTTGTAACGCTTTGCTCCACCCGGGGAAAGAGTTTCTGACTGTCTACCCTATCTATTCCCCTGATCATCTTATAAACCTCTATCATGTCACCCCTCATCCTTCTCCTTTCTAATGAGAAGAGGCCTAGAATGTTCAGCCTTTCCTCGTAAGACTTATTCTCCATTCCAGGCAACATCCTGGTAAATCTCCTCTGCACCCTCTCCAAGGCTTCCACATCCTTCCTAAAATGAGGCGACCAGAACTGCACACAGTACTCCAAATGAGGCCTTACCAAGGTCCTGTACAGCTGCATCATCACCTCACGGCTCTTAAATTCAATCCCTCTGCTAATGAACGCTAACACCCCATATGCCTTCTTCACAGCCCTATCCACTTGAGTTGCAACTTTCAATGATCTATGCACATAGACCCCAAGGTCTCTCTGCTCCTCCACATGCCCAAGAACCCTACCGTTAACCCAGTATTTTGCATTCATGTTTGTCCTTCCAAAATGGACGACCTCACACTTTTCAGGGTTAAACTCCATCTGCCACTTTTCAGCCCAGCACTGCAACCTATCCAAGTCCCTTTGCAGACGACAATAGCCCTCCTCGGTATCCACAACTCCACCAACCTTTGTATCATCTGCAAATTTACTGACCCACCCTTCGACTTCCTCATCCAAGTCGTTAATAAAAATCACAAACAGGAGAGGACCCAGAACTGATCCCTGCGGCACGCCACTGGTAACTGGGCTCCAGGCTGAGTATTTACCATCTAAGACCACTCTCTGCCTTCTATCAGTTAGCCAATTCTTAATCCAACTGGCCACATTCCCCACTATCCCATGCCTCCTGACTTTCTCCATAAGTCTACCATGGGGGACCTTATCAAATGCCTTACTAAAATCCATGTACACCACATCCACTGGTTTACCCTCATCCACTTGCTTGGTCACCTGCTCAAAGAATTCAATCAGGCTTGTGAGGCTGCCTCTTCCCCGTTCACTTCAAGGAAATGCTGATGGACAGTTGGGGCTTGGATTCCTAGCCATCTTCCCTCTCACCTTTCCCTCTAATGGATGCTCCCTGGGACCAAATGCTCGAGGTGGTGGCAGGAAGTTATTGACGTCTTTTGATAGAGAGAGAGCCTAATAGCAGTCTCTCATTCTCCATTTCAGCTCAAACCCCTATCTGTCTTAGTCAAGGCTTCCAATAGATGACTGGCTACATTTTTTGGCTCTTCACCCCTTTATGTGGCATCCCATCTCTTATGTTACAGCAGCAATCCCACAGCAGCACTGCGAGATTTAATTCAGAGTCGTTGGTAGGTATCCCATCATAAATGCCTAATAACCTTGACTTGTAAACTGCACTGAGGTCATGGCGAGGTTGGGGTAGTGGTTGGAATTGGCGCCCCAACCATGTAGGTGCAGACATACCCCCTAGAGTTGGAACCTTCAAAAGTTGAATGGGAAGAAAATTAGATTTAAAAATTTTGGAACCAATGACATGTAATAGAAATGCAGTCAAAACCAGCATTACCTAATTCTATTAAACAGACACAAGGGGAGGAAATTTATCAACAGGCCCACACGCTGCTGCAGGGAAGCCGATAGCAGGCCAAGAACCCATTTGTTCTGTCAGCGCACTTTGCCTTTTCTGTTTAACTCAGCCACGGCATTAGTAACCCACTTCTGGGTTTCCCAACCAATCAGAGAGGGCGGACGAGATGACGCGCCATATCTGGAAAGGGAAGGATTTCTATTTAGAGGGACCCAGCAGGGGTCAGAATGATTTAACTGCACGTTGATTCCTGAGGCTTCAGCAATCACAGGAATGGAAAGGAAACCCGGGAAGTCTGCCCCCTCCCTGAGTTCTCTGCTCTTACCTGGAGATCCTGGGGTCTGAGGGTCTGAAGTGAGGTGATATTTGCCAAGGACAAGAAGAAGAGACCAGCTTCTCAAACTAAGCAAGCATGGATGGAAGTGACCGAGAAAGTGAGCAGCAAGAGCTTGCATACAATGCCCCAAGAGGTTCAAGGACCTCAGAAGGGCAGGAAATGTGTGTGGCATAACACTTTCAGGTGCCAACCCCCACTTTCTAACTTGCCCAGCGTTCTACTATGCAGCACTCCTCAGACCAACACACCTTGCAGCTTCACTCTCTCTCCAGGCACTTCCTCACATCCCCATATGGACAGCCAACATCCACTCTCACTCTCATCCTTGTGCCATCTCACCCCCACGCCTCACAGTCACTCTCGACAAATGTTGTCCTTCCCTCCTGTTCACACAATCCATTTCTCATACTCACTACTCTCTGCTTGCAGGAGAGAGCACAGAACATCAGGGAAATGCAGACAATTGGTAAGGGTGGCGGAGGTGATAGCGACTTTGACACCCACTGGCAATGTGTGCCCGCCTGGTTGACTGGGAATAAGGTTTTGTTCCTGCAGATTTGCAAATGGCAATAGAGCTGATCCTCTGCCTGTAGACCTGGCGTTGCAGGTCGCGCATCTGTCAAGATGGATCTCTCTGCGTCCATCCTCTCTGTCCTGTGCAGCAAAGTATAACTGAGGAGAAGGCAGCTGTTGCTGCTGCTGCTCCTGGTGCTGTGGTGCTGCTGCTCCTCTTCAGAGGCCTAAGGTTGAGCTGCATAAGCTGCTGCCATGCTGCAATGAAGCTTGACAGCAGGCAAGTGCAGATCCAAGTGAGTGAAGTCCAAGACAGACAAACTGACTTCCAATAAGTTGGAAATCACCTGTCAAGCAGTAACAGCATGCTGTGAGCACCAACCTCTCACCTAGACATGGCCACAGCTCTTCAGTTTCACTGCTCAAAGGCTTTCCAGCCTGTCCTCACCTAATTGGGGATTTACATATTGAAATTACTTATAGACAGCTCCACAGGGATTCTTTGCTTGCCTGCAAACCCGACCAGATTAAACCTGGAAGTGGGTGGAATCATGATTCCCGATCCGATAGCACATTTTGTGGCTTTATACCCACCCGCACCCAAACCATATTATATGCAGGTGGAAGGTACTAATTGGGGTTTCGCATGAGCACACATAAAGATACACTTACTGAAACTGTGGTGTGGTTGAGTTAGGAGATGTATGCTTGTAATGTTTCACTCTGTAAATAATTGTAAGACTGAGTAAAGATGGGTTCCAGTATCATATTTCACCAACTGACTTTCCAGAATAGAACACTGGGAGCAGAGATTGGTTGCCTAAAGGTGAAGGTTGGCAGCTTAAAAAAATACAGAAAGAAGGCGATGATCTATTCGCCATTGTGAGAAATGGCAGAAAGCAAGTGTAAATTGTCAGAGTATGATTACCCTCTGATGTTTGGAGTCTGAACCATGTAACCAGTGGAGAATGAAGTGGATGGGCTCGATTTTGTTGCCCTGCATGGGAGCAGCAGCAGTGCAGAAAATGGCGGCCGCCCTGCATGGGAGCGACGCCGCCACACTGCTGTGATTACACAGTGGGCGGCGACTTAACATACAGATGCCGGCTGAACCCACCACCCCCCCCCCCCACCCCGATCATGTGGCGGGGCGCACTGGCAACGCCGTTCACCTGATGCCGGATTAGGTGCTGGTGCCATTTTTAAAAGGCTGCCAGCCCTGCAAACAATGCAGAGTTGACCCCTTCAGCCCCTGTACACTAAATAATGCAGAGTGACCCCCTTCACCCACCCCCACCACCATACACTAAATAATGCAGAGTTGACCCCTTCCCCACCTCGTTGGCACCAGCTTCTCCTGGACGGGAAAGTGAAGGCACATGAGTGCTGCACAACATGCTAAAGATTGGGAACTGAAGGTAAGACCGGGAGGAATTAAATTTAAATTGATGCAGAGAGATATTTTAAATATGTAAAGAAGGGTCCCATCGCAGAGTGATGGAGGTAGCGCCATAAAGCCTCGCCACCGCTGGGAGGATCCGTCCCAGCAATCCCGGCATCGTGCTCACTGGCGATTGCTGTCGCTCTGATTCTCCAGCTCCCCGCCCACGAAACCCAACATCGGGTTGGGAACAAATCCTAGCCGGATATGCAGACACGGATTGCGTCCCTGCCAAGAAGCAAATAAGGTATGGCCTTGGCATTGTCACTTCCTACCAGAAGTAAAGTCAGAAATAAAGTATTTTGTGAGCTGAATGCCCATCAGTTGGATACTGATGAAGGTTTGGATCTTCTATTAGAGCTCTTGGATGAAATTTACAAGAAAGAGGATCTATTAAATGCCTATGAGGCATGGTCAGACTTTGATAGATTTCAGAAAACAGATGGTTGCTCATTGAAGGAATATATCATGGACTTTATTAGACTATATAGCAGATTGAGGAAATTAAATTTAAAGATCAGGGCTAGCATTTAAATTGCTGGATTGTGCTATGGTGACACATATGGACAGGCTCCTGGTTTTAGCTGGTGGTGTTTGGTTCTCGGAAAGAGACTCCCTGTTGGATCAGATGACTGTTGCCTTGAAAACATTTCTGGGGAAGGTCATTTCCCGCAGCGTAGGTGGAACAAATAGGACACTCGGTGGTGACACAAACAATAGAAGACTCAATGAGTGCTAGATTTCAAATTGGTCCATATACAGGACGTAGGCATTAATACAATAGAAAAGTTAAAAAATGGCAGAATGAGGATGGAAGCACCTTTAGCATATCTGGCTATTACTACAGAAGTCAGAATTGGAATAGAAACAATAGGCGAATCAATCCCAGGAATGCCCGAGGAACAATCAATACATGCTTCAGGTGTGACACAAATTTTGATATGCGATGAAATGGCACATGACAAAGAGAATTCTGAGGCAGAAGGTGAAGATATTGATCAATCTGAACAAATTGCACTTGTCACAAGGAATTTTAGTCCTGTGATGAATGTGCTCGTCGCACTCATTCAACTGCACTGTGCTGGATAGTGCCTGAACTTTAACTGTATGTGGAACAGACTGGTTAAAATGTTACCAAGATTCACTAACTAGTGAGAATTGACACAAGATTAAGGAGTATAAAAGTACTACTTGCTTTAGGTTTGGTGATGACAACACATTCAGATCACAAAAGAAAGTTGTGATTTCATGTAAAATAGTTGGAGTAAGTTACTTTATCAGTACTGATGTAGCCCCTAGTGAAATACCTATGCTGTTGAGCGAAACTTCTACGAAAAAGGCACAAATGAAACTTTACATGAAGCATGATAAGGCAATTGTCTTTGGAAAGTCAGTGGATATGCAGTTGACCCAATCAGGACGTTACTGTGCCCCCTTAACAAAACTGGCTGTTTCATCAGTGTTAGAGAAGTATTAATGGCATCAGGAGAAAAGAATCAGAGAAAAGAAAAAGCAAATTGTCTGAAAGTTACATTGACAATTTGCTCATCCTATTTGCCAATGATTAAAAACCCTGTTAATGGATGCAGATGTGGTTGATGAACTGGCTAATAAAGTGTGAAATCTGTAAAAAGTAGTGGAAGGTGGCACTACGTAGTCTGATTCTGAGTACAGCATCTCCTATCCCAGAGACAGATTCGAGACTGGAGGGTCTTCTATCCTGAAAAGTGGATCGGGTCCGCTGAGTTTCCTATCCTGGGGAGTTGCTCCAAGTTCGGATGTGTCCCCTGTCCCTGGGAGTGGGACAAGTCTGGAGGCATCTCCTATCCCGAGGAATTGTCTGGGTCTGACAAAGGGTCTCATTCTGGGGTATGGTCTGATTCCAGGAATCACCTATCCCGGGAAGTGTCATAGAGTCATAGAGTCGTACAGCATAGAAACAGGCCTTTCGGCCCACCGCGTCCATGCTGACCATAATGCCTAAATATACTAAACCCACCTGCCTGCATTAATTCCATATCCCTCTATGCCTTGCTCATTCAAGTACCTGTCCAAATGCTTCTTAAATGTTGCTACTGTTCCTGCCTCCACCACCTCCTCAGGCAGCTCATTCCAGATACCCACTATTCTTTGTGTGAAAAATTTACCCCTTTGATCCCCTTTAAACCTCCTCCCTCTCACCTTAAATCTATGCCCTCCAGTTTTAGTCATCCCTACCATGGGAAACAGACTCTGGCTATCTACCCTATCTATGCCTCTCATAATTTTATATACCTCTGTCATGTCCCCTCTCAGCCTCCTTTGCTCCAGGGAAAACAGACCCAGCCTATCCAATCTCTCTATAACTCAAGCCCTCCAAACCAGGCAACATCCTTGTGAATCCATTCTGCACCCTCTCTAGCTTAACCACATCTTTCCTGTAGTGCGGTGACCAGAACTGCACACAGTACTCCAAATGCGGCCTAACCAACATTATGTACAACTGTAACATGACATCCCAGCTCTTGTACTCAATGCCTCGGCCGATGAAGGCAAGTATGCCATAGGCCTTCTTCACCACCCTGTCTACCTGTGTTGCCACTTTCAGGGAGCTATGTACTTGCACCCCAAAGTCTCTCTGCTCAACAACACTCCCCAGGGCCCTGCCATTCACTGTATATGCCCTGCCCTGGTTTAACTTCCCAAAATGCATCACTTCACACTTGTCTGCGTTAAATTCCATTTGCCAATCCCTTGCCCACTTTCCCAGTTGATCTATATCCTGTTGTAACCTAAGACAACCTTCTTTACTGTCCACTATACCACCAATTTTGGCGTCATCTGCAAACTTACTAATCATGCCCTTTACATTCACATCCAAGTCATTAATATATATGACAAACAACAGAGAGCCCAGCACAGATCCCTGCGGCACACCACTGGTCACTGGTCTCCAATCTGAAAAACAACCCTCCACTACCACCCTTTGCCTCCTATCACCAAGCCAATTTTGTATCCAATTTGCCAGCTCACCCTGGATCCCATGTGATTGAACCTTCTGGACCAGCCTGCCAAGCTGGACCTTGTCAAAGGCCTTGCTAAAGTCCATGTAGACAATGTCCATCGCCCTGCCCTTGTCAATCCTCTTGGTCACCTCCTCGAAAAGCTCAATCAAATTTGTGAGACATGATTTCCCATGCACAAAGCCATGCTGACTATCCTGAATCAGACCATGCCTTTCCAGATGCATATAAATCCAGTCTCTCAGAATCCCTTCCAATCACCTTCCCACCACTGATGTAAGGCTCATCGGCCTATAGTTCCCCGGCATATCCCTGCTGCCCTTCTTAAATAAAGGCACAACATTAGCTATCCTCCAGTCTTCTGGTATCTCAACCGTGGCTAACGATGATACAAAAATCTCTGCCAGGGCCCCAGCAATCTCCTCCCTTGATTCCCATAGTATCCTAGGATACACCTGGTAAGGCCCTGGGGATTTATCCACCTTAATGCGCTTCAAAACCTCCAACACTCCTCCTTTGTAATGTTGATATGATCCAGGATATCGCTGCTCCCTCCCTTGAAATCACTAGCTTCCATGACCTTCTCCACGGTAAATACAGACGAGAAGTATTCTGAGTCCCGTCTCCTATCCAGGGCAGTAGTCCGAGTTCAGGGTGGTCTCCTTTCCCTAAGAATAGTTTGAGTCCTGGAGGAGGGGGGGTGGTCTCATGTTCAGGGGAGTGATCCGAGACTTGGGGGGGGTGGTGGAATTGTCTCCTACCCTGGGGACTTGTCGGAACCAGAATGGCTCCTATCCCAGGGAGTGGTTTAAGACCAGAAGGTCTCCTAGCCCGGGCAGTGATCCTGGGGTGTAGTCAGAGTCTGGGCGATGGTCTCCTACCCTGGAAAGTAGTTTGAATTTGCTGGGGCCTCCTATCCCGGGGAGAAATATGACTCTGGGAGGGTGGTCTCCTAAGCCAGGGAGTGGTCCGAGTCTAGCAGAATCCCCTATCGTGGGGAGTGGTCTGAGTCTGGGCTTTCCTATCTCGCATTGTGGTCTGAGTCCAGAGGTTTCCTATCCTGTGGAGGGGTTCAGGTCCGGCGTGTCTCCTATCCCAGGGAGTGATCTGAGACCGGGCGGAGCTTGTCTTCTCCTGGGGAGTAGCCCAAATCCATGTGAGTATCTCCTACCCCGGGGAGGGGGAGTGATCCTAGTCCTATCCTGGGGAGTAGTCTGATTCCGTGTGAGCATTTCCTACCCTGAGCAGTGATCCGAGTCCAGGGCTCTCCTATCCGTTGGTGTTTTCTGACTTTTGATTCTCGTATCCTGGGAGTGTTCAGAGTCCAGGGGAGTGTATTCTCTCCTGAGAAACGGGCCAACTCTTTGGGGGAGGGGAGGGGGGTGGGAGTTGGGGAAGGGGGAGGAAGGTGCGGCGGGGAGGGGTGGGGTAGAGGTGGAGCGAGGGTCTCCTACCCCGGGGTACGGTCCAATTCTGGGGATCCTGCTCCTATCCCAGGAGTCATCCAAATCTGGTGCGGTCCTATCCTGGCCAGTGCTTCATGTCTGGGAGGTGGGGGGGTCTCCTATTCCAGGGAGTGATCCATTTCCGGGGATTCTCCTATCCTGCATAGTGGTCCAAGTGTGGGGAGGGTCTCCTATCTAACAGACTGGTCCAAGTTTGGAGGGAAGGGGGCTCCTATCGCTGGGAGAGGTCCGCATCTGATAGGGTCTCCTATACCGGGAAGTGATCTGAGTTTGGGGGCACGTACTCCTATCCCAGGGAGTGAGGTCTACCATTGGGACGGCTTTCACCTGAACTGTGCTGGGACCAGTGTCCTGGCAAATCATACAACTGGGGCTGTAAAGAGGGCTTTAAACTAAATAGTAGGGGGGTAGGGTTCACGTGAGGTGAGATTTACAAAGTTAGCAAGAATGGACAAGGCAAACATGCAGGGTAGCGATACGAGTAATGACAGCCAGTGTGTGACAGGAAGGGACGGAGCGTAAAACTTAAGAGTACACCTGCAAATAAGGTCAGAATAGGAAAAAATGATAAAAGGACAAAATTACAGGCCCTTTATCTGAATTCAGCCTTTGTAACAAGATGGATGAATTTATTTATTTAGAGATACAGCACTGAAACAGGCCCTTCAGCCCACCAAGTCTGTGCTGACCATCAACCACCCATTTATACTAATCCTACATTCATCCCATATTCCCTCAATTCCCCTACCTATACTAGGGGCAATTTACAATGGCCAATTTACCTATCAACCTGCAAGTCTTTGGCTGTGGGAGGAAACCAGAGAACCCGGCGAAAACCCACGCGGTCACAGGGAGAACTTGCAAACTCCGCACAGGCAGTACCCAGAATTGAACCCGGGTCGCTGGAGCTGTGAGGTTACGGTGCTAACCACTGCACCACTGTGCCACCCTAATTGATAGCACAAATAGAAATAAATGGGTAAGATATGATAGCCATTACAGAGACGTGGTTGCAAACTGACCAAGGCTGGGAACTGACTATACATGGGTATTTGACATTTTGGAAGGATAGGAAAAAGGGAAAAGGAGGTAGGGTAGCTCTATTAATAAAGGATGAGATCAGTACAGTCGTGAGAATTGATTTTGGCTTGGACAATTAAGATGTAGAACCAGTTTGTGTGGAGATAAGAAATAAGTCACTAGTGGAAGTCGTTTATCGGACCCCCCGCCCCCCAACAGTAGCTACATTGTACGACAGAGTATAAGTCAAGAAATAATGGGGGCTTGTAAGAAAGGTACTGCAATAATCGTGGGCAATTTTTATCTTCATAGCGATTGGACAAATCAAATTGGCAAAGGTAGCCCTGAGGATGAGTTTAAAAAGAGTATTCGAGACACTTTGTTCTAACAATACATCTGGAACCAACCAGGGAACCAACTATTATGCAATGAGACAGGATTAATTAATGATCTCATAGTAAAGGATCCTCTAATGAAGAGTGATCATGACATATCAGAATTTCACGTTCAGTTTGAGGGTGAGAAACTTTGGTCTGAAACTAGTGTCTTAAACTTAAACAAATGCAATTACCAAGGTATGAAGACAGAGTTGGCTATAGTGGACTGGGAAAATAGGTTAAAAAGCAAGACGGTAGAGAGGCAGTAGCAGACATCTAAGGAGATATTTCCGAACTCTCAACAAAGATAATATAACATTGAGAAAGCAAGACTCTACGAGAAGGATGCACCATCCATGACTAACTAAGGAAGGTAAGGATGGTTTCAAATTGGGAGAGAAGGCATACAATGCTGTAAAGATTAGTGGTAGGCCAGAAGATTGGGACAATGCTAGAGACCAGCAAAGAATCATAGAATCACAGAATCATAGAAAGTTTACAGCACAGAAAGAGGCCACTTGGCCCATCAAGTTGCGCCAACCGAAAAAAAAAAGAGCCACCCAGCCTAATCCCACTTTCCAGCATTTGGTCCATAGCCCTGCAGATTACAGCAGTTCAGGTGCACATCCTTTAGAATTACATGAGGTTTTCAGCCTCTACCACCGTTTCAAATGAGACTAAAAAAATAAAGAAGTAGAAATTAGAATATGAGAGTAAACTAACAAGAAATATAAAAACAGACATTAAGAGCTTCAACAAGTATATAAAAAGGAAGAGAGTAGCTAACGTAGGCATTCATCCCTTCGAGGATGGGACTGGGCAATTAATAATGGGAAGCAAGGACATGGCAGACACCACGAACAAGTATTTTGTATCTGTCTTCACAGTAGAAGACACAAAAAGCATCTCAAGAATAGCAGAAAATCAAAGGGAAAAAGGGAGGGAGGAACTATGACTAGAGAAAAAGTACTAGGAAAACTAAAGGCTGACAAGCCCCCTGAACCTGATGGCCTGTATCCTGGGGTCTTAAAAAAAGTGGCTGTAGAGATAGTGGAGGCATTAGTTGTAATCTTCCAAAATTCCCTAGATTCTAAAAAGGTCCTAGCAGATTTGAAAACCGTAAATGTAACACCTCTATTCACAAAGGTGGGAGACAGAAAGCCAGAAACTATAGGCCAGTTAGCCTAAATCTGTCTTTGGGAAAATGCTAGAATCCATTATAAAGGAAGTAGTAGCATGATATTTGGACATAATATAAACAAGCAGAGACAACATGGTTTTAGGAAAGGGAAATCGTGTTTGACAAGTTTATTAGAGATCTTTGAGGATGTAACAAGCAGAGTGGATAAAGGGGAACCAGTACACGTAGCATATTTGAATTTCCAAAAGGTGCCAGATAAAAGGTTAGTACACAAAAAGTTACTACGCGGTGGGCCGAAGGGCCTGTTTCTATGCTGTACGACTCTATGACAAGATAAGAGCTAATGGTGTTTGGGGTTAATATATTAGCATGGATAGAGGCTTGGCTAACTAATAGGAAACAGAGTCGGGATTAATGGGGCATTTTCAGGTTGTCAAAATGTAACTAGTGGAGTGCCACAGAGATCGGTGCTGATGCCTCAACTATTTATGATCTATATTAATGACTTAGATGAAGGGATCAAGTGTATTGTAGCCAAATTTGTTGACGATACAAAGGAAAGCAAGTTGCAAGGAGGACACAATGAGTCTGCAAAGGGATATTTATTTATTTAGAGATACAGCACTGGAACAGGCCCTTCAGCCCACCAAGTCTGTGCCGACCAACAACCACCCATTTATACTAACCCTGCAGTAATCCCATATTCCCTACCACCTACCTACACTAGGGTCAATTTACAATGGCCAATTTACCTATCACCTGCAAGTCTTTGGCTGTGGAAGGAAACCGGAGCACACGGCGAAAACCCATGCGGGAGAACTTGCAAACTCCGCACAGACAGTACCCAGAATCGAACCCGGGTGCCTGGAGCTGTGAGGCTGCAGTGCTAACCACTGTGCCACTGTGCTGCACAGGACATAGATAGGTTAAGTGAGTGGTCAAAATTTTGACAAATGGAGTATAATGTGGGAAAATGTAAGCTTGTCCACTTTGGTAGGAAGAATAGAAAAGCAGAATGTAATTTACATGGAGAGTGACTATAGAATGCTGTGGTACAGAGGGATCTAGGTGTTCTTGAACATGAATCACAAAAAGTTAGCATGCAGGTACAGCATGTAATTAGGAAGGCAAATGGAATGTTGGCCTTTATTGCAATGTGGATGGAGTATAACAATAGGGAAGTTTTACTACAACTCGACAGGGCACTGGTGAGAACACACCTAGAGTACTGTGTACAGTTTTGGTTTCCTTACCTAAGGAGGGAAATACTTGCATTGGAAGCAGTTCAGAGAAGGTTCAGTAGGTTGATTCCGGGGATGAAGGGGTTGTCATAGGAAAGGTTGAGTAGGTTGAGCCTATACTCATTGAAGTCTCGAAGAAAGAGAGGTGATCTTATTGAAACATAAGAATCTGACGGGAACTGACTGGGAGGAATGTAGAATTAGGGGGCATAGTTTAAAAATAAGGGGTCTCCCATTTAACATGGAGCTCAGGAGGAATTTCTTCTCTCAGAGGGTCGTTAATCTTTGGAATGCTCTACCCCAGGCAGCAGTGGAGGGTGGGTTATTGAATATATTCAAGGCTGAGTTGGACAGATTTTTGTTCTACAAGGGAATTAAGGGTTATGGGGGCAGGTAGGAAAGTGGATCTCAGGCCCCAATTAGATCAACCATGATCTGCTGAATGGCAGAGCACGCTCGAGGGGTCAAATGATCTATTCCAGCGCCTGTTATGTTCTTATGACTGATAACTGAGGGGCAGGTGCCAATGACGAGTTCAGAGATATGTGTGAAAATATGAATATTACAGTCATGAGTGCCACAGCCGAAAGTCCTTTCAGCAACGGACTTTATGAAAGGAATCTTGTGGTGATCGATCAAATGCTGCATAAAATTTTAGCTGATCAACCAGATTGCAAGTTGACAACTGCCCTGGCATGGGCCGTTCATACAAATAATTCGCTTCAGATGGTTGGAGGGTATAGTCCCTATCAATTGGTCTATGGGCGAAATCCCAAATTGCCTCACAGAATTTAATTCAGGAGATCTGATGTATTATAAAAGAGAGGGCCATTGGTCCCTGGGAAGAGGGGGTTGTCCTATGATGAGAGGCTGAGTAAATTGGGCCTATAGTCTCTGGAGTTTAGAAGAATGATAGGCGATCTAATTGAGACATACAAGATTCTGAAAGGGCTTGATAGCGTAAACATAGAAACATAGAAAATAGGAGCAGGAGTAGGCCATTCAGCCCTTCGAGCCTGCTCTGCCATTCATTATGACCATGGCTGATCATCCAACTCAGTAACCTGTTCCCACTTTCACCCCATATCCTTTGATCCCTTTAAACCCAAGAGCGATATCTAACTCCTTCTTGAAAACATACAGTGTTTTGGCCTCAACTGCTTTCTGTGGTAACAAATTCCACAGGTTCACCACTCTCTGGGTGAAGAAATTTCTCCTCATCTCTGTCCTGAATGGTTTACCCCTTAGACTATGACCCCTGGTTCTGGACTCCGCACCATCGGGAACATCCTTCCTGCATCTATCCTGTCAAGTCCTGTTGGAATTTTATAGGTTTCTATGACGTCCCCCCTCACTCTTTTGAACTCCAGCAGATATAATCCTAACCGACTCAATCTCTCCTCATACGTCAGTCCCGCCATCCCAGGAATCAGTCTGGTAAACCTTCGCTGCACTCCCTCTACAGCAAGAACATCCTTCCTCAGATAAGGAGACCAAAACTGCACACAATATTCCAGGTGTGGCCTCACCAAGGCCCTGTATAATTGCAGCAAGACATCCCTGCTCCTGTACTCGAATCCTCTCGCTATGAAGTCCAACATACCATTTGCCTTTTTTACCACCTGTTCCACCTGCATGCTTACCTTCAGCAACTGGTGTACGAGAACATTTATCCAAATTTCTTGCATCTGCCATGCATTTGCCCACTTACTCAACTTGTCCAAATCACCCTGAAGCCTCTCTGCATCCTCCTCACAACTCACCCTCCCACCCAGTTTTGTGTCATCTGCAAATTTGGAGACATTACATTTAGTTCCCTCATCTAAATCATTAATATATATTGTGAATAGCTGGGGTCCTAGCACTGATCCCTGCAGTACCTCACTAGTCACTGCCTGCCATTCGAAAAAAGACCCGTTTATTCCTAGTCTTTGTATCCTGTCTGCTGATCAATTTTCTATCCATCGCAATACACTACCCCCAATCCCATGCGCTTTAATTTTACACACAAATCTCTTATGTGGGACTTTGTCGAAAGCCTTCTGAAAGTCCAAATAAACCACATCAACTGGCTCCCCCTCATCAACTCTACTGGTTTCACTTTGTAAATAAATGTAAGACTGATTAAAGATTGGCTCCAGTATCATCCTTCACTAGCTGCCTTTCCGGAATAGAACACTCCCTCAAAGGCCAATACATTCTTCCTAAGATATGGTGTCCAGCAATGCTCACAGTGTTCCAGGTGTGGTCTAGCCAGGCTGTTGTACAGCTGAAGCATGACTTCGACCCCTTTGTATTCTATTCCTCTAGATATAAAGGTCAGTATTCCATTCGCCTTTTTGGTTATTATCTGCACCCATTCATGACATTTTAATCATCTGAGTACCTGGACTCCAAGTCTGTTTGGAACTCCACTGTTTCTGGCTTTTCACCATTTACTAAGTACCCTATTCTATCCTTTTTAGGTCCAATGAAGTTGCCAACTTTGCAAAAAGCATGCCAAGTTTTTTGTCGGCCTATCCCACCCTCAACAAGATCATTTGGTGATGGGGTGGCGACCGGCCCTTCCTCCCTCCCGTCGTGATTCTAGGGCCCCCCCCCCCCATCCTCCCCGCCTCTGATCTCGCTTTGGGAGGCCCATAAAATCCAGCTGATAGTGTCCTGCAGCAGTCCCAAGAAAAACTCTCTCTTCGGTCTCAATGCTCACTGGGACAGAGTGATCTTCAACCCCTCCCACAAACTGAAACCCTCATAAAGTACAGCCCCACAAAGAATGCTGGCAACACCGTACAATTGCTTAAATTTATCACCCAGAAAGCCCTAACTTCATCATTTATACATAGTTTTCAATATGTTAAGACCAACTCTATATTCATAGCTTTGATGCATGAACCCAACAATGAAGTTTCATATCTTCAGTTGTTTTTATAATTAAGTGTTATAAACATAATAGGCCACAGCACAGTAGATTTGTTATGCACTATTTGTGAGGAGACCCACACATAGTTATTACCAAATTAGAGGGCATGGCAAACTGTGAATGGACATAGACAGTGGAGTGAAATATGAAGTAGTAATTGCTGTGTAAAAGAGAAGTGAAAGAAAGTTTACCCAAAAAAGAAAGCTTCTTATTGGACTGGAGATGTTAAAAATCTTTAATTTCCACTCTCTTCCTGTGGTAATTTTGTCCATTATGTTTTCCTATGTCCATTTTTTTAAATGGAAGCTACCTAAGTAACCTCGTCATGCTAGAATTGCACACTTCTGTCAGTGGTGGTGTTGAAGCACCGCAATTCCACATCTCTCACCCCCATCGCCTGTACTGCACCCATTACATTGCAAACAAAGGTACTTCACTGCTTCCCAAATTAGTGTAAGTTTTATTAAGGTATTATATAAATAAGGACAAAATACATAACTTTAAATTGGGGACTAAATTACATTTGCACACCCTGGTCCAATGATCCCTTTTAACTGAAGACTATCAGGGTAATTTCGTATTCACCATTTAGTCTGTAAACTTGGGTGAATTATCTGCCTGTTATAAAAATGGACAGATTTTACCCATATTGAAATCAATGGAAATGATAGTTTCTATAGGTGATGTGCCTACCGGTTTATTAAAGAAGTGAAGACAAAATCACCGGGTGCAATGCCACAGGAGATTGACTAATAGATTTTTAAAGATGGGAGTGCTGGTTGAAAAAATCATTAATAAAGCAATCTGAACAGTAGGTTTCATACATAGAAGTATTGAATATAAAAGCAAGAAAGTATTGTTAAAATTGTACGAGACATTGGTTAGGGCACAATCAGAGCAATATGCACGGTTAGAGCCAATGAAAAATTAATCTCGGCTGTAAAATTCAATTCCCTCTTATCAGGTAAATAGGAAATGCGATAGTCGTTTCCAAGAGAAAATGCTACCCCATAAATCGCCTGCATCATCTCTGAAGGTGTTCATCACAGCCCAGATTATGATTTATGCAAATTAATCCTCTCCATACTCACTAATACTGTTGATGAAAATGCATGTGTAAGGTCAGAATCTTCTGCTATGAAGTTAAATGCTCTCAGAAGGGCAACTCCTGCATCTTGATTGCCATCAACAGTCTCATCAACATTTACAACAAAGATGAAACCAATCCTAATACAGTAAAAAAAGAAACATTAATACACTCACACTACATTTCTAGAGTTTACTTAGATGACTTAAATTTTGCATGAAATTACAGAAGTTTGTGTAAATTTCACATTTTTTGAAGATTATAGCGCCAATTTTACAAAACACAAACAGAAAATTCCAGGGAACCACGGTTCTTAATATGCAAACCTGGAAGAAATGGAAGCATGAAATACTGGCAAAGTGCAGCACCAAGGAATTGGGGAAAAGAAAAATACAGATTGACACCAATTGCGCAGACCACCACGTCAACAAGGTTTTCCTGTTTGAGCACCAATTCCTCCATATCCTCTCCCTGGAAATGCTAGGATACCCATTCTATACTGTCAGCACCTCCTTAACTTTAATAACATGAGATATTAACTGTAACCTCCATTTTCTCTTTTATTTTGTCTCCTATTGTGTCATGTAAATTTCGTGTCAGCTATCTCCTGTTTTCCACTAAAGCACTTTACAGGTTTTTCTGGATTCTTCTCCCACCTGTGTGGGTGCATGTCAGAGAATTTTCCCTTTTCCTTTTAAATGCTGTTCATCTATAATTTCTGTTAGTTCTGATGGAAGGTTCACACCTGAAACACTAATTAAACTGTTCCCTCAACAGATGCTGGCTCACCTGGTTCCAGCATTTTCTGTTTTTTCCTTAACTTTTTAACATAGTATAATGTCCCAATGCACTTTGCAGGAACGATAAACAAAATGTGGCACCAACCATGACAAGTGTGGAGTCTCGTGCCTTCAGGTTTTAATTGTTGCTGGGAGATTTTTTTAAAGTAACATTTCAATTTAAAAACATTCTTACCTTTTCTTTGTCTCTTAATGCAATCTTTTTTGCCCTCTTTTTATGTCTCTCTGTACCTGATTTGACATTGAATTCACCGTCTCTAATTTACATTTCCTTCTCAGTTCTTGCACTATTAATTTCAGAATCATTCAATATGATTGGTTTAGGAGACACTCAGTTGCTTGCCTGTGCACTCAGGTCCCTGATGCCCTGTTTCCCTTTATCAGCTCGCACTTTCAGCGACTTGACACACATGCACAGGCAGGCATAACTGCAGATGCTGTTAGATGCCCTGCCACAGCAAATTATGGCCCTTTAAGTATGCTGTTTCATTCTGCGTCAGGGCCAAATATCTTGGCTAAGTTGCAGACACTGGCTGCATTGCTCCAGTTTATTTATTTAGAGATACAGCATTGAAACAAGCCCTTCAGCCCACCAAGTCTGTGCCAACAATCAACCACCCATTTATACTAATCCCATATTCCTACCACATCCCCCCTACCTATACTAGGGGCAACTTATAATGGCCAATTTACCTATCAACCTGGCTGCGAGAGGAAACCAAAGCACCCGGTGAAAATGCACACAATCACAGGGAGAACTTGCAAACTCCACACAGGCACTACCCAGAATCAAACCCAGGTCGCTGGAGCTGTGAGGCTGCGGTGCTAACCACTACGCCACTACTATGCTCACTACAGCATATTCTACATATTTTATTTTCCAGCAAACTGGGGCAATTAGTTTCCACTGGAGGATGAGAGAGCACAACAAATCTAACCATGGTGTCCGTTGCCAATATCTTGGTTTTGTGCATGAACAATGATGAAATATAATGTTTCCTCTCTATTTCTGCAGCCTGAAAATAGAAACACACAAAATCTATTCAGTTGGTTCTTTATCTCTGCTGCTAAAAAATTGAATATTTTCAACAATAAGTGCATTAGTACCGAGGTTTGTCTCTTTGCCCATACCTTTCAACAGACAATTTCTACATGAACCACAAGAAAGTTGGGAGAAAGTACTGAACCTTTAAATATTTCTCAAACGGGTCACTAACTTTGGAAGAGATTATACTCACGAATACACAATAATAAAAGGAGAAAAATAATTACTCAGCCAGTACCTAAGAGGAATATTGTGATGATGGAACTGCTCAGCTAGTTTCACCAGTCCAACTGCATCTCCCTGAGCAGGATCAATAAATAGGACCTGTGGTCAGAAATGTGAGCAATAAAAAAATTAGCAAAATCCTTTTAAACAAAAAATCTAAGTTTTGAGTTTACATAGTAAAGTAGATAAAACCACTTTAGTTTTACAAACAATAATAATAGCATCATCAAAATATAGTACAATTATGAACACTCCCAGGCACATCAAATAATTTCATGAAGAACAAGGAACCTACAGCTTCATCTTTGTTGCAAAGAAAACACAAAAATCTTCACGTGAAAATGGATTCCTGTTTCTCTCCCTAAGAAATGACTATTTTTGCACACTTGGATAAAAAGGATTCGACCTTCGCAGCAATCACTATACTGTTTGCACATTGGGTCTAGTAAGATATTGCACTGCATCATTTCACTACAGATTACAGAAGTTCATAAGCTACATAGAATCACAGAATTGCAGAATTGTTACAGTGCAGAAGGAGAACATTCGGTCCATCATATCTGCACTGGCTCTCAGTTCCATTCCCCTGCTTTATCCCTGTGACCCTGCACATTCTGCCTTCTCACATAACAGTCTAATTCCCTTTTGAATGCTTCAATTGAACTTGCCTTTACTACACACTCAGACAGCGCATTCCAGTCTTCAACCACGCGCTGCGTGAAAACGTTTTTCCTCATGCCAGTTTTGCTTCTCTTACCAAATACCTTAGATCTGTGCGTTCTTGTGGATGGATTTGACAGGTCTTCCTTAGTTGAGGCTCAACAAGCCTCCCCCGTATTAGAGTCATAGAGAGATACAGCACTGAAACAGGCCCTTCAGCCCACTGAGTCTGTGCCACCCATTTATACAAATCCTACATTAATCCCATATTTCCTACCACATCCCCACAATTCTCCTACCACCTACCTACACTAGGGGAAATTTACAATGGCCAATTTACCTATCAACCTGCACATTTTTGGCTGTGGGAGGAAATCAGAGCACTCGGCGGAAACCCACGCGGTCACAGGGAGAACTTGCAAACTCCACACAGGCAGGACCCAGAACCAAACCCAGGTCACTGGAGCTGTGAGGCTGCGGTGCTAACTACTGCGCCACTGTACCACCCAAAGAAGTTAAAGAAGTTAGCTCAGACTGCCCAAACTGAGTGCTACTATATAAAAAATGAGGTTCTGATGAGGAAATGGAGACCTCCTCATAGACCTGCAGATGAGGAACAGACAGTGGTTCACGAAATAGTGGTGCCCCCAAGGTACTGTAAAGAAATACTAAGACTGGCCCATAAGCTTCCCATGGCAGGACATGCCGGGATATGGAACACCAAAGCCCGCATAAGGCAGCACTTTGACTGGCCAAAACTCCACAAGGATGTGATGGAGTTCTGTAAAATTTTCCACACGTGCCAGGTTGTGGGGAAGCCCCAACCTGTCATAAAACCTGCCCCCAATCCCCATACCGGCTTTTGGGGAACCCTTCAGCCGAGTGCTGGTGGACTGTGTGGGACACCTACCGAACACAAGAGGAGGCTACCAGTAGCGCCTCACCATCATGGATGTTGTTACCCGATTCCTGGAGGCTATTCCCCTACAAACCATGTCTGCAAAGGTGGTGGTGGACGGGCTAACCCAGTTCTGCACTCGATATGGCCTGCCGGTCGAAATCAAGACAGATTAGGGCACTAATTTCACGTCTGGGATCTTTCAAAAAGTCATGGGCAACCTGGGCATAACCCAGCTAAAGTCCTCAGCTGACCACCCCCAGTCCCAAGGGGCTTTAGAACGGTACCACCAGACCCGGAAGACAATGATCAGGGCATACTGCTACGAGTACCCCGCTGAATGGGACAAAGGGCTGGACTCCTCCCCACTAGGGACTGGCCCAATGAGTCCACCGGCTTTGTCCCTTTGTACTAGTTTTTGGACCCAAAGTGAGTGATCCCCTTAAACTAATCAAAGAGAAATTTTGGGGGTACAGGGATGAGTCTCCCATATTAGACTACAGTTCCATGTTCCGGAAGCAGCTCCCGGGAGCCTGCGCAGTGGCTCAGGAACACCTAAAGACCTCCCAGGCAGCTATGGAAAGGCAAGGAGACAAACATGCCAAAGCCAGAACATTTCGGCCTGGAGACCATGTATCAGTATTGCTCCCGATTCAGGGTGAACCCCTGAAAGCCTGGTTCAGTGGCCCAAACAGAGTGGCAAAAAGAATTAGCCAGGTAAATTATTTGATGAACACCCCAGACCATAGGAAAAAACAAAGGCTGTGCCACATTAACAAGTTAAAGCAATATCACAATCGGGAAGGGGACGGACAGGCGCAGGTCAGTCAGGCAGTCCGGGAGGAAGGGGGCGAACAGGACAATGGGATGAGCTAGAGGAAGGCCTGGAGGACCCCCAAATTGAAGCCCCTCGGTTAGCCAACACCGAAGTGTTAAATAACCTAGACACCACGCTCTCTTATTTAGAGGTGGAACAAAGAGAAGCCCTGGCAAGGCTGCTCACCACCTATAAAGAAATCTGCAAGGACACACCAGGGTGTACAACTTTAACCCGACATGATGTGGAGGTGGAAGAGACCCCTCCCATTAAACAGAACCCTTATCGCATGGGTCCCCAGAAACTGGCCCAGATTCAGGAGGAAATACAGCACATGCTAGACCACAACCTGATTGAGCCCAGCCAGAGCAGCTGGAGTTCCCCAGTGGTGCTAGCGCCCAAGCCCAATGACTCTGCATTGATGGTCAATACGATGACCTGAGCTGATTCCTATCTCATTCCCCGCCTGGAGGACTGTATTGATAAGATGGGGAATGCCACCGATATAACAAAAATAGATTTACTAAAGGGATATTGGCAGGTTTCCTTAACACCCCAAGCCAAGGAGATAGCATTTGTCACCCTAGGTGACCTATTCCAGTGCTGAGTGATGCCCTTTGGTTTAAAGAATGCCCCAACCACCTTCCAAAGGCTGATAAACCAGGTGGTGGCTGGCCTGCCCAACTGTGTCGTATACCTAGATGACTTGTTGGTATACAGTGAGACCTGGAATGGCCACTTAGCCCAATTAGACGCCCTCTTTCAACAGTTACAGGCAGCCCACCTGGTAGTAAACCTCACAAAAAGCAAGTTTTCTAAGGCCTAAGTGACCTACCTCGGGCATGTTGTAGGTCAGGGGCGAGCGCTACCCAGAGCAGCAAAAGTGCAAGTCCCCACCTCGAAATGGGAAATCATGCGTTTTTCTGGAGATGTGTGGGATTTACTGTAAGTTTGCTCCAAATTTCAGCACCATAGCTGCCCCACTAACTGAGTTACTGCAGAAAAGGGCCAAGGTGGTGTGGTCAGAAAAGTGCCAAACTGCTTTCGAGAGGCTAAATTTACGAATGAACTGGTCCTGGCAGCTCCCAACTTTAATAAACCCTTTAAAGTGGCAGTTGATGCCAGTGACCTAAGGATAAGTGCTGTCCTACTCCAAGATGATGGGACAGGCATTGAGAGACTGTTAGAGTACTTCTCCAAAAAGTTAAATCAGCACCAAAAAAGGTGCTGTACCGTGGAAAAGGAGACGCTGGGGATGTTACTAGCTCTCCAGCACTTCAACATCTATGTACAAAATGGATGGAGAGACCGTGGTTTACACTGACCACAACCCCCTAACTTCTGTGGAGAAGTTCAAGACTCAAAATGCGAGGCTGTTTCATGGAGCCTGCTCTTACAAACCTACCATTTAAAAATGACCCACATTGCAGGGAAAAGCAATATAATTGCTGATGCCTTGTCCAGGGTCTCACCCAACACCTAACCATCTCAGATCAACCTCAAGGGAAAAAGGCAATTTAAATCAGCACTGCTGCTGCAGAGCGAAAAGGATAAGTTGCAACAATTTTAAGATTTCTGAGTGGATGAGAGTGAATGAAAAATGCATGTGTGTTTTCCTGTGCTTTCTCTTTTTAACTCAGCATGGTACGGAGGTATGATGAAAACCTCACATGTCAAATGGAAAATATTAATTTCCTCGTATGGAACTTTGCCTGAAACCTTTTACAGAGACGGTTACAAATAACTTTTAAAAAAACAGAACAGAGCAGCTAAGATGTCCACATGCAATTTGCATATGAGAAGCCAAAGGCCAGCTGGAGACAGAGGTGAACACCCAGTCTAGCCAGAATGGGGGTGCTCTCTGATTACATTACCTAGAATGGTTTTGCCAATGTTGATCGTCAAAAGCCATTGACACCCATTGATTTTGAAAGAGCCAACTCCCTACCAAGTATGTCTGAACAGCCTTGAATTTCAAAGATCATTCCATGTAGTATGAGGGAGGGGTGCAGGCCGGTGCGAACCACAATGGCCACATTTGCAGTAAGTGTTGGCTGCTCGAGGACCTTCAGTTTAGAGCTGATGAGCTGGAGTCCAAGCTGTGGATACTCTGACACATCAGGGAGGAGGAGAGTTACCTGGACATTTAAGCAGATATTTCATAATGCTCAGCAAAAATTTATCCCAGTCAAAAAGAAGGACTCGATGAGAAGGATGAACCTCCCATGGTTAACAAAGGTAGTCAAGGAGAGTATCCAATCAAAAACTAAGGCATACAAAGCGGCGAAAACTAGTGGTCGGCCAGAGAATTGGGAATTTTTTAGGAATCAGCAGCAGATGACTAAAAAGCTAATAAAGAGGGAGAACATTGATTATGAAAGTAAATTGTCAAAAAATATAGAAACAAACAGCAAGAGCATCTACGGGTATATAAAAAAAGAATAGTTAAAGTGAGCCTGGGACCCTTGGAGGATGCGACTGGAGAATTGATAATGGGGAACAGGAAAATGGCAGATAATTTAAACCAATATTTTGTACTGGTCTTCACGGTGGAGGACACTATAAACATCCCACAGATATCAGATAAGCAAGGAGCGAATGGGAGGAAAGATCTTGTAACGGTCTCTATCACGAGGGACAAAGTATTTGACAAACTAATGGGACTAAAGGCAAACAAGTCACCAGGACCTGATGGCCTGAATCCAAGGGTTTTAAATGAAGTGGCTGCAGAGATAGTGGAGGCATTGGTCGAAATATTCCAGAACTCACTGGATTCCGGGAGGATCCCAGCGGACTAAAAAACCACTAATGTGACGCCCCTGTTCAAGAAGGGAGGGAGACAAAAATCAGAAAACTATAGGCCAGTCAGCCTAACATCAATCGTTGGGAAAATGCTAGGGTCCATAATGAAGGAAGAAATAGCAGGACATTTAGAAAAGCTAAACGCAATCGAAAAGGAAATCGTGTTTGACAAATTTGCTCGAGCTCTTTGAGGATATAACAAGCAGATGTAGATCTGTAGATGTCGTGTATTTGGATTTCCAGAAGACATTCAATAAGGTGCCAATTAAAAGATTATTGCACAAGATAAGAGCTCACGGTATTGGGGGTAATGTATTAGCATGGATTGAGGATTGGTTAATTCACAGAAGACAGAGAGTCGGGATTAAGGGGTGTTTTTCAGGTTGGAAAGACGTAACTAGTGGAGTGCCACAAAGATAAGTCCTAGGGCCTCAATTATTTACTCTCCATATAGCAACATAGAAAATAGGAGCAGCAGCAGGCCATTCAGCCCTTCGAACCTGCTCTGCCATTCATTATGATCATGGCTGATCATCCAACTGAATAACCTGTTCCCGCTTTCCCCCATACCCTGTGATCCCTTTTGCCCCAAAAGCTATATCTAACTCCTTCTTGAAAACATAAATGTTTTGGCCTCAATTGCTTTCTCTGGTAACAAATTCCACAGGCTCACCACTCTCTGAGTGAAGAAATTTCTCCTCATCTCAGTCCTGAAAGGTTTACCCCATATCCTTAGAGAATGACCTCTGGTTCTGGACTCCCCCATCATCGGGAACATCCTTCCTGCATCTACCTTGTCAAGTCCTGTTAGAATTTTATAGGTTTCTATGAGATCCCCCCTCATTCTTCTGAACTCCAGCGAATATAATCCTAACCGACTCAATCTCTCCTCATACAGCAGTCTTGCCATCCCAGGAATCAGTCTGGTAAACCTTCGCTGCACTCCCTCTATAGCAAGAACATCCTTCCTCAGATAAGGAGACCAAAACTGCACACAATATTCTAGGTGTGGCCTCACCAAGGCCCGCATAATTGCAGCAAGACATCCCTGCTCCTGTACTTGAATCCTCTTGCTATGAAGGCCAACATACCATTTGCTCTTTTTACCGCCTGTTGCACCTGCATGCTTACATTCAGCGACTGGTGTACGAGAACACCCAGGGCTTGCTGCATATTCCCCTCTATCAGTTTATAGCCGTTCAGATAATAATCTGCCTTCCTGTTTTTGCTACCAAAGTGGATAACCTCACATTTATCCACATTATACTGCATCTGCCAAGCATTTGCCCACTCACCCAACTTGTGCAAATCACCCTGAAGCCTCTCTGCATCCTCCTCACAACTCACCCTCCCACCCAGTTTTGTGTCACCTGCAAATTTGGAGATATTACATTTAAATTTGGAGTTATTACATTTAATATTAATGACTTGGAGGAGGGGGCAGAGTGTAATATAAATGGAGAGAGACTCCCAAAAGGTGCAGCACAGAGGGATCTGGGTGTTCTTGTGCATGAAACACAAAAAGTTGGGCAGCAAGTAATTAAGAAGCAAATGGAATTTTGGCTTTTATTGCTCGGGGGTTGGAGTTTAAAAATAGGGAAGTCTTGTTACAACTATACAGGGTGTTGGTGAGTACTGTGACAGTTATGGTCCCCGTATTTAAGAAAGGATATACCGGCATTGGAGGCAGTTCAAAAGAGATTCACTCAGCTGATTCCTGGGATGAAGGGGTTAACTTATCAAGAACAGCTAAACAGGTTAGGCCTTTTTTCATTAGAGTTTAGAAGAATGAGGGGTGATCTCATTGAAACGTACAAGATTCTGAGGGGGCTGGAGAGGGTAGCTGTTGAGAAAATGTTCTCTCTAGTGGGGGAATCTCAAACTACGGGACATAGCTGCAGAATAAGGGGACACTCATTTAAAACTGAGATGCGAAGGAATTTCTTCTCACAGAGGGTAGTGAATGTCTGAAATTTCCTACCCCAGAGAGTTGTGGAGGCTAGACCACTGAAAGTTTTTAAAGAGGTAGATAGATTTTTGAAATATCGGGGAGTTGAAGGCTATGAGGAGCCGGCACAAAAGAGGAGTTGAGGTCTGGGGCAGATCAGCCATGATCTTATTAAATGGCAGGGCAGGCTTGAGGGGCCAAATGGCCTACTTGAGCTCCTATTTCCTATGTTCTTCGAAGATGCTGATTCAAAAACAAAGAGCTGGTCACATCACATGACTGCTTGTATAACTCTGGGAGTTTGTGAATTGTGCCTTAGAAGGAGACTGTAACTGTAAGCCACAGCCCAACACAGTCAACAACTAAGGGGATATGGATAAAGCCCCTCTTCTGCCTTCTGGAAACAGAGAAGCAAGCCTGAATTGTGCACGTGGCCCAGCGAGGACTTCAGGAATACAATTTCAACTAAAGACACTGGGATTAAGTATATAAATTCCATTTATTAAGGACTTTACTCCAACCTCCCAATTCTGTTTTCCCTCTGTAATCTACTTGTGTGTAAATGTGTGTGCCTCTCGTGTGAATATGAGCTGGATGCGTAACGTAATTTTAACCTGTTTAGAGTGATAATTTTAATAACTTACATCTTCATTGTTTAAACTCAAAAAAATCTGTCTGATTGGTTTATTTGCAATATAGGAGTAGGAGCAAGAGCTCACTGAAGTGGTAAGTTAAATCACTGTATTAAAACAGATAAACCCTGTGGTGGTCAAAGCAGAGAAAGGGCGAAAGGGGAACCTGAGACCCTTTCCTCACCTGGTCGTAACATCATCCTCATTCATCCAAGTTTGGTATCGCTGGCAAATTTTGAAATTCTACCCTGCATTCCAAGATCCAAGTCATTTATATATAGCAAAAAAAGCATTGGTCCTACCGCTGACCCTTGGGGAATGACACTGTCGACCATTCCCCAATCTGAAAAGTAAACATTTACCACAACTCACTGTTTTCTGTCAATAAGCCAATTTTCTATCCAATTGGGCACTGACCCTGTTAACCCGCCTTTTATGCGGTACTTTTTTAAATGCTTGCTTAAAATCCATGTAGACAACATGCACCGCATTCCCTTCATCAACCGTCTCCGTGACTTCATCAAAAAATTCAATTACATTAGTCAAGCATGATCTGCTTTTACAAATCTGTGCTGGCTATTCTTAATTAACTCAAACCTCTCAAAGTGCCTGATTATTGTTCGAAAACCTTACCCCACCATTGATGTTAAACTAACTGGCCTGTATTTGCTCGGACTGTCCTTACATCCTTTTTTGAATAAGGGTATCACATTTGCTATTCTACAATCCTCTGGCACCTCCAGGTATCTAAGGAAGATTAGAAGATTATAGCATGCCCTTCGGCTAACTCCACCTCCACCTGGGATGCAAGCCATCTGAACCAGGTGGCTTATCTACCCTAAGCATTGTTAGCCTTTTCAGTACCTCCTCACAAGCAAATTTTTACACTATCCATTGCCTATACTCTCTCCACTTCTACTGATATTTTGTCAGATTCCTCTTTTTTAGTAAACATGGATACAAAGTACTCATTAAGTATTCTAGCCTTGCTCTGTGTCTTGAAGCATATATTACCCTCTTTGTCCCTAATAGGCCCTACTCCACCTCTTACAACCCCTTTACAATTTACATGCCGGTTGAAGATTTTTGGGTTCCCTTTTGTGTGGATTGCCATTCTATACTCATATTCTCTCTTTGCCAGTCTTATTTTCCTTTTCACCTCTCCTCTCAACTTATTGTATTTGGCCTGGTTCTCACTTGAAGAATTCACCTGGCATGCATCACACACCCTCTTTTTTGTTTCATCATAATCTCTAGCTCCCTCAGGGCGGCACAGTGGTTAGCACCGCGGCCTCACAGCTCCAGCGACCTGGGTTCGATTCTGGGTACTGCCTGTGCGGAGTTTGCAAGTTCTCCCTGTGATCGTGTGGGTTTTCGCCAGGTGCTCCGGTTTCCTCCCACAGCCAAAGACTTGCAGGTTGATAGGTAAATTGGCCATTATAAATTGCCCCTAGTGTAGGTAGGTGGTGTGGGGATGTGGTAGGAATATGGAATTAATGTAGCATTAGTATAAATGGGTGGTTGATGATTGGCGCAGACTCGGTGGGCCAAAGGCCCTGTTTCAGTGCTGTATCTCTAAATAAATCAACCAAGAAGCCCTGTTTTTTGGTTCCCCTACCTTCCGCCCTTGTTGGAATGTATCTAGCCCGTACCTGAAACTCTCTTCCCTAAAGATAACCCATTGTTCCATTAAAATTTTGCCAATCAGTCTTCGGTTCCATTTTATTCTGGCTTGATCCCTTCTCATCGCATTGAAATTAGCCCTCTTCCAATCTAGCCATTCTATCTTATTTCGTTCCTTGCTTTTCTGCATTACGAATCTAAATCTTGATACGATGGTCCTTTTACCCAAGTGCTCCCCCATGGACACATGGTCCACTTGGCCCACCTCATTTCCCAGCTCCAGGTGTTGTCTTTATTATATATATGGTTATCCACTTTCCTAAGCTAAGAATCTCCTATGACTGGCACAATCACAAATCCTTGAAGGTGTCAACACAAGTTGACAAGGCACTTAAGAAAGCACATTGATTTGCAAATAGGGGACTTGACTACAAAACAAGGAAGTCTTGTTAAACCTTTACCAATCACTGGTTAGGTATAAGCCTAACAATTGTGGGCACCATATGTTAGCAAAGGTGTCAAAGCTTTGGAGAGGGTATAGAGGACGTTTACCAGGATGATACCAGGAATGAGGGTGTTCAGTTATGTGGAGAGATTGGAGAAGCTGGGACTGTCCTCCTTAGAGCAGAGGAGGTTAAAGGAGATCTAATACAGGTATTCAAAATATGAAGGGTCTTAACAGAGCAAGTAGGGAGAACAAGTAGAGAGAAGTGGGTCGGTAACCAGAGGTCATAAATATAATTGCAAAACAAACTAGAGGTGAAAGTATTTCACACAAAGGGTTGTTATGATCTGGACTGCACTACTTGAAAGAGTTGTGGAAACAGATTACAAAGTAACTTTGAAAAGGAAATTGGGCATGTACTTGAAGAGGACTCATTTACAGGGTTATGGGGAAAAAGCTGGGGTGAGGGACTAAATTGGACAGCTCTTTCAAAGTGCCAGCACAGGCACAATGGGAAAAATGACTCCTGTGCTGTAAGATTTTATGATTCTATCTCTCTGCTTGTCTTAGTAGACTGACCAAAAGTATGTGCGATGGAACTGCTTAATACCAATGATCTTTCCGATGCCAAGGTGGAATAAAGGATTATGCAGGTTGTATGGTTTTTTTTATTCGTTCAAGGGATGTGGACATTGCCGGCAAGACAAGCATTTATTGCCCATCCTTAATTGCCCTTGAGAAGGTGCTGCTGATCCATTTTCTTGAACCATGGCAATCCAACAGTATTGTTAGGTCAGAACTGCAATGTCAGATACCCAATTTTATAACTGCCTTCATGAGATCAATATTTCCATAAAGCACACTGTCTTCATTCAGAGGCATTTTAGAACTAATTCAGGATGTAAGTGGTTTGAAAGCTTTAACTGAAATAGGTACCTTAAGAGAATTGAGAGGGCTAAACAATATCTAATGTTCCATCTGAAGCCCAGGCATAGACTGATTATGTAAGGACATGTTTGAAATAATATATATAAATAATGGGAACAGTATGTCAACAAACACTTAACAAACGTATCAGTAAACAGAATTTTTTCGTATAAAATTTTAAAGAGAATAGTAGAAGAGCATTAAGGCAACCTGAGATATATAGGATGAAGTGCTGAAGTTTTTACAATGTTATTTTCTTATACAATAAAAAGAGGTACAATAACAGGAATGCTCTGTTTTAAAAAAAACTTGTTTCATAAATGTACACATAAAATAAGTAATCAATTTGTTAAAACCAGATGTACCCCTTGCCTTAAAAAAAGATTATAACTGTATATGGAATGAAAACCTCTATACTGCAAATCATTATCTAGTTGTATGGTAGTATTGAACTTGAGTATTGCTGGAAACAGAGACATTTTGTCAAAGTTTTTCGTCTTGCACTCATCAGGACACTTCGCAAGAATACCAATATAAGGGAAGCAACAAATTATACTATATGAGAAATGAGTGCTGATTGGTTGGCAAGTGGACTCTGATTGTTGGAGGCAGTTCCATCGAGAATGCATCAGTTTACGGTGACTGACAGTTAATTGCCAAGCTTTGTTTGAAATTTAAACCAGGCAGCTTGACTCTGATTGGTCAAGGCATTGCCCTGAGAAATGAACCAGCAAATGGCTGTCACTTATTTTGTTTAGCTGAAACAGGTGCAATGTGTGTACATGTTCTTTCTGTCTGCAAAGACCATGACCCTATGTATTTATATTGCTTCCAGTACATGCAAATGCACCACACTGCAAGCCCGACTGACAATCTTAAATTGGTTGTCAGCATAATTCTTAGCACACTGAGGATTACTTAGCAAATGTTGTCCAATCGTGGAATCACATCTAATGTTGGACACTGTGCTTTGAGATTTGCATGCACGGGCTGGTTGGGTATGGTACCTTGCCCATTGCGAACAGCAAAAGGGACATGCTGTTTGATACGATCCACCAGTCTTTCGGATATATGGCCTATATACCTAGCATAACACTGGCATTCAAATGGAAAGGTAATATATTCCAAAAAATTGAGCAACAGGTGAAGCTTGCTGTTTCATGCTGCTACTATGCAGTAGCAACATATGTGGTGTTCACCACGAACAGGATGCTGCTGTCAAGCCAAAAAGAAGTTCTGCCTATCACACAAGTGAATAATGCAATATATGAATTTCAATGCCAGTGTGATGCTAGGTTTATAGGCCGTATGTCCTAAAGCTTGGTGGATTGTATCAAACAACATGTCCTTTCTGCTGTTGTAGACCATAGCCAACTAGCCCATGCTTGCAAAACTCAAAACAGTGTCCAATATTAGATGTGATTCCACGATTAGACAACATTTGCTAAATAACCCTCAGTGTGCTAAGAATTACGCTGACCGCCAATTTAAGATTGTCATTCGGGCTTGCATGTGCGCTTACTGGAAGCTACAAATGTTAATACACAGGGCCCTGTTCTTTGCAGACAGAAAGAACGTGTACACACATTGCGCCTATTTCAGCTAAACAAAATAAGTGATGGCTGGTTCATTCCTCAGACTCAAGCTGCCTGGTTTAAATTTCAAACAAAGCTTGGCAGTTAACTGTCAGCCACAATAAACTGGTGCATTCTCCGTGGGAACACCTCTACCAATCAGAGTCCACTTGCCAACCAATCAGCACTCTCATCTCATATAGTATAAATTTGTTGCTTCTCTTATATTAGTATTCTTGCAAATTGTCCTGATGAGTGCAAGACGAAAAGCTTTGACAAAATGTCAGTTTTCAGCAATTCTCAAATCATTATCTTTCGTCTTCCTTCCACCCCAACACAAATTATTCAAAATTCACCATCATAGGCTCTATGACTCTAACAGCCAGTATTTCTGCAGGTTTATTGCACTACTAGATCATGTAAGACATTGGTCAGGGATGATTTATTTTATAGAAGATAAAAAGGACAAGGGAAATGTGAACACACCCACATGAAGTTATGTATTTTTACTGACACAGTATTTTGTCATTTGATAAAAACATATGAGAGGATATATGAGAGGATACATATATTTGGCAGGAAAAAAGACAGAGGCGCAAGGGGAGAGCCAACTGTGCAACAGCCCCAACAAACAAATTTCTCTGCAGCACCTGTGGAAGAGCCTGTCACTCCAGAATTGGCCTTTATAGCCACTCCAGGCGCTGCTTCACAAACCACTGACCACCTCCAGGCGCGTATCCATTGTCTCTCGAGATAAGGAGGCCCAAAAGATATGAGAGAATTAATATGGTTTTACTTCCATCATGTCCAAGCCTTTGCACTATTAACAGACTAATAATTAGATAAATAGTGCAAAATGATTACAAAAAACATATAATTAACTTAATATCTTTATTTCACAATACTTACCAAATTAAAAAAGTTGCGCCTAATTTGCCGTATAACACCTGGGATGGTTGGTTGCAATAACTCTTGATAACTTGATGGCCAAGAATGGTACTTTTGGTCCCTTTCCAGGTCATTCATCCACTAAAATAAAAAGGACAGTAAATATGTTTAAGATCCAATAATACAGTTGTTTCAATGAAATTCTCGTTATTGGACTGTTGTTAATTTTAGGGGAAGCAAGTCAGTGAGAACAGGAATCCCACATTGTTTCTATGCATCTTTTGGTAACCCATCCCAGCATAACATTGGTAGAAGCCTTGTTTAATGACCTTCTTGCTCCACTGGCCAGTGTAGGATGCAAAATGTGAAAGGGACTCCTAAACAGAGGATTGGCTCTATTTTAAATTTTAAAGAAGCTGCTGAATACCTTTCAACATTTGTTATATTCAGTTCTGTAACTTTTTGTGCAATTTTAAGAGTCTCTCAGACCTACAGCAAAGTAAAAAACAAAAGTAAAACAGAAACCTGCAAAGAAAAAGGAAACAAAATAGGGGAAGAAATTACAGTCTGAAATTGTTGAACTCAATATTCAGTCTGGAAGGCTGTAAAGCGCTAATCAAAAGATGACGTGCTGTTACTTGAATTTATGTTGAACTTCGTTGGAACACTGCTAGAGGACGAGGACAGAGAGGTCAGTGTGAGAGCAAGGTGGAGAATTAAAGTGACCGATGATTTAATCAGTTTTACTCTTGTTTTCTGGTTTTGTTTTCAGACGGCAGCTATTCTCATCATTCTGTCATTCACACCTCCTCTCGACACATCTTTTGTTTTGTTACTTGTCCCATGACCATGCCTTTTGGCTTTGCACCACCAAGCCTTCCATCATTTAATCTCTCCTGTCTTCTACCCTATCACAGACCTTCCCTTTTGTTCTTTTCTCACCGTCCCCCCTTTTACTTGCTTAAAACCGATTACATTTCTAACTTTTCCAGTTCTGATCGAAGGTCATCAACCTGAAACATTAACTCTGTTTCTTTCTCCAGAGATGCTGCCTGATGTGCTGAGTATATTCAGCATTTTCTGTTTTTATTTCAGACAAAGACTACACGAATTCCCCACATGGAAAACTAAAAGAACAAAGGTGTCTTACTGAAAAACCCTTCTTTATTTGCAGTTTGGGCAATTTGGTATTCAGACTGTAGTTTGATGAACTCCGAGGATAATGCAGCACATAATTTTCAACTTTGATAGAGCTGTTTCAGTGCTGCGACAGGGGCAGACACCACCCCCCCACCTTCCCCAGAGACCTCCAGCACCTCCCTGAGGCCTCCGCCCCCCCACTCCGTCCTCAGATTTCCCACTCCCCACAATTGGCAGCCCCCAGGAACAACTGATTGAGCCGCAACACAACCCTGGGATCGAACGCCGCTGGGTAAACTACAGCTTGCTGATGAATTTCAGCTTCTGGATTCTCTGCACCTTCCTCAACCCCTACTCTCGGCAGGTCAGGTAAGTAAAAATCCAGGCCTAAATCTAAGAGAATTTCAAAATAAATCTGTGCTTTCTGTTTCTGAGCCAATGTTTTAATAAAGAACCTAACAAGCAGGTGCCTTTAAAGTTATCACAAATTAAAGTATCTTTGCAGAACCTACATTAGAAACAGATTCACGAGTTTCACAGCTTATGCAAAATTAGGGAATGCATTTTGAATTATACTAAGGAATTTTATGATGGCTATAAATAGTTGTGATAGTATTTGGTTTTCACCATGCTGTGGGACATTCCTTTACAAATCATAAGGAATAGCCTGAAGATTTTTGAAAGTCATGTGCTGTAATTTAAAGACTGTTGCGAATGTAAGTCTTGAACCTGGGAGGATTCTTTCAACAGAAATCAGAGCATTTGCAGTCTTGATCTGCAGATCCAGTGAAAGATTTTGATGAAATTGCAAGCCCACAAGTGACTTCGTGTACAACAATATAAAACATGTCACTGCTGCAGGATTTAAAACACACATTCCCACCCCACATCAGTTTCAAATAGTCCCAGGTAAAAGCCTCCCCTTATGGCTCAGCACATTTAACCAGAGAAGCTGAACCACACAGATGAAGGGCACAAATTCAATCCCTGGTCTGTGCTAAATTGGTTGATCTCAGGAAACTACTAAAAGTGTCTCAGTGCCTTTGGATTATGAATAAGGCTCAGTTGTGATGTCAATTCATGATAGTCAAAGACCTTCCAGAAATGTTGGGGAACATAGGGTCTAGTGAGAAGGAGGAACTGTATGAAATCAGTATTAGTAGGGAAATGGTATTAGGGAAATTCACAGAATCAGAATCACAGAATAATACAGTGCAGAAGAGGCCCTTCGGCCCATCGAGTCTGCACCGATGTATTAAAGACACCTGACCTGTCTACCTAATCCCATTTGCCAGCACTTGGCCCATAGCCTTGAATGTTATGACGTGCCAAGTGCTCATCCAGGTACTTTTTAAAGGATGTGAGGCAACCTGCCTCTACCACCCTCCCAGGCAGGGCATTCCAGACCGTCACCATCCTCTGGGTAAAAAAGTTCTTCCTCAAATCCCCCTTAAACCTCCCGCCCCTCACCGTAAACTTGTGGCCCCTCGTAATTGACCCTTCAACTAAGGGGAACAGCTGCTCCCTATCCACCATGTCCTTGCCCCTCATAATCTTGTACACCTCGATCAGGTCACCCCTCAGTCTTCTCTGCTCCAGTAAAAACAACCCAGGCCTATCCAACCTCTCTTCATACCTTAAATGTTCCATCCCAGGCACCATCCTTGTGAATCGCCTCTGCACCCCCCCCAGTGCAATCACATCCTTTCCATAATGTGGCGAACAGAATTGCACACAGTACTCCAGCTGTGGCCTTACCAAAGTTCTATACAACTCCAACATGACCTCCCTTCTTTTGTAATCTATGCCTCGATTGATAAAGGCAAGTGTCCCATATGCCTTCTTCACCACCCTATTAACCTGCCCTTCTGCCTTCAGAGATCTATGGACAAACACACCGAGGTCCCTTTGTTCCTCGGAACTTCCCAGTGTCAGGCCATTCATTGAATACTTCCGTGTCACATTACACCTTCCAAAGTGTATCACCTCACACTTTTCAGGGTTAAATTCCACCTGCCACCTTTCTGCCCATTTGACCATCCCGTCTATATCTTCCTGTAACCCAAGACACTCCACCTCACTGTTAACCACTCGGCCAATCTTTGTGTCATATGCGAACTTACTGATCCTACCCCACACATAGTCATCTATGTCATTTATATAAATGACAAACAATAGGGGATCCAGCACAGATCCCTGTGGTACACCACTGGACACTGGCTTCCAGTCACTAAAACAGCTGTCTGTCATCACTCTCTGTCTCCAACAGCGAAGCCAATTTTGAAACCACCTTATCAAGTTACCTTGTATCCCATGTGTATTTGCTTTCTTGATAAGTCTCCCATGTGGGACCTTGTCAAAGGCTTTGCTGAAATCCATGTAAACTACATCAACTGCACTACCCTCATCTACACACCTGGTCACATGCTGAAAAAAATTCAATCAAATTTGTTAGGCATGACCTCCCTCTGACAAAGCCATGCTGACTATTCCTAATCAAATTTTGCCTCTCCAAATGGACATAGATTCTCTCCTTCAGAATTTTCTCCAATAGTTTCCCTACCACTGACGTGAGATTCACTGGTCTATAGTTCCCTGGCTTATCTCTACAACCTTTCTTAAAGAGTGGGACCACATTAGCTGTTCTCCAGTCCTTTGGCACCTCCCCGGTGGCAAGAGAGGAATTAAAAATTTGGGTCAGAGCCCCTGCAATCTCCACCCTCACCGCCCACAGCATCACGGGACACAAATCGTCCGAACCTGGAGATTTGTCCACTTTTAAGCCTGCCAAAACCTCCAATACCTTGTCACTCCTTATGACAATTTGCTCAAGAACCTCACAGTCTCTCATTCTGAGTTCCATATCTACTTCCTCATTCTCTTGGAAGAAGACAGATGTGAAGTATTCATTCCCTACCAATGTCCTCTGGCTCCACCCACAGATTTCCCCCGTCAGTCCCTAATGGGTCCTACTCTTTCCCTGGTTATCCTCTTCCCAATGATATACTTATAGAATATCTTGGGATTTTCCCTACTTTTACCAGCCAGAGCTTTCTCATGTCCCCTCTTTACTCTCCTAATAGCTTCCTTAAGCTCCATCCTACACTTTCTGTACTCCACTAATGCTTCCATTGATTTGCTCTCTTTGTATTTGCGAAAAGCCTCTCTTTTCCTACTCATTGTACTCTGAATGTTTCTGGTCATCCATGGTTCTCTGGGCTTGTTGCTCCTACTTATTACCCTGGAGGGAACATGTTGGGCCTGTACTCTCCCCATTTCCTTTTTGAATACCCCCCACTGCTCTTCTGTAGATTTCCCGACAAGTAACTCTTTCCAGTCTACCTTGGCCAGATCCTGCCTTATTTTACTAAAATTCGCTCTCCTCTAATCCAAAACCCAATTAATGTTGGGAAAGTTGAAATCACCTAATATAATTACCCGATTATTATTTTTACACACCTCTGCGAATTGCGCACATATTTGCTCCTCAATTTCCCGCTGACTATCTGGGGGTCTATAACAAACACCTAGCAATGTGGCCGTCCCTTTTTTATTCCTAAACTCTACCCATAAAGCTTCATTTGATGCCCCCTGCAAGATATCATCTCTCCTTACTGCAGTAACTGATTCCTTAACTAATATTGCAATGCCCCCTCCTCCTTTACCCCCTCCTCTGTCTTGCCTGAAGATTCTATATCCCGGGATATTGAGCTGCCAATCCTGCCCCTCCCTCAACCATGTCTCCGTGATGGCTACTATATCACAATTCCACGTGTCAATCCTTGCCCTTAACTCATCTGTTTTACCTGAAATACTCCTGGCATTAAAGTAGAGGCCATCCATCCTGGTCTTACTCCCTTGAAACTTACTTCCACTATATTCCCTCTGACTTGTTTGGGATGGGATTGAAGGCCGATAAATCCCCAGGACCTGATAATCTACATCCCAGAGTACTTAAGGAAGTGGCCCTTGAAATAGTAGATGCATTGCTGGTCATTTTTCAAAATTCTATAGACTCTGGAACAGTTCCAATGGTTTGGAGGGTAGCTAATGTAACCCACTATTTAAAAAAGGAGGTAGAGAGAAAACAGGGAATTATAGATCAGTTAGCCTGACATCAGTAGCGGGAAAATTCTACAGTCCATTATAAAAGATGTAATAGCAGAGCACTTGGAAAACAATGACAGGATCGGACAAAGTCAACATAGATTTACAAAAGGGAAATCATGCTTGACAAATTTACTGGAATTTTTTGAGGGTGTAACTAGTAGAATAGATAATGGAGAACCAGTGGATGTGGTGTATTTGGACTTTCAGAAGGCTTTCGATAAGGTCCCACATAAGAGATTAGCATGCAAAATTAAAGCACATGGGATCGGGGGTAAGGTACTGACATGGATAGAGAACTGGGTGGCAGACAGGAAAGAAAGAGTAGGAATAAATAGGGCTTTTTCTGAGTGGCAGGCAGTGACTAGTGGGTTACCGCAGGGATCAGTGCTAGGACCCCAGCTATTCACAATATACATTAATGATATAGATGAGGGAATTAAATGTAATATATCCAAGTTTGCAGATGACGCAAAGCTGGGGGGGAGTGGGAGCTGTGAGGAGGATGCAGAGAAGCTCCAGTGTGATTTGGACAGGTTGAGTGAGTGGGCAAATACATGGCAGATGCAGTATAATGTGGATAAATGTGAGGTTATCCACTTTGGAGGCAAAAACAGAAAGGCAGATTATTATCTGAACGGCGATAGATTGGGAAAGGGGGAGGTGCAGCGAGACCTGGGTGTTCTTGTGCACCAGTCGCTAAAAGTAAGAACATAGAACATAGAACAGTATAGCACAGTACAGGCCCTACGGCCCACGATGTTGTGCCGAACATTTAACCTACTCTAATAATAAAAGTGAAAGATAGTCACAGCGAGAAATTGAGGCAATGCATCATAGTGATGTGAGTAATTTATGCCCTAATGTGTGAAAATGCAAATTTAAAATGAAAATAAATTGATCTATAATTCATTGAGCATCAGAGAGCCAAATGAAATTCAATTTTTTTTGCAATTCTCTGTCATAGAATCTTACAGTACAGGCCATTCTGCCCATTATGCCCATGCTGGCTCTTTGAAAAAGTTATCCAATTAGTCTCATTCCGCCCACGCTCTTTTCCCCATAGCCCTGCACATTTAGTATTTATCCAGTTCCCTTTTGGAAGTTAGTATTGAATCTGCTTCCGTCATGCTCTCAGGCGTTCCGGATCACAATGACCTACTGTATAAAAATAATTCTCTTCTTCCCCCCTGTAAGCATGCAAGTGCAGCAGGCAGTTAAGAAGGCAAATGGTATGTTGGCCTTCATAGTGAGAGGATTTGAGTATAGGAGTAAGGATGTCTTGCTGCAATTGTACAAGGCCTTGGTGAGACCACATCTGGAGTATTGTGTGCAGTTTTGGTGTCCTTATCTGAGGAAGGATGTTCTTGCTATGGAGGGAGTGCAGCGAAGGTTCACCGGACTGATTCCTGGGATGGCAGGACAGACATATGAAGAGAGATTGGGTCGATTAGGCTTGTATTCTCTGGAGTTTAGAAGAATGAGAGGGGATCTCTTGAAACCTACAAAATTCCAACAGGACTGGACAGACTAGATGCAGGAAGGATGTTCCCGATGGTGGGGGATCCAGGAACAGGGGTCACAGTCTAACGATAAGGGATAAGCCATTTAGGACAGAGATGAGGAGAGAATTCTTCACCAAGAGAGTGGTGAACTGTGGAATTCTCTACCACAGAAAGCAGTTGAGGCCAAATCATTAAATAAATATTCAAGAAAGAGTTATATGTAGTTCTTAATGGGATCAAGGGATACGGGGAGAAAGCGGGAACAGGTTACTGAGTTTGGATGATCAGCCATGATCGTATTGAATGGCGGAGCAGGCTCGAAGGGCCGAATGGCCTACTCCTGCTCCTATTTTTCTTTGTTTCTAAAGCTCACATGCAAATACGGCCACTTGGGATAAGAGCAGGCAATTGGTTTTAATAAAATTAATACGAGTAGGCTTACTACTATAAAATAGTTAATAAATGAAATATTCTGAAAAGCAATTTGGCAAAAGGAGGTGATAAATTTAGCAGTTGGGAATGATCTGTTTGTGTACAAATTTTGCAAGATTATTTTTGTGCATGTGCCTGTGTTATTATCGCAAATTTGATGTTAGTTTGCAAAATTAAATGCAGAGATTCTGATCTAACTGTGAAAGTCTTTGGTCATAATAGGAATTAATCAGTAACAAGACCTATGTGGAAGGCATGAGTTAATGACTTGGATGCTTGAGTTATAAGCAAATAAAGAGGAATTTGAGATGATAAAATAGTGTCTTGTTGATTAAAGGAAACTAAATTAGGCAACATACCAGAATGTCTCTTAATACCATGTTTGGGAAAACTGATTCAATTACCGCTTACTCTACTTTCAAGTAATAAATATACTCCATTATTATGAATAATAGAATATGGTGAGGGGGAATGATGTTTTCCTTTTAGGTTTCTCTGATGTGTACAGTTTTGCAAAGAAAAAAGTTCAGCAAATAATGATCAATTTATATCAGGAAATGGGACTTTCTTGACTGCAAAAATTAACTCATGGCAAGTCTGGGACATTGCCTGATTCCCAGCCTCCACTCGTGCCAGAGAGACTCTACACCACCAGGACAGCCTGCTAAAATAGGGCTTCCTACCATGCTATATGTGAATATCTATCCATACTTGCCTCTCTAACTTTCAGATGCATTGCTGTCTCTAAGGTTTATTTCATTAAATGTACCAATACATTAAAAAATCAGTTACTCTTATAACCTTTTAATATTGAGCAATATGGTTCTAGTGAAACATTCAGTTCAAAGTAGAAAAGTCACCCAGTTTGGGTAGGATAGGTTGTTGAAGGAAGCATGGGTGGAAATAGTGGAAGTTCTAGGCATAATCTTTAGATCAGCCTTAGATATTAAAGTGGTGCCAATGGACTGGCGGGTTGCAAATATTACACACCTGTTGAAAAAAGGGGAGAGGGATAAACCCAGTAACTAAAGGCCAGTCAGCCTAACGTGGTGGTGGGGAAAATTTCAGTTATTATAATCGGGGCAAAAGTAATTAGCACTTAGAAAACTATGGGTTGATCAATGACAACCAGCACGGATTTGTGAAAGGCCAACTGTGTCTGACAAACCCGACTGAGTTCTTCGATGAAGTCATGAAACACATGGGATCGAGGGTAAGGTACGGCTACTGTTCCATATATGGACTTCCAAAAGACATTTGATAAAGTGTCACATAGCAGACTTGTTAGAAAAATTGAAGCCTGCAGAATTTAAGGGACCGTGGCAGTACGAACATGAAATTGGCGGAGAGACAGAAAGCATAAAGTAGTGGTGAATGGTTGTTTTTCAGACAGGAGGGAAGTCTATGGTTGTGTTCCCTGGGGTCAGTATTAGGACCACAGCTCTTTTTGACATATATTAATGACCTGGACCAGGGTATACAGGGAACAATTTCAAAGTTTGCAAATGGCACAAAGCTTGAAAATGTAGTAAACAGGGAAGAGGATATAATCAGGAAGACAGACAGACTGATGAAATGGGCAGACACCTGGCAGGTGAAATTTAATGCAGAGAATTGTGAAGTGATGCAGTTTGGAAAGAAAAATGAAGAGACACAATATAAATGAAATGGTACAATTTTAAAGGCATTGCAGGAACAGAATGGCCTGGGGGGTTCACATACATGAATCTTTGAAGGTGGCAGGGCAAATTGATATGGCTGTTAAAAAAAGCATACAGGTTCTTCAGCTTAATAAACTGAGGCATAGAGTACAAAACTAAGTAAGTTATGCTAAACTTTTAGTAAATCACTGTTAGGCCTCATTTACAGTATTGTGTTCAATTTTTAGCATCACACTTTAGGAAGGTTGTCAAGGCCTTGCAGGGGCTACAGTGGAGATTTACCAATATGGTATCAGGGATGAGAGGCTTCAGTTACGTGGAGAGATGAGAGAAGCTGGGTCTTCTCTCCTTACAGCAGAGAAGGAACATAGGAATAGGAGTCAGCCATAGAGCTCCTTGAGCTTGCTCCACCTTTTGATTAGATGACGGCTTATCTGTACCTTAACTCTATCGGCCATGATTCTGTAACCCTCAAAGTGTAGTTGCTTAAATCTATCAACCAAAGATTTGACATTTTCAATTGAACTAGCTTCAACAGTTTTTTGAGATAGAGAGTTCTAGGTTTCCACTAGTTAAGGGAGATAAATAGAGGTGTTCAAAATTAGGAGTTTTGATTGACAGATAAGGAAAAATAGTTTCCATTTGTAAGAGAGTCAGGTACCAGAGAACATAGATTTAAGATAAATGGCACAAAATCCAGGTGGGAACTTAGAATTTTTCTTTATTATGTAGCAAGTTGTTGCAATCTGACATGTACTACATGAAAGGGTGTGAAAGCAGATTCAATAGTAACTTTCAAAAGGAAAAAGAGAAATGTTTGCAGAGCTATGGGATAGGAACACGGGAGTGGGCAAGAACCACCACAAAGACAATGGCCAGAATTTTACACCGCTCCAACGGGTCGGATGGTGGCATGGGGGCTGCGTAAAATTGAGCGGCAGGCTCCGGGAGGCCTACCTGCCCCGCTTCCACCTCCGGACAAGTTTACAGTGGTCAGGCGGGGGAGGGGGGGTGTGAAACGGCCCGCCTGCCTGAGGCCAATCAAGATCCTTAAGTGGCCACCTAACGGCTACTTAAGGGCCCTCGCCCTTAAGTGGGTGTGCTGGGGATGTGGAAGGCTGCTCAGCGATAGCTGCCGGCCTTTCCGTGCCCCGAAGTGGGGGCGGGCATGGCAGTCGGGCACAGGGTGCCCGATTGAGGGACGCTCCTGCCTCCCAACCCACCCCCAGGACCCAAGACACCCCCCCCCCCTTCCCCCAAACGATCACTCCAGCCTCACCAGGGAAGGACCGATCCCCCGGTGAGGCATGCCCCTACTTACCTTCCCTCCTCGATTCATAGCGTTGGCTGGGCTGCAGTCCCAGCAGTGGCCACCACTCCCAGTGGCGCTGCTGGGACTAAGAGCTGCCGGCCCGCTGATTTGCCAGCAGCTCACTGAGGCGGGACCTCCTCCCTCAAGTGGGTGGAAGTCCCGCATCGGGACAATTAAAGCCTGGGGACCCGTAAAATGCGGGACGGATCCCCGGGCTAGGCGGAAGCGGGTTCGCCACCGACTTTCACGTCGGAGTCATGCTCCCATCCATCCACTGTAAAATTCCAGTCAATGGGTCGAATGGCTGACCTCTGTGCTGTATGACTCTGATATACTGGTCTCTCCAGGACTTCCACTGATGTTCTACTGAAGTTATGACAAAGCTACAGACACCCCCTACAGAAATACAGAGCCAACATATTACTGTTAATAAACATCCACAGAATCACAGAATCATTACAGTGCAGAAGGAGGCCATTCATATATACCAGGAAGAGCTCGAGAGGTTAAAGGATGAGCATGCACACCACATAACTATGCACAATATACCAACAATTATGGCTGAGTGCCGGATATCAAGTGCAGCGTTTTCTTCCATGGGGTAAACATTCAGTTTTAGAAGTTTTCTTAGATCTTTATCTTTTATCCCAAGGTTATAAAGGCCATCCATAATTTTCCCTTCCTCTTTGAGGATATCTAGAATACTGGAAAAAGCACATGGATGAATGAGATTTAGTGACAGACAATGCAACAAGCACAGGAACATTTATCAGTTTCAATTGAAAATGCAGGTTAAACCTGGAAATAGCATGGCTAAGTCAATGCGAGGACTCCTCAAAAGTTTTCAATAGCCTATTAAATAGGACTACATATTTATTAAGCTCACAGAATATCATGTTTTAAAGAAATGTGAAATTATCTTCTCACTTAGCATTTGGCTAATAAAGTTCCTGATTTGCAGTTTTCATGTCAATATGACTAGCTGATTGCCATAAAGATGCAAAATCCTATTGGTTACAAAAGGAAGCAAAATAGAATACTTAGACACATTAAATTAGCTGACAGCTATCATTCAGTGTTGGCACTCTAACCTGTTAGTCTTAAGATTTTATGCTGAAACCAACATTTCCTCTAACTGTTTTTTTCTACGGAGTGCACAGGCAACTTATTGAAGTATGCGGCCCCTTTAATTTTTTTCACACATCAGGTGGATGTAAAGGATTCCACAGCACCATTTGAAGAAGATTGGAGATCCTTTTCTCCTGGTCAACATTGATCCCTCAACCAATGTCATGTTCAGTTGGAGTTACCATATTAATAGCTTCAACTCAACAGTTAGTTGCAAAATTAGGATTTTTGATTATATTGTTCTTTGCAATTTCATTAGTGCATTAATTTTTGATGCAGTTTGGGCCTGATGAGTTGTATTACCAAGCTTTCCAACTCCATTTCTGAAGAAAAGACTTGCATTTTTAGGTTTTTCCTAAACAAGTTACAATCAATGAAGTACATCTGTAGTGTATTCACTGTTGCAATAAAGGAATTGTGGCAACCAATTTGCACACAGCAAGCTCCCAGAAAAAGCAGTGAGATAATGATCAGATACTTTGCTTTTGTGATATTGGCCAGTGCACTAGGTATAGCTCCTGTGCTCTTCATCAAAATAATGCCATGGGGATCTTCTATGTCCACCTGAGGGGGAAGACAGGGCTTTGGTTTAAGAACAGCACTAAAGTGTCAACCCTGATTTTTGTGCTCAAATCCTGGAGTGGGACTTGCACCCACAACCTTCTGACTTAGAAATAAGAACGCTACCATCTGAGCCACATCTGACATTTGCAGCTACATTGCTTTCAGCTGCTATTCCACTTGCAGCAACTCAAGAAGGAAGAACATTATTGATGGATCAAGACAGGCAGTTACAACGATGTATGCGCAATGTCATAGAAGATCAATATTTTTAAATCATAGAATCATAGAAAGTTTACAGCACAGAAAGAGGCCACTTGGCCCATCTTGGCTGCGTTAGCCGAAAAACAAGCCACCCGGTCTAACATCACTTTCCAGCATTTGGTCCGTAGCCCTGCAGGTTACAGCACTTGAGGTGCATATCCAGACACCTTTTAAATGAGTTGAGGATTTCTGCCTCTACTACCCTTACAGGCAATGAGTTCCACCCTCATCTCCCCCCTAATCTTTCTACCGATCACTTTAAGCGCTTTTTGAAATAGTTTTGTAGTATTTGTAGAGAAAGCAAGCCTGAGACAACAGTGCCACAGACCCATTGCGTGGACCTGATCAAAGACACCAGCAGCAGAGGCAGAGGATTTAAAAGAGAGAGCGGGGGGAACAGTGTGGACTTGATCGGTGTATTTCCCAAAATGCAAAGAATGATGTCAGAGGACAGCAGGTAGGTGATTGGCTGGGGAGTATTACCTTTTTTTAAAAAATAAACCAGGGAAGTGGTTTAAACTAGGACCAGGAAAGTACTGTATTAAATTTATAGTTTAACTAGCTAAACTAATTAATAAAATATCAATCGGGGTAAGTATATCAATAAAGGGATTTAGTATTAGGAGTACCAGCTCTAAAGGCATTAATTAAAATTAACAGTTTATACAAGGTACTACTAGATTATAAAAGAATGAATAGAGATTCCTTTTAGATTATGGATGGGCAGCTGAGGCCTGTTGCTTGCAATTCCTGCCCCATGTGGAAACTTCACGAAACTTCACGTTTCTTGGGGAACCACTTGTGTTGGACGTGTCTCCAGCTGCTTAAGATCGAGTTCAGGATTTCCGACCTTGAGGGCAGCGGGAATCACAGTGGAGCATCAGGGAGTCTGAGAATTTCCTGCATAGTACGTTCCAGGAGTTGGTCACCTCACAGGCTGTGAGAGTTCAGGACAGTAGACGAGTGGCCATTTGGAAGAGTAGGAAGAGGTAGAGGTGTAAGATTCTTCGGGGTGTGTGCCACTCTCAAACCAGTATTCAGCGTTGAAGATTGCTGGCAGTGACGACACCTTGAAGGAGTTCAGTCCAGACCATGGTATCAATGGGAAATGGACTGCACAAGAGGGAACAGCAAACACTACAGCAGATTTCACATTTAGAGGGGCAGACAGGCATTTCTGTAACCGACATCATGAGTCCGGCATGGTGTGTTGCCTCCCTGTTGCCAGGGTAACGAACATCACGGAGTGTATAATATTCTGCAGGGGGAAGGGAGTGAGCCAGGAGTTGTGGTTGGTACCAAGGACATAGAGAGAGCTGGTATTGAGTCAGATTTTCAGGAGGTGTGGGGGGGGGGGGGGGGGGCGTTGGTGGTGGTGCTGAGAAAGTTAAAAAGTAGGACCTTGAAGATAGTAATGTCTGGACTAGTCCCAGTGCCGTGTACTAGCGAGAGTAGATAGTTGCTCCTCAACAGGACTGGGACCAATGGTGCACGCGGTGAGGTCCACTAGTGTGGCTGGGGAGTGTTGAAACTAAATTGGCAGGGGGTGGGAACCAGCATATAGAAGTAGAAAAAAGGAATAAGAGTGAGAGTGTTGGATAGTACTAGAAAAGGAAGGAGATAGGAGTAGAATAAGAAGGACTACGAGGAATACAAGGACAGATTTACAATGTATGTATGTAAAGGTACAAAGTGTGGTGAATACAGTCGGTGTGCTACGAGCACAAATAGCTGTGTAGGAATGTGATATAGTGGTAATAACAGAAATGTGGCTTAAAAATGGTGAGGACTGGTTGCTTAATATTCAGATACCAAGTGTTCAGAAGAGATCGGGAAGGAAGAAAGGGAGGTAGAGTGGCATTACTGATCAGGGAAGACATTGCCATTTTGAAATGGGATGATGTCCTTGAGGGTAAAGACAGAATCCATTTGGTTAAAGTTGAGAAGCAAAAATGGTATGATGGTGCGACTTGGGGTTTACTATAAGCCTCCAAATAGTGAGAGAGAAATAGAGGAGCAAATCCGCAAGGAAATGACAGAGATGCGCAAGAACTATAGAGTGGAGATATCGAAGGATATTAATTACCCAAATATTGATCAGTATAATGTTAGAGGTAAGGGTAAAGAGAGGGAGGATTTTCTGAAATGTGTTCAAGAGAATGTTCTTGGTCCAACCAGGAAGCAGGTATTGCTGGATTTGGTGCTGGGGAATGAGGTGGGCCGAGTGGACCAAGTGTCTTGGGGTAACACTTAGGTAAGAGGGATCACTGTAAGGTTTAGATTAGAAATGGAGGACAGCAAGGAACTATCCAAATTTGAAGAGAGCTAACTTTAGTAAGATAAGAGGGGAAAAAGCCAGGGTAAAATGGAATCAAAGATTGACAGGAAAAACTGTAACTGAACAATGAATGATGTTTAAGGAGGAGATGTTTCAGGTACAGGCTAGATACATTCCAACAAGGGTGAAATGTAAAGGAACAAAAGCCAGGGCTCCTTGGATTTTTTTTTTCATTCAGGCATGTGGGTGTGGCTAGCTAGGGCAGCATTTATTGCCCATCCCTAATTGCCCTTGAGAAGGTGGTGGTGAGCTGCCTTCTTGAACCGCTGCAATCCATTTGGGGTAGGTACACCCACAGTGCTGTGAGGAAGGGAGCTCCAGGATTTTGACCCAGCAACAGTGAAGGAACGGCGATATAGTTCCAAGTCAGGATGATGTGTGATTTGGACGGGAACTGGCGGGTGGTGGTGTTCCCATGCATTTGCTGCCCTTGTCCTTCTAGTTGGAAGAGGTCACGGGTTTGGAAGGTGCTGTCTAAGGAGCCTTGGTGCATTGCTGCAGTGCGTCTTGTAGATGGTACACACTGGTGCCACTGTGCGTCAGTGGTGGAGGGAGTGAATGTTTGTAGATGTGGTGCCAATCAAGCGGGCTGCTTTGTCCTGGATGGTGTCGAGCTTCTTGAATGTTGTTGGAGCTGCACCCATCCAGGCAAGTGGAGAGTATTCCATCACACTCCTGACTTGTGCCTTGTAGATGGAGGACAGGCTTTGGGGAGTCAGGAGGTGAGTTACTCGCCTCAGGATTCCCAGCCTCTGACCTGCTCTTGCAGCCACAGTATTTATGTGGCTATTCCAGTTCAGTTTCTGGACAATGGTGGCCCCTAGGATGTTGAGAGTGGGGGATTCAGCGATGGTAATGCCGTTGAATGTCAAGGTGAGATGGTTAGATTCTCTCTTGTTGGAGATGGTCATTGTCTGGCACTTGTGTGGCACGAATGTTACTTGCCACTTATCAGCCCAATGCCTGGATATTGTCCAGGTCTTGCTGCATTTCTACATGGACTGCTTCAGTATCTGAGGAGTCGCGAATGGTGCTGAACATTGTGCAATCATCAGCGAACATCCCCACTTCTGACTTTATGATTGAAGGTAGATCATTGATGAAGCAGCTGAAGATGGTTGGGCCAAGGACACTACCCTGAGGAACTCCTGCAGTGATGTCCTGGAGCTCAGATGATTGACCTCCAACAATCACAACCATCTTCCTTTGCGCTAGGTATGACTCCAGCCATCGGAGGGTTTTCCCCGATTCCCATTGACCTCAGTTTTGCGAGGGCTCCTTGGTGCCATACTCGGTCAAATGCTGCCTTGATGTCAAGGGCAGTCACTCTCACCTCACCTCTTGAGTTCAGCTCTTTTGTCCATATTTGAACCAAGGCTGTAATGAGGTCAGGAGCTGAGTGGCCCTGGCGGAACCCAAACTGAGCATCACTGAGCAGGTTATTGCTAAGCAAGTGCCACTTGATGGCACTGTTGATGACACCTTCCATCACTTTACTGATGATTGAGAGTGGACTGATGGGGTGGTAATTGGCTGGGTTGGACGTCCTGCTTTTTGTGCACAGGACATACCTGGGCAATTTTCCACATTGCAGGGTAGATGCCAGTGTTGTAGCTGTACTGGAACAGCTTGGCTAGGGGCGCGGCAAGTTCTGGAGCACAGGTCTTCAGTACTATTACCGGAATATTGTCAAGGCCCATAGCTTTTGCAGTATCCAGTGCCTTCAGTCGTTTCATGATATCACGCGGAGTGAATCGAATTGCCTGAAGTCTGGCATCTGTGATGCTGGGAACTTCAGGAGGAGGCCGAGATGGATCATCAACTAGGTACTTCTGGCTGAAGATTGTTGCAAATGCTTCAGCCTTATCTTTCACACTGATGTGCTGGACTCCCCCATCATTGAGGATGGGGAGATTTGCGGAGCCACCTCCTCCAGTTAGTTGTTTAATTGTCCACCACCATTCACGGCTGGATGTGGCAGGACTGCAGAGCTGAGATCTGATCCGTTGGTTATGGGATCGCTTAGCTCTGTCGATCGCATGCTGCTTACCAACTTGGGAAGCAGATAGTCCTGTGTTGTAGCTTCACCAGGTTGACACCTCATTTTCAGGTATGCCTGGTGCTGCTCCTGGCATGCCCTCCTGCACTCTTCATTGAACCAGGGTTGGTCACCTGGCTTGATGGTAATGGTAGAGTGGGGGATATGCCGGGCCATGAGGTCACAGATTGTAGTTGAGTACAATTCTGCTGCTGCTGATGGCCCACAGCGCCTCATGGATACCCAGTTTTGCATTGCTAGATCTGTTCGAAATCTATCCCATTTAGCACGGTGGTTGTGCCACACAACACGATGGACGGTATTATCAATGTGAAGGCGGGACTTCGTCTCCACAAGGACTGTGCGGTGGTCACTCCTACCAATACTGTCATGGACAGAAGCATCTGCGACAGGCAGATTGGTGAGGACGAGGTCAAGTATGTTTTTCCCTCTTACTGGTTCCCTCACCACCTGCCGCATCCCAGTCTAGCAGCTATGTCCTTTAGGACTCGGCCAGCTCGGTCAGTAGTGGTGCTAGCGAGCCACTCTTGGTGATGAACATTGAAGTCCCCCACCCAGAGTACATTTTGTGCCCTTGCCACCCTCAGTGCTTCCTCCAAGTGGTGTTCAACATGGAGGAGTACTGAGTCATCAGCTGAGGGAGGGCGGTAGGTGGTAATCAGTGGGAGGTTACTTTGCCCATGTTTGACCTGATGCTATGAGACTTCATGGGGTCCAGAGTCAATGTTGAGGACTACCAGGGCAACTCCCTCCCTACTGTATACCACTGTGCCACCACCTCTGCTGGATCTGTCCTGCCGGTGGGCCAGGACATACCCGGGGATGGTGATGGCAGTGTCTGGAACATTGTCTGTAAGGTATGATTCCGTGGGTATGCCTATGTCAGGCTTGACTAGTCTGTGGGACAGCTCTCCCAACTTTGGCACAAGCCCCCAGATGTTAGTAAGGAGGACTTTGTAGGGTCGACAGGGCTGGGTTTGCCGTTGTCGTTTCCGGTGCCTAGGTCGATGCCGGGTGGTCCGTCCGGTTTCATTCCTTTTTATTGACTTTGTAGCGGTTAGGTCATTTGTAGCTTGCTAGGCCATTTCAGAGGGCATGTAAGAGTTAACCACATTGCTGTGGGTCTGGAATCACATGTAGGCCAGACCAGGTAAGGACAGCAGATTTCCTTCCCTAATGGACATTGGTGAACCAGATGGGTTTTTACAACAATCGACAATGGTTTCATGGCCATCATTAGACTAGCCTTTAATTCCAGATTTATTAATTAAATTCAAATTCCACCTTCTGCCGTGGTGGGATTCGAACCCATGTCCCTCACGAAATACCCTGGGTCTCTGGGTTACTAGTCCAGTGATAATACCACTATGCCATTGCCTACCGTGATGGCAGAGATAGGGAATACGGCAAAACAAAAAAAAGCGGGTGTATGATGCACGTCAGGTGAATTCTTCAAGCGGCAACCAGGCCAAATAGTTGTGAGGGGAAGTGAAGAGGAAAGTAAGACTGACAAAGAGAGAATATGAGAATAGAATGGAAGTTAAAGGGATCCCAAAAATCTTCTACCGGCTTGGAAATATTAAGTGGGTAGGAAGAGGTGGGTTGGGGTCTATTAGGGACGAAGAGGGTGATATATGCTTACAGGCGCAGTACAAGGCTAGAATACTGAATGAGTACTTTGTATCGGCATTTACTAAGGAAGAGGATGCTGACAAAATGTCATTAGAAGCAGAGGTCGTATAGATAATGGATGGGGTGAAAACAGATGGGACCAATGCACTGGAAAAGCTTACTATGCTTAGAGTTGATGTCACTTGGTCCAGATGGCTTGCATCCTGAGTTGCTAAAGAAAGTAGGAGGAAAGAATGATTTACCATAACCTTCCCTAGATATGGGGGAGATGCCGGAGGATTGGAGAGTGGTGAAAGAACATATGAACAGATGAATTATGAGCAGGAGTAGGCCACTCAACCCCTCAAGCCTGCTCCACGATTCAATCAGCTCATGGCTGAACTGATTACTCCACATTTCCACATATCCCGATAACCTTCTACCCCCTTGCTTATCAAGAATCTATCTAACTCTGCCTTAAAAATATTCAAAGACTCTGCTTCCACTGCCTTTTGAGGAAGAGAATTCCAAACACTCACAACCCACTGAGAAGCAATTTCTCCTCATCTCCGTCTTAAATGGGCGACCCCTTATTTTTAAACCATGACCCCTAGTTCGAGATTCTCCCACAAGGGGAAACATCCTTTCCACGTCCACCCTGTCAAGACCCCTCAGGATCTTATATGCTTCAATCAAGTCGCCTCTTACTCTTCTAAATTCCAGCGGATACAAGCCTAGCCTGTCCAATCTTTCCTCATAATACAACCCACCCATTCCAGTTATTAGTTTAGTAAACCTTCTCTGTACTGCCTCCAACGCATTTACATCCTTCCTTAAATAAGACCAGTACTGTACACAGTACTCCAGATGTGGTCTCACCAATGCCCTGTATAGCTGAATCATAACCTTCCTACTTCTGTATTCAATTCCCCTCGTGATAAACAATAACATTCTATTAGCTTTCCTAATTATGTGCTGTACCTGCTTACTAACCATTTGTGATTCATGCACTAGGGCACCCAGATCCATCTGCATCTCAGAGCTCTGCAATCTCTCACCAGTTAGGTAATATGCTTCTTTTTTATTCTTCCTGCCAAAGTGGACAATTACACTTTCCCACATTATATTCCATTTGCCAGGTCTTTGCCCACTCATTTAACCTATCTATATCCCTCTGTGGCCTCCTTAAGTTACTTTCCTACATATCTTTGTGTCATCAGCAAATTTAGCAGTCATACCTTCAGTCCCTTCTTCTGAGTCATTTATACAAATTGTAAAAAGCTGAAGCCCCAGCATAGATCCCTGTGGCACACCACTCCTGACATCTTGCCAACCAGAAAATGACCCATTTATGCCGACTCTCTGTTCCCTGTTAGCTAACCAATCTTCTATCCATGCCAATATGTTACCCCCTACACCATGAGCTTTTATTTTATGCAATAACCTTTGATGTGGCACCTTATCAAATGCGTTCTGGAAATCTAAGTACAATACATCCACCGGTTTCCCCTTTATCCACAGCACATGTAACTCCCTCAAAGAACTCCAATAAATTGGTTAAACATGATTTCCCTTTCACTAAACATGTTGAATCTGCCTGATTACCTTGAATTTTTCTCTATGCCCTGCTAAAACATCTTTAATAATAGCTTCTGACATTTTCCCTAAGACAGATGTTAAGCTAACTGCCCTGTAGTTTCCTGCTTTCTGTCTCCCTCTCTTTTTGAATAAGGAGTTACATTCGCTATTTTCCAATCTGAAGGAACCTTCCTCGAGTCTGGGGAATTTTGGAAAATTAAAACTAACGCATCAACGATCTCACTAGCCACTTCTTTTAACATCCTAGGATGAAGTCCATCAGGAGCCGGGGACTTGTCAGCCCGCAGCTCCAACAATTTGTTCAGTACCGCCTGTAATGTTCTATGTTCTATGTTCTACCACTTCTCTGGTGATTGTAATTTTCTTGAGCTCCTCCCTTCCTTCCATTTCCTGATTTACAGCTAATACTGGGATATCCTCAATAGTGAAGACCAATGCAAAATATCTGTTCAATTCATCTGCCATCTCCTTATTATCCATTATTAATTCCCCAGACTCACTTTTTATATGACCATTGCTCACTTTGCTAACTTTTCTTTTTTAAATATCAATAGAAGCTCTACTATCTGTCTTTATATTTCTAGCTAGCTTTCTCTCGTACTCTAACTTTACCTTCCTTATCAATCTTTTAGTCATTTAGATTAGATTAGATTAGAGATACAGCACTGAAACAGGCCCTTCGGCCCACCGAGTCTGTGCCGAACATCAAGCACCCATTTATACTAATCCTACACTAATCCCATATTCTCAACAAACATTCTTTGCTGTTTTTTATATACTGTCCAATCTTCTGACCTGCCTCCTATCTTTGTGCAATTATAGGCTTTTTCTTTAAGTTTGATACTATCTTTAACTGTTTAGTTAATCACAGATGACGGGACCCATCCTTGGAATTTTTCTTTCTCGTTGAAATGTATCTATTCTGTGTATTCTGAAATATCCCCTGAAATGTCTGCCACTGTATCTTTATTGACCTATCCCTTAAACTGATTTGCCAGTTCACTTTAGCTAGCTCCGCTTTCACGCCCTCATAATTGCCCATATTTAAGTTTAAAATACTAGTCTTGAAAGCACTCTTCTCTCCCTCAAACTGAATGTAAAATTCAATCATATTATGATCGCTGCTACCTAGGGGTGCCTTGACTACGAAGTCATTAATTAATCCTATCTCGTTGCACAATACCAGGTCTAGTATAGCCTGCTCTCTGGTTGGCTCCAGAACATATTGTTCCAAGAAATTATCCCGAAAACATTCAAGAAAATGTGTAAGGACATTCCTTGTAACTACAGGAAAAAAACAGGACCTCTAGGGTTGTAATCTCTGGATTACTCCCTGTGCCATGTGCCAGTGAGGCTAGACATAGGAAGATAGTGCAGCTAAACACGTGGCTGAGCAGCTGGTGTAGAAGGGAGGGTTTCAGATATCTGGACCATTGAGCTCTCTTCAGGGACAGCTGGGACCTGCACAAGAAGGACGGATTGCATCTAAACTGGAAGGGCACTAATATCCTGGCTGCAAGGTTTTCTAGCGTCACTCGGGAGGGTATCAACTAGTGTGGCAGGGGGGTGGGAACCAGAGCAGTAGGACAGCTAGTGAAGTAAATGAGGAGGACATAGTAAATAAGGCCAGTAGGACTAAGAGGAAGAGTAGGCAGGGAGATGTTGCTGAGCACAGCAGGACTGGTGGTCTGAAGTGCATTTGTTTCAATGCAAGAAGTATAACAGGTAAGGCAGATGAACTTAGAGCTTGGAATAGTACTTGGAAATATGATGTTGTTGCTATTACAGAGACTTGGTTGAGGGAAGGGCAGGATTGGCAGCTAAATGTTCCAGGCTTTAGAAGCTTCAGGCAGGATAGAGGGGGATGTAAAAGGGGTGGGGGAGTTGCATTACTGGTTAAGGAGAATATCACAGCTGGACTGCGGGAGCACACCTCAGAGAGTTCATGCAGCGAGGCAATATGGGTGGAGCTCAGGAATAGGAAGGGTGCAGTCACGATGTTGGGGGTTTACTGCAGCCCTCCAACAGCCAGCGGGAGGTAGAGGAGCAGATATGTAGACAGATTTTGGAAAGATGTAAAGGTAACAAGGTTGTAGTGGTGGGTGATTTTAACTTCCCCAATATTGACTGGGACTCACTTAGTGCTAGGGGCTTGGATGGGGCAGAATTTGTGAGGAGCATCCAGGAGGGCTTCTTGCAACAGTATGTAGATAGTCCAACTAGGGATGGAGCCATTCTGGACCTGGTATTGGGGAATGAGCCCGGCCAGGTGGTCGAAGTTTCAGTGGGGGGGCATTTCGGGAGCAGTGACCATAATTCCATAAGTTTTAAGGTACTTGTCGATAAGGATAAGAGTAGTCCTCGGGTGAAGGTGCTAAATTAGGGGAAGGCTAATTATTACAATATTAGGCAGGAACTGAAGAATTTAGATTGGGGGGGGGGCGGGTAAATCAACATCTGACATGTGGGAGTCTTTCAAACGTCAGCTGATTAGAATCCAGGACCAGTATGTTCCTGTGAGGAAGAAAGACAAGTTTGGCAAGTTTCGGGAAGCTTGGATAACACGGGATATTGTGAGCCTAGTCAAAAAGAAAAAGGAAGCATTTGTACGGGCTGGAAGGCTAGGAACAGATGAAGCACTTGAGGAATATAAAGACAGTAGGAAGGAACTTAAGCAAGGAGTTAGGAGGGCTAAAAGGGGTCATGAAAAGTCAGTGGCAAACAGGATAAAGGAAAATCCCAAGGCTTTTATACATATATAAAGAGCAAGAGGGTAACCAGGGAAAGGGTTGGCCCACTCAAGGACAGAGATGGGAATCTATGCGTGGAGCCAGAGGAAATGAGTGAGGTGCTAAATGAGTACTTTGCATCAGTATTCACCAAGGAGAAGGACTTGGTGGATGATGAGCCTAGGGAAGGGAGTGCAGATAGTCTCAGTCATCTCATTATCAAAAAGGAGGAGGTGTTGGGTGTCTTGCAAAGCATTAAGGTAGATAAGTCCCCAGGGCCTGATGGGATCTACCTCAGAATACTGAGGGAGGTAAGGGAAGAAATTGCTGCGGCCTTGACAGAAATCTTTGTATCCTCATTGGCTACAGGTGAGGTCCCAGAGGACTGGAGAATAGCCAATGTTGTTCCTTTGTTTAAGAAGGGTGGTAAGGATAATCTAGGAAATTATAGGCCGGTGAGCCTTACGTCAGTGGTGGGGAAACTATTAGAGAGGATTCTTCGGGACAGGATTTACTCCCATTTGGAAACAAACGAACTTATTAGCGAGAGACAGCATGGTTTTGTGAAGGGGAGGTCGTGTCTTACTAATTTGATTTGAGTTTTTTGAGGAAGTGACAAAGATGATTGATGAGGGAAGGGCGGTGGATGTTGTCTACATGGACTTTAGTAAAGACTTTGACAAGGTCCCGCATGGCAGACTGGTGCAAAAGGTGAAGTCACACGGGATCAGAGGTGAGCTGGCAAGATGGATACAGAACTGGCTCAGTCACAGAAGACAGAGGGTAAGAGTGGATGGGTGTTTTTCTGAATGGAGGGATGTGACTAGTGGTGTTCCGCAGGGATCAGTGCTGGGACCTTTGCTGTTTGTAGTATATATAAATGATTTGGAGGTAAATGTAGCTGGTCTGATTAGTAAGTTTGCGGACGACACAAAGGTTGGTGGAGTTGCGGATAATGATGAGGATTGTCAGAGGATACAGCAGGATATAGATCGGTTGGAGACTTGGGCGGAGAAATGGCAGATGGAGTTTAATCCGGACAAATGTGAGGTAATGCATTTTGGAAGGTCTAATGCAGGTGGGAGGTATACAATAAATGGCAGAACCCTTAGGGGTATTGACAGGCAGAGAGATCTGGGCTTACAGGTCCACAGGTCACTGAAAGTGGCAACGCAGGTGGATAAGGTAGTCATGCTTGCCTTCATCGGTCGGGACATAGAGTATAAAAATTGGCAAGTCATGTTGCAGCTGTACAGAACTTTAGTTAGGCCACACTTAGAATATTGTGTGCAATTCTGGTCGCCACACTACCAGCAGGACGTGGAGGCTTTGGAGAGGGTACAGAGGAGGTTTACCAGGATGTTGCCTGGTCTGGAGGGCATTAGCTATGAGGAGAGGTTGGAAAAACTCGGATTATTTTCACTGGAACGACGGAGGTGGAGGGGCGACATGATAGAGGTTTACAAAGTTATGAGCGGCATGGACAGAGTGGATAGTCAGAAGCTTTTTTCCAGGGTGGAAGAGTCAGTTACTCGGGGACATCGGTTTAAGGTGCGAGGGGCAAAGTTTAGAGGGGATGTGCGAGGCAAGTTTTTTCCACAGAGGGTGGTGGGTGCCTGGAACTTGCTGCCAGGGGAGGTGGTGGAAGCAGATACGATAGCGACGTTTAAGAGACATCTTGACAAATATATGAATAGGAAGGAATAAAGGGATATGGGCCCCGGAAGTGCAGAAGGTGTTAGTTTAGGCAGGCATCAAGATCGGCGCAGGCTTGGAGGGCCGAATGGCCTGTTCCTGTGCTGTACTGTTCTTTGTACAGGTCGATTTTTAACAGTTTAACATCTGTGGTGGGTAAGGTTTTAGAAACAATAATCAGGGGGACAAAAAAGCAACAGGCACTTGAAAAGTTTTAGTTAATTAAGGAGAGTCAGCATAGATTTGTAAAAGGCAGATCATCCTTGAATTTTTTAATGAAGTAACAGAAAAGGATGATGTAGAGAATACAAGGGAAATCCAAGGGATGTTGCCTATATGCATTTTAAGAAAGTGTTTGATAAAGTACCACATAAAAGGCTGCTTCACAAAATTGAGGCTCGTGGAATAGATGGATCAGTGTCAGCTTGGGTGAGACATTGGCTTAAGGACAGAAAACAGCAAGAAAACAACAACAACAGGAAATGGTTATTTTTCAGACCGGAGGATGATAGACATCAGTGTTCCCCAAGGTTCAGTGCTAGGACCACTGCTTTTTTGATGAATATAAATGATTTGGATATTGGAATACAGAGTAAAATTACAAAATTTTCCAATGATACCAAACTTGGAGGTGTGGCAGACAGTGAGGATGGGACCAACCGACTGCAACAAGACATCGATAGGCTAGTAGAATGGGCAGACAAGCGGGAGATTGAATTTAATACAGATAAGTGTGAGGTAATGCATTTTGGCAAAAGGGATAGGGAATGACAATACAGACTTAACGACACAGTTCTAAAGAGTGTATAGGGATAGAAGGACCTGCGGACTCATGTGGCAGATGTTGAGAGAGTCGCAAAGCATATGGGATCTGAGGCTTCATAAATAGAGGCATTGAGTACAAAAGCATGGAAATTATGCTGAACCTTTATAAAGCTCTAGTTAGGCTAGTGTTGCATCCAGTCTGGTCACCACATTTTAGGAAGGATGTGACGGTCCAGGAGAGAGTGCAGAGGAGATTTACCAGAATGGTTCCAGGGATGAGGTATTTTAGCTTCAAGGTTAGGTTGGAGAAACTGGGGTTGTTCTCCTTGGACAATGGTCCACTGCACAGATGCCGGTGCCACTTTTAAAGGGCTTCCTGCCCTTCAGTTTAATTTACATTTTTAAAGTTTCAGGAGTTATAAAATGAAAATGAAAAATGTATTAAAAGTTTCAATCCCCTTTCCCACCCTCCCCATGACTAAACTCTTTATTAATTGCACTCTCCCCCCAAAAAAAACTTACCTCGCAATCCCGACCTTTCCCCCCAAAAGTTTATAACCTTTTACTTTCAACCTCTTCCCACCAACCTCTCCACCAATCGCATTAGTCTTCCCTGATAACACCCCCCGCACTGAAAACTTATCTGCTCCACCCTCCCAACCAGCGTTCCGCCTCGGATCTCCAAACAGAGATCCGAAGGTGCGGGAGTTCCGGCAACCGACCAGAATATCGCAGCAGGGTGGCTGTCAGCAGCAGATATGTGATTAATTCATTAATTTGAATGTATTAACATATTTAAATTGTAATGCCGCCACCGAGTGGCAGAGGGGCTGCCATGAGGCCTTGCCGCTGCCGGTAATATGGGGCCAACTCTTCCAGGCATCGAGGCCCATGGTGGGCCTCTCCCACTGGTATTTTCCAAGCCCCCACGCCATGACCCCCAATGTCAGGGGCCCGGTAAAATTCAGCCCCACATTTGGCATACTGTGTACAATTTTGGTCTCTTTACCGAAGAAAGGATATAATTGCATGAGAAGCAGTTATAAAAAGTTCACTTGACTGTTTCCTGGGATGAAGGAGTTATCCTATGCAGAAAGGTTGGACAGGTTGGGCCTGTATCCATTGGAGTTCAGGAGAATGAGAGGTGATCTTATTGAGACATGTAAGATCCTGAGGGGACTTGACTGGGTGAATGCTGAGAGGATATTTCCCCTTATGAGAGAGACTAGAACCTGGGGAGACTGCTTAAAAATAAGTGGTCTCCCATTTAAGACAGAGATGAAGAGAAATGATTTCCCTTAAGGTTGCTAGACTGTGGAATTCTCTTCCCCAGACAGTAGTGCAGGGAGGGTCACTGAATATTGTTAAGGCTGAGTTAGATAGATTCTTGATTGACAAGGGAGTCAAAGGGTTTAGTGGGGAGACAGGAAAGTAGAGGTAAGGCCACAATCAGATCAGCCCTGATCTTATCAAATGGCGGAGCAGGCTCAAGGGGCCGAATGCCCTACTCCTGCTCCTAATTCGTATGTTCGTATGTATGTTGTGCACCGTCCTGCATAGTCACATGCAATCCCCAGAAAGAGAATCGTATAGAGCACTCACCTTGACAGACCGAACTAGGTCATTGTACATATGAATCAGGAGCAGGAGGTTTTTTCCATTCATTCATGGGATGTGGGCGTCGCTGACTGGGCCAGTATTTATTGCCCATCCCTTATTGCCCATGAGAAGGCGGTGGTCAGCTTCCTTCTGGAACCACTACAGTCCATGTGAGGTAGGAACACCCACAGTGCTGTTAGGAAGGGAGATTCAGGATTTTGACCCAGCGACAATGAAGGAATGGTGATATAGTTTCAAGTCAGGATGATGTTTTAGTTTAGTTTAGAGATACAGCACTGAAACAGGCCCTTCGGCCCACCGAGTCTGTGCCGACCATCAACCACCCATTTATACCAATCCTACACTAATCCCATATTCCTACCAAACATCCCCACCTGTCCCTATATTTCCCTACCACCTACCTATACTAGTGGCAATTTATAATGGCCAATTTACCTACCAACCTGCAAGTCTTTTGGCTTGTGGGAGGAAACCGGAGCACCCGGAGAAAACCCATGCAGACACAGGGAGAACTTGCAAACTCCACACAGGCAGGACCCAGAATTGAACCCGGGTCGCTGGAGCTGTGAGGCTGCAGTGCTAACCACTGCGCCACTGTGCCGCCCGTGATGTGTGACTTGGAGGGGTACTTGCAGGTGGTGGTGTTCCCATGCATTTGCTGCCCTTGTCCTTCTAATTGATAGAGGTTGCAGGTTTGGAAGGTGCTGTCCAAGGAGCCTTGGTGCGTTGCTGCAGTGCATCTTGTAGATGGTAAACACTGCTGACACTGTGCGTCGGTGGTGGAGGGGGTGAATGTTAGTGGATGGGGTGCCAATCAAGTGGGCTGCGTTGTCCTGGATGGTTGCGAGCTTCTTGAGTGTTGTTGGAGCTGCACCCATCCAGACAAGTGGAGAGTAGATAGTGGACAGGCTTTGGGGAGTCAGGAGGTGAGTTACTCACTGCAGGATTCCAAGCCTCTGACCTGCTCTTGTAGCCACAATATTTATATGGCTACTCCAGTTCAGTTTCTGGTCAATGGTAGCCCCTAGGATGTTGATAGTGGGGGATTCAGCGATGGTAATGCCATTGAATGTCGTGGGGAGATGGTTAGATTCTCTCTTATTGGAGATAGTCATTGCCTGGCACTTGTGCGGTGCCAATGTTACTTGCCACTTATCAGTCCAAGCCTGGGTACTGTCCAGGTCTTGCTGCATTTCTACACAGACTGCTTCAGTATCTGAGGAGTTGCGAATGGTGCTGAACATTGTGCAATCATCAGCGAACATCCCCACTTCTGACCTTATGATTGAAGGAAGGTCATTGATGAAGCAGCTGAAAATGGTTGGGCCGAGGACACTACCCTAAGGAACTCCTGCAGTGATGTCCTGGAGCTCAGATGATTGACCTCCAACAACCACTACGCTAGGTATGACTCCAACCAGCGAAGAGTTTTCCCCTTGATCCCCACTGACTTCAGTTTTGCTTGGGCTGCTTGATGCCAGCCCCTGTCAAATGCTGCCTTGATGTCAAGGGCAGTCATCTCACCTCACCTGTTCAGTTCAGTTCTTTTGTCCATGTTTGAACCAAGGCTGCAATGAGTTCAGCAGCTGAGTGGCCCTGAGCTATTGCTGAGCAAGTGCCACTCGATAGCACTGTCGATGACACCTTCCATCACTTTACTGATGATTGAGAGTAGACTGATGGGGCGGTAATTGGCCGGGTTGGACTTGTCCTGCTTTTTGTGTACAGGACATACCTGGGCACATTTCCACATTGCAGGGTAGATGCCAGTGTTCTGCATGTCCTGGAACAGCTTGGCTAGGGGCACGGCACGTCCTGGAGCACAGGTCTGCAGTACTATTGCCGGAATATTGTCAGCGCCCATAGCTTTTGCAGTATCCAGTGCCTTCAGTCGTTTCTTGATATCACGTGGAGTGAATCGAATTGGCTGAAGTCTGGCATAGGTGATGCTGGGGACATCAGGAGGAGGCCGAGATGGATCATCAACTCGGCACTTCTGGCTGAAGATTGTTGCATATACTTCAGCCTTATCATTCGCACTGATGTGCTGGGCTCCCCCATCAGCGAGGATGGGGTTATTTGTGGAGCCACCTTTTCCAGTTAGTTGTTTTATTGTCCACCACCATTCACAGCTGGATGTGGCAGGACTACAGATCTTAGATCTGATCCGTTGCTAATGGGATCACTTAGCTCGGTTTGCTGCTTACGCAGTTTGGCACGCTCGAAGTCCTGTGTTGTACCTTCACCAGGTCGACACCTCATTTTGAGGTATGCCTGGTGCTGCTCCTGGCAGGCCCTGCTGCACTCTTCATTGAACCAGGGTTGGTCTCCTGGCTGGATGGTAATGGTAGAGTGGGGGATATGCCTGGCCATGAGGTTACAGATTGTGGTTGAGTACAATTCTGCTGCTGCTGATGGCCCACAGCGCCTCATGGATGCCCAGTTTTGCATTGTTAGATCTGTTTGAAATCTATCCCATTTAGCACGGTGGCAGTGCCACACAACACGATGGACGGTATTATCAATGTGAAGGCGGGACTTCGTCTCCACAAGGACTGTGCGGTGGTCACTCCTACCAATACTGTCATGGACAGGTGAAGCAGCGATTTACTTGTACTTCTTTCAATGTAGTATACTGTATTCGCTGCTCACAGTGTGGTCTCCTCTCCATTGGGGAGACCAAGCACAGACTGGGTGACCGCTTTGCGGAACATCTCCGCTCAGTCCACAAGCAGGACCCTGAGCTTCCGGTTGCTTGCCATTTCAACACTCCCCCCTGCTCTCATGCTCATATCTCTGTCCTGGGATTGCTGCAGTGTTCCAGTGAACATCAACGCAAGCTCGAGGAACAGCATCTCATTTACCGATAAGGCACACTACAGCCTGCCGGACTGAACATTGAGTTCAATAATTTCAGAGCATGACAGCCCCCCATTTTACTTTCATTTTTAGTCATTTTTTCTTCCTTTTTTTTACATTCTTTTTTACATTTTTTACAATTTTTTTTTTGCATTTATTTCATTTCATCTTACATCTGTTCAGTTTGCTTACCCACTGTTTTTTTCAGGTTTGCACTTGCTGCTGTTCAATATTCAGTATATTAACACCTAATCTGTACTAATGCTTTGTCTTTCAACACACCATTAACATATTGTTTGCCTTTGCTCCGTGACCTTTTGGTCAGCTATGTGGCCTGGTCCAATCTAGACCTCCTTTGTTATCTCTTGACCCACCCCCACCTCACTTGCTTATAACCTGTGACTTTTCTAATATTTGTCAGTTCCGAAGAAGGGTCACTGACCCGAAACGTTAACTCTGCTTCTCTTTTCACAGATGCTGCCAGACCTGCTGAGTGGTTCCAGCATTTCTTGTTTTTATTTCAGATTTCCAGCATCCGCAGTATTTTGCTTTTATGAGAGAGGTGAGTAGGTGGCTAGGGAACAGAGTATGTGGCAGGGTTTGAAGACAGGAAGGACAGGAGGGCAATGAACACAAAAGCAAGAGAACAATGAGTTGAGATAGAAGTGCAGAGGTAGAGGAAGGAAAGTAGCAAAGATATCCCAGTGCGAAACTTGGAATGGGCGATAGAAAATGAGGATTTTAAATGAGAGGTGACAGGGTGAAACAAAATGAGATGCACAAAGGAGGACAAGTTGCCAGATGAGTAGGGGAACAAATCACCTTCCAGCATTTGGTCCGTAGCCCTACAGATTACGGCACTAGAGGTACATATCTAGACTCCTTTTGAAAGAGTTGAAGGTTTCTGCCTCAACTACCCTTTCAGGCAGTGAGTTCCAGATCCCCACCACCCTGTGTGAAAATTCTTTTCCTCATCTCCCCTCTAATTTTTCTACCAATCACTTTAAATCTATGCCCCCAATCACTGACCTCTCTGTTAAGGCAAATAGACCCTTCACCTCCGTTCTATCCAGGTCCCTCAAAATTTTGTACATTTCGATCAGATCTCCCCTCAGCCTTCTCTGTTCCCAGCTTATCCAATCTTTTCTCATAGCTGCATTTTTCCAGTCTCGGCAACATCCTTGTAAATCTCCTCTGTATCCTCTCAAGTGCAATTACATCCTTTCTGTAATGTGGTGACTCGAACTGCACACAGTGCTCAAGTTGTGGCCTAACCAATGATGTATACAGTTCCAGCATAACCTCCCTACTCTTATACTCAGCTAATAAAGGAAAGGATTCCATATGCCTGCTTAACCATCTTATCGACCTGTCCTGCTACCTTCAGCGATCTGTGGACATTCACTCCAAGGTCCTCGTGAATTCACTTCCTCGACACTCTTAGTATTTTCTCATTAATAGTGTATTCCTTTGCCTTGTTTGATCTCCTCAGATGTATCACCTCACACTTCTCCGGGTCGAATACCATTTACTTTTCTGCCCATCTGACCAGTCCATTGATATCTTCCTGCAGCCTACAGCTATCCTCCTCGTTATCTACCACACGGTCAATCTTTGTGTCGTCTGCAAACGTCTTGATCATGCCCCCTAAATTTACCTCCAAATCGTTAATATATAGCACAAAAAGCAGGGGACCCTGTACTGAGCCTTGCAGAACGCTGCTGAAAACAGCCCACCAGTCACAAAAACACCTGTCAAAAATTACCCTTTGTTTCCTGCCACTGAGTCAATTTTGTATCCACCTTGCCACATTTCCCTGGATTCCATGTGGGACCTTGTCAAAAGCCTTGCTAAAATCCATGTAGACCGCATCAACTGCACTACCCTCAGCTATCTTCCTTGTTACTGCTTCAAAAAATTCGATCAAGTTGGTCAGACAAGATCTTCCCTTAACAAATCCATTCTGACAATCCTTGACTAATCTGTGCCTTTCTAAGTGACAGTTTATCCTGCATCTCACAATTACTGCATTAACTTTTCTGTAGCCTATGCAAACTCTAATTGAACCATCAGGTTTAGGCTCTAATACTACTGGCAAACTCCAGCTGCTTTGACTGGCTTCAATTAGGTGGATTTCCAACAGGTATTGGATTTCTGCCTTTACCTGGGCCTGTTTCTCTGGACTTAAGTGATAAGGATGCTGTTTTAAAGGAAAGGATTTCCCTACATCCACATCATGTGTGGCTAAGGTTGTATATCCTGGCTTATCCCTACAGACTCTTTTAAATGCTGTGAGTTGCCTTTTAGGTCTTCTCGTTGTTCTGCATCTAAATATGAAAGCATTGTGTCCAATCTCCCTAACAATTTAGTATTAGCTAACTGGATAGCAGAAAGTTCAATTTGAGAATTGTCAAGGCTTCCTTCTGCCTCATCCTCACTATCCCTTTCGTCCTTCACTGACTACCTGACATACCTGTGCTTGATTATCCTCCTCCCGGCAGTGATATTGTTTCAACATATAGCTGTGACACAGCCGATACTTTTTCCGGCAATCTGGGGTGTCAATCAAATAATTTACTTTACCAATTCTCTTGACCACTTTATATGGACCACTGAACCGTGCTTTTAACAGTTCACCCTGTAAAGGCAGTAATACTAACACTTCATCCCCTGGTTGAAATGTTCGGATTTTGGCATGCTTGTCTGCCCATTTTTTTATAGTTGTTTGGAGTGTTTAAGGTGTTCCTGAGAAAGTTTGCAAGCTCTCGTGAGCCGTTCCCAGAACATGGATACATAATCTAGCACAGACGATTCGTCCCTTTGTTCTAAAAACCTTTCTTCAATCGGGGGGACTGTGAGCTGTGAGGAGGATGCAAAGAGGCTCCAAGGTGATTTGGACGAATTGGGTGAGTGGGCAAATGCATGGCAGATGCAGTATAATGTGGATAAATGTGAGGTTATCTTTGGTTGCAAAAACAGAAAGGCAGATTATCTGAATGGTGATAGATTGGAAAAGGGGGAGGTGCAACGAGCCTTGGGTGTCCTTGTACACCAGTCGCTGAAAGCAAGCATTCAGGTGCAGCAAGCAATTAGGAAGGCAAAAGGTATGTTGGCCTTTGTTGCAAGAGGATTTGAGTTATACAGTGCCTTGGTGAGATCACATTTGGAGTATTGTGTGCAGTTGTGCTCTCCTTATCTGAGGAAGGATGTTCTTGCCGTGGAGGGAGTGCAAAGAAGATTTGCTCGGCTGATTCCTGGGATGACAGGATTGACGTATGAGGAGAAATTGGGTCGACAAGGCCTATATTCACTAGAGTTTAGAAGAATGAGAAAGGATCTCACAGAAACCTATAAAATTCTAACAGGACTAGACAGGCTAGATGAAGGGAGGACATTCCCGATGGCTGGGGAGTCCAGAACCAGGGGTCACAGTCTCAGGATACGGGGTATGCCATTTAGAACCGAGATGAGTAGAAATTTCTTCACTCAGAGGGTGGTGAACCTGTGGAATTCTCTACCGCAGAAGGCAGTGGAGGCCAAGTCATTAAATATATTCAAGAAGGAGACAGATATATTTCTTAATGCCAAAGGGATCAAGGGATATGGGGAGAAAGCAGGAACAGGGTACTGAATTAAATGATCAGCCATGATCTTTTTTGAATTGCACAGCAGGCCCGAAGGGACGAATGGCTGACTCCTGCTGCTATTTTCTATGTTTTAGAGGACCTCTTGTCTCATGTAAGTAAACTAATTCCAAAGGACTAAAAACAGTAGACTCATTAGGTGAATCCCTGGTGCAAACAAAAGAAATTCTAGCCCTTTATCCCAATCATGGGGATATTCATGATAGTATGCCCTGATCATCATTTTGAGGGTCTGATGGTACCTTTCTAAAGCTCCTTGTGTATGTGGGTGGTAAGCTGAAGACTTCAACTGTGTTATACCCAAATTACCCATAACTTTCTGAAAAATGTTAGACATAAAATTGGAACCTTGACCCGACTGAATCTCAATTGGTAATCCATATCTGGTGAAGAACTGGGTTAACTTCTCTTCCACAACCCGAGCAGAAAGTGTTCTCAAGGGCATGGCCTCTGGGAACCGAGAAGCCACATCCATGATAGTGAGTATATATTGTCCCGCTTTTGTTTTTGGTAAAGGTCCGACACATTCTACCAACACCCTACTAAATGCTTCCCTAATAACTGGGAATTAGAGGTGCTGGTTTTTTGGCAGGCTGGGATTTTCCCACATCTGGCACCTATGGCATGTTTTACAAAATTGCACTGCGTCCTTGGACTAACATGGGAGGCGGTGGTGTACTGGTATTGTCACTGGACTAGTAACCCAGAAACCCAGGGTATTGCTCTGGGGACATGCTTTCTGATCCCACCATGGCAGAAGGTGGAATTTGAATTCAATTAATAAAAATCTGGAATTAAAAGCTAGTCTAATGATGGCCATGAAACCATTATCAATTGTTGTAAAAACCCATCTGCTTCACTAATGTCCTTTGGGAAGGAAATCTGCTGTCCTTACCTGGTCTGACCTACATGTGACTCCAGACCCACAGCAATGTGGTTGACTCTTAAATGCCCTCTGAAATGGCCTAGCAAGCCACTCAGTTGTATCAAACTACTACAAAGTCGATAAGGAATGAAACCGAACGGACCACCCGACATCGACCAAGGCACCGGAAGCGACAATGGCAAACTCAGCTATGTCGACCCTCCAAAAACCCTCACGAGCATCTGGCGGGTTGTGCCAAAGTTGGGAGAGATGTCCCACAGACAGGCAACAACCTGACATAGTCATACGGAATCATACCTTGCAGACAATGTCCCAGACGCCGCCATCATCGTCCCTGGATATGTCCTATCCCACCCACCGGCAGGACAGACCGGGCAGAGGTGGTGGCACAGTGTATACAGCCGGGGGGGAATTGTCCTGTGAGTTCTCAACATTGACTCCGGACCCCATGAAGTCTCATGGCATCAGGTCAAACGTGGACAAGGATACCGCCGACAGATTATCACCTACCGCCCACCTCCCTCAGCTGATGAATGTTTAACAGCACTTGGAGGAAGCACTGAGGGTGGCAAGGGCACAGAATTTACTCTGGGTGGGAGACTTCAATGTCCATCATCAATAGTGGCTCGTTAGCACCACTACTGACCAAGCTGGCCGAGTCCTAAACAACATAACTACTAGACTGAGTCTGCGGCAGGTGGTGAGTACCAACAAAGGGGAAAAATATACTTGACATCGTCCTCATCAATCTGCCTGCCGCAGATGTATCTGTTCAGGACAGAATTGGTAGGAGTGACCACTGCACAGTCCCTGTGGAGACGAAGTCCCGCCTTCACATTGAGGATACTCTCCATCGTGTTGTGTGGCACAACCACCGGGCTAAATGGGAGAGATTTCAAACAGATCTAGCAATGCAAAACTGGGCATCCATGAGGCGCTATGGGCCATCAGCAGCAGAATTGTACTCAACCACAATCTGTAACCTAATGGCCTGGCATATATCCCACTCTACCATTACCATCAAGTCTGAGGACCAACCCAGGTTCAATGAAGAGTGCAGGAGGGCATGCCAGGAGCAGCACCAGGCATACCTCAAAATGAGGTGTCAACCTGGTGAAGCTACATCACAGGACTACTTGCCTGCCGAACAGCGTAAGCAGCATGTGATAGGCAGAGCTAAGTGATCCCATAACCAACGGACCAGATTAAGCTCTGCAGTCCTGCCGCATCCTGTTTGAATGGTGATCGACAATTAAACAACTAACTGGAGGAGGTGGCTCCACAAAAATATGCCCATCCTCAATGATGGGGGAGCCCAGCACATCAGTGCAAAAGATAAGGATGAAGCATTTGCAACAATATTCAGCCAGAAGTGCCAAGTGGATGATCCATCTCGGCCTCCTCTGAAGTCCCCAGCTAGTCTTGAGCCAATTTGATTCACTCCGCGTGAAATCAAAGGCACTGGATACAGCAAAGACTATGGGCCCTGATAACATTCTGGCAATAGTACTGAAGACCTGTGCTCCAGAACTAGCTGCACCCCTCGCCAAGCTGTTCCAGTACAGCTACAACACTGGCATCTACCCGACAATGTGGAAAGTTGCCCAGGTATGCCCTGCACACAAAAAGCAGAACAACTCCAACCCGGCCAATTACCACCCCATCTGTCTACTCTTGATCATCAGCAAAGTGATGGAAGGTGTCGTCGACAGTGCTATCAAAAGGCACTTGCTTAACAATAACCTGTTCAGTGATGCTCAGTTTGGGTTCCGCCAGGGCCACTCAGCTCCTGATCTCATTACAGCCTTGGTTCAAACATGGACAAAAAAGCTGAACTTAACAGGTGAGGTGAGAGTGACTGCCCTTGACATCAAGGCAGCATTTGACCGAGTATGGCATCAAGGAGCCCTAGCAAAACTGAGGTCAATGGGAATCAGGGGAAAACTCTCCATTGGTTGGAGTCATACCTAGTGCAAAGATCCATCATCTCAGCTCCAGGACATCACTGCAGGAGTTCCTCAGGGTCGTGTCCTCGGCCCAACCATCTTCAGCTGCTTCATCAATGACCTACCTTCAATCATAAAGTCAGAAGTGGGGATGTTTGCTGATGATCGCACAATGTTCAGCACCATTCGTGACTCCTCAGATACTGAAGCAGTCCATCTGGAAATGCAGCAAGACCTGGACAATTTACAGGCTTGGACTGATAAGTGGCAGTAACAATCACGCCACACAAGTGCCAGGCAATGACCATCTCAAACAAGAGAGAATCTCTCCTTGACATTCAATGGCAGTACGATCGCTGAATCCCGCACTATCAACATCCTGGGGGTTACCATTGATCAGAAACTGAACTAGAGTAGCCATATAATTACCGTGTCTACAAGAGCAGGTCAGAGGCTAGGAATCAATCGATGAGCCGGAGGGCCTCTTCTGGTGGTGAGCTGCCTTCTTGAACCGCTGCAGTCCATGTTGGGTAGGTACACCGACAGTGCTGTTAGGAAGGGAGTTCCAGGATTTTGACCCAGTGACAGTAAAGAAACAACAATATAGTTCCAAGTCAGGATGCTGTGTGACTTGGAGGGGAACTTGCATTATTATTCTGTATTATTCTGTGATTCTGTGAATCCTGCAGCGAGTAACTCACCCCCTGACTCCCCAAAGCCTGTCTACTATCTATAAGGCACAAGTCAGGAGTGTGATGGAATACTCTCCACTTGCCTGAATGGGTGCAGCTGCAACAACATTCAAGAAGCTCGACATCATACAGGACATAGCAGCCCGCTTGATTGGCACAAACATTCACTCCCTCCACCACCGATGCACAATGGCAGCATTGTGTGCCATCCACAAAATGCACTGCAGCAACGCACCAAGGCTCCTTGTACAGCACCTTCCAAACTCGCAACCTCTACCATCTAGAAGGCAAGAGCAGCAGATGCATGGAAACACCACCACCTGCAAGTTCCCCTCCAAGTCACACAGCATCCTGACTTGGAACTATATTGTTGTTTCTTTACTGTCACCGGGTCAAGATCCTGGAACTCCATTCCTAACAGCACTGTAGGTGTACCTACCCACATGGACTGCAGCGGTTCAAGAAGGCAGCTCACCACCACCTGCTCAAGGGTAATTAGGGATGGGCAATAAATGTTGGCCTAGCCAGCAACACCCACATCCCATGAATGAATAAAAAAAAAATTTGGTCTTCTGGATCCCCGCATGTTCTGCTATAGCAACTTCAAGTGCTGTCCTTAAGAGTTAAGGCAATACTTTGGCAGTACCACTATCTGATGAATAACCATCCATTCTTCATCTGCAGGTCTGTGAGGAGGTCTCCACTTCCTGATCAAAATCCCATTTTTAATGCAATAGCCTTCTGGAACTCCTTCTGCCTCAGCTTCTGTTAGAGCTGATTGTGGTGTCACTTTATTTAACTCTGGATCGGCTTGCTGAGCTGTGATCATAGAAGACCTATTAAACATTTCCTTTGGATTATCCAAATCCCCAAAGTTTCAGATATTTGACAATCTGACTGTGGTGTCAATTTTAGCTCCCACTATGGAACTTGTTTAGCCATTGCTTGGGTTACTATACATGAAGGAAAAATTCCTGGAACCTTTTCCTACAACTGTTCTGTCTCCGTAATTTCACTTGTTTTTTTCCTGACTACTGGAGAAGCTACTACTTCCACTCTGGCCAAATTATTCCTCAGGAGTAGATCAACTCTGTCCACTGGCAAACTGTGGACAACTCCTTCAGCTACTGTTCCAGACATTCGCGCACACTCTTGGTGCACCCAATACAAAGGTATATATGCCCCGCCAATACCATTCACTACAACTTCAGCATTCAGTGCGCTCTCTGATGGAACTGTTATGCCTTTCCCCAGCAAAAGAGTTTGGGTGGCTCCTGTATCTCTAAGCATAACTATGGGTTTGCCTGCCTCACTTGAGGGATAAGGAGTTACATTTCCTTTCAACAGGAATTCCCCATAACTGTTAACAGAGTCCATTTTTTACTTTGTTACAACTTGAGATACTATATTTTAAAAAACGGAAAAGGATTTCATGGACATTAAATCATCTGGAGATGGCTGAACTTTGTGTTTTTTTAAAAAAGAAAAAAAAATTTTGGGACTGAGTTTGACCTGAGATTGGAATGTTACCAGAAAACACCTGTTAAAAAGAACCCAACAGGGGAGTTGTTTTCTGACTTAAAGGGACAGATGTTTACAAGCAAGTGACAAAGGAGTGACTTATGGTGGCCATGTGACTTGTTACTGGAAAAGTTTCGTTTCAATTTGAACTGTTGAAACAGTCAGTTGTTGTTTCTGCCTGGAGAGGAGAAAACCTACCCACCTTTCTCTTTGGAAAAGGAATCCTGCATCTAATTGGCTGTTTCGGTAAGTGAGAAAATGTATTGATATGTTATGAGCTGTGGAGAAGTGGGACTGAATTAACAGTTCACTCCTCCCGCCTCGGTCATAACTCTCAGGTATCTCATTCACAACCCCTATACTCACATTAGTTTTTGTATTTGGCCTTACAGCTGCAGTCAGAGCTACAGCCTGATCTGTTGTACTCTTGGTCAGGGCCCCTTTCTCTGCATTGGCCTTGTGTACCCCAATAAGTCAAAGAACAAAGAACAGTACAGCACAGGAACGGGCCATTCGGCCCTCCAAGCCTGCGCCGATCTTGATGCCTGCCTAAACTAAAACCTTCGGCAATTCCAGGGACTGTATCCCTCTATTCCCATCCTATTCATGTATTTGTCAAGATGCCTCTTAAACGTCGCTATCATACCTGCTTCCACCACCTCCCCCGGCAACAAGTTCCAGGCACTCACCACCCTCTGTGTAAAGAACTTGCCTCGCACATCCCCTCTAAACTTTGCTCCTCTCACTTTAAACCTATGTCCCCTAGTAACTGACTCTTCCACCCTCGGAAAAAGCTTCTGACCATCCACTCTGTCCATGCCGCTCATAACTTTGTAAACCTCTATCATGTCGCCCCTCCACCTCCGTCGTTTCAGTGAAAACAATCCGAGTTTATCCAACCTCTCCTCATAGTTAATGCCCTCCAGACCAGGCAACATCCTGGTAAACCTCTTCTGTACCCTTTCCAAAGCCTCCACGTCCTTCTGGTAGTGTGGCGACCAGAATTGCACGCAATATTCTAAGTGTGGCCCTAAAGTTCTGTACAGCTGCAGCATGACTTACCAATTTTTATACTCTATTCTCCGACTGATGAAGGCAAGCATGCCGTATGCCTTTTTGACTACCTTGTCCACCTGCGTTGCCACTTTCAGTGACCTGTGGACCTGTACGCCCAGATCTCTCTGCCTGTCAATACTCCTAAGGGTTCTGCCATTTACTGTATATTTCCCACCTGCATTAGACCTTCCAAAATGCATTACCTCACATTTGTCCGGATTAAACTTCATCTGCCATTTCTCCGCCCAAGTCTCCAACCGATCTATACCCTGTTGTATCCTCTGACAATCCTCATCACTATCCGCAACTCCACCAACCCTTGTGTCGTCCGCAAACTTACTAATCAGACCAGCTACATTTTCCTCCAAATCATTTATATATACTTATTTGTATATTTATATATATACAAACAGCAAAGGTCCCAGCACTGATCTCTGCGGAACACCACTAGTCACAGCCCTCCACTGCTACCCTCTGTCTTCTGTGACCGAGCCAGTTCTGTATCCATCTTGCCAGCTCACCTCTGATCACGTGTGACTTCACCTTTTGTACCAGTCTGCCATGAGGGACCTTGTCAAATGCTTTACTGAAGTCCATATAGACAACATTCACTGCCCTTCCTTCATCAATCATCTTCGTCACTTCCTCAAAAAACTCAATCAAGTTAGTGAAACACGACCTCCCCTTCACAAAACCATGCTGCCTCTCGCTACTAAGTTCGTTTGTTTCCAAATGGGAGTAAATCCTGTCCCGAAGAATCCTCTCTAATAATTTCCCTACCACTGACGTAAGGCTCACCGGCCTATAATTTCCTGGGTTATCCTTGCTACCCTTCTTAAACAAAGGAACAACATTGGCTATTCTCCAGTCCTCTGGGACCTCACCTGTCGCCAATGAGGATGCAAAGATTTCTGTCAAGGCCCCAGCAATTTCTTCCCTTGCCTCCCTCAGTATTCTGGGGTAGATGCCATCAGGCCCTGGGGACTTATCTACCTTAATGCTTTGCAAGACACCCAACACCTCCTCCTTTTTGATAATGAGATGACTGAGACTATCTACACTCCCTTCCCTAGGCTCATCATCCACCAAGTCCTTCTCTTTGGTGAATACTGATGCAAAGTACTCATTTAGTACCTCGCCCATTTCCTCTGGCTCCACACATAGATATTTTTTCCCTTCTCTGTCCTTGAGTGGGCCAACCCTTTCCCTAGTTACCCTCTTGCTCTTTAAATACGTATTAAAAGCCTTGGGATTTTCCTAAATCCTGTTTGCTAATGACTTTTCATGACCTCTTTTCGCCCTCCTGACTCCTTGCTTACGTTCCTTCCTACTGTCTTTATATTCCTCAAGGGAATCGTCTGTTTAGTTTAGTTTAGTTTAGAGATACAGCACTGAAACAGGCCCTTCAGCCCACCGAGTCTGTGCCGACCAACAACCACCCATTTATACTAATCCTACACTAATTCCATATTCCTACCACATCCCCACCTGTCCCTTTATTTCCCTACCACCTACCTATACTAGGGGCAATTTATAATGGCCAATTTACCTATCAACCTGCAAGTCTTTGGCATGTGGGAGGAACCCGGAGCATCCGGAGGAAACCCACGCAGACACAGGGAGAACTTGCAAACTCCACACAGGCAGTACCCAGAATTGAACCCGGGTCACTGGAACTGTGAGGCTGCGGTGCTAACCACTGCGCCACTGTGCCGCAGTTCCTAGCCTTCCAGCCCTTACGAATGCTTCCTTTTTCTTTTTGACTCGGCTCACAACATCCCGCATTATCCAAGGTTCCTGAAACTTGCCAAACTTATCCTTCTTCTTCACAGGAACATGACGGTCCTGGATTCTAATCAACTGACGTTTGAAAGACTTCTACATGTCAGATGTTGATTTACCCTCAAACAGCCGCCCCCAATCTAAATTCTTCAGTTCCTGCCTAATATTGTTAGAATTAGCCTTCCCCCAATTTAGCACCTTCACCCGAGGACTACTCTTATCCTTATCCACAAGTACCTTAAAACTTATGGAATTATGGTCACTGTTCCCGAAATGCTCCTACTGAAACTTCGACCACCTGGCCGGGCTCCTTCCCCAATACTAGGTCCAAGTCCCACGGGTTTATCCCACAACTTCCAGCATTCTACACGAAGGTGTCCCACCTTGTGAGAATGATAACACTTAAGCTTGCGGACCTCACTTCCACCGTCAGCATCTTCCTTTCTGGCCTGAGGAGGTGATCCCAGGACATTCCCAGCTGTCCCTTCCTGTCCCTGGCTACTTGTCTTCCTTTCACTGCCTCACCTTCTATCCTTCTTGGAATTGTGGGGGTGACTGACAAAGGATTTGGGCTTATAAACAAGCTCATAATCAGCAGCAATTTCCAATGCCTGCCTGGCTGTTGAAACCTTCTGATTCTCTACATGGGTTCTTACTAACGGAGGGAGTGAATTTTTAAATTCTGCCAGGAGAATTAGTTCCCTAAGGTTCTCATACATGGCCTCCATCTTTTAGTGCCCATCTCCAACAATCAAAATTAATTTGCTTTACCCTCTCAAATTCTACATAGGTCTGCCCAGAAAATCTACGGAGGTTCTGAAATTTCTGCCTGTACGCTTTAGGGACTAACTCATACACAGTGCGAATAGCCTATTTTGCCATCTCATAATCTGCAGAAGCCTCCTCAGAAAGCATGGCATACACTTCATGAACTCTGCCCATCAAACTGCTTTGCTTAAGCAGTGTCCAGCTTTCCTTTGCCACTTCATCTTTTCAAAAGAAACGAAAAATGCCTCTACATCCCTTTCCTCAAATCTAGGGAGGGCTTGTACAAATTTAAACAGCTCTCCACTGGGCCCTGGGCTGGAGTCAGATCTTTGCTCACCAGAATTTTCCTTGGAGCCAAGGCCACTCTTTTGTCTTCGTTCCATCTTTTTAAAATTTGAATTCCTGTCCTTCTCTTTCTCTTTCCTTTTACTCAAGTTCAAGTTTCTTCAATGTCAATTCTCTTTCAAGTTCAAATTTTTCAATTATTTTTCCTCCTTTTTCTGTTCAAGCTCAAACTGCTTCATCTGTAACTGAATTTTAGCTAATTCAACTGCACTACCTTCTGGTTTGCTTTCATCTTCTTCCAATTGCAAATGTTATGCTATTACTTCAATTATATCTGCTTTCCGAGCTCCCTGTTTTAATTCTAAGTCCAATTTTGCTGTCAATGCTATTAGTTTAGCTATGGTTAAGTTCCTTAAATCATTCAGGGATACAACTTCCTTCCCCAGAAAAGTTGCAACTGTTAAAGACATTCTGGTGGTGTAGTCTTTACTCTACTACACAAGAAACTGGTTCTTTTTATTTTTGCTTTTTCAATTCTTATTACCCACTTACAATTGCATGTTGTTGGCGTGGGATTATCCTGCAAAGAGCCGTCAATTATGTTACGACTGAGGCGGGAGGAGCACACTGTTTATTCTAGTTTCACTTCTCCACAGGTCACAACAGACATAAAAATTTTTTCCCACTTATCAATACGGTCAATCATATACTCTATTTTTATCCATAATAAAACACACCAACCAGGTGTCTTTAATAAACAACAAAATTATCAGTTTATTATAAAACAAGTCTTAACCAATAATGAAGTAAAGCATAAACACACAGATTGAAATATTAAAATTCTCTTTCTACCTTAGCCATTCACACTCACACATATACACCAGTTAACTGGAAAAATAAAGGTATTTTTGTTTTTAGAGCTCTATTACAGACAAAAAAACCTGAGGTGGATACTTGCTCATTCTTGAAGAAATAGCAGATGAGATATGTTGTGTTCCAAAACTGGCATACAGTCCAGCCTCTGAGTACACATAGATGGGTCACTGGGATCTTTCAGAGCAGTTCTTTTCAGGCAGCATTGAGAATTAATTTAGCAGGATTTTCTTCAAAGACAGGAGACAAGATGAGATGACACAGTGAACTTCTCAGGGTCTTTTAGAGAGGTACTGGAAAGGGTTATGGTCTTCTCTCCTTGCTTAGAAGTTCTCTTCTCTCCCTTTTTATACAGTGCAGCCCCAACTCAAACAATTCAAAAGCAAAAGCGACAACAAGAGGTCAACCTTTTGATATCCATCAATCTTGACCCGTCACTTCTTTGTAAACAATTTCTCCAGGTGTCCAAAGTTCTCTGTTGGTTATTGAGCTGGTAGTCAGGTGGTTTCCTGGAAAGGGTTGTTGTTGTTGCTAGAAGTCAGGTGGTTTCCCAGAAAGACTTGTTTTCCTCATAAGACCTCTCAGTGCCCCTTTTAAAAACATTTCTGGGTACTGTTTTTCAAAGTCAAGTGGCCTTTACATGACCCCCTTTGAAAACCCCAAAGTTTATCATTTCCTCAATCTTTAAAAAATAAATCCTCAAAAAATATATGTAACAAAATACAGAAGCACTTTCGTAACACTGCACATTAATGGATATAGTAACTGAATAATGTGTTATGATGCACCAGATTCCAATCAAGTGATAAATATGGATAACAGAAACATAACAGTGTAGAAGGCCATTTGTACCAACCTGAATGGATTATGAGTGTCCAGGTCAATATGTAACCCATTTATAAACAAAGCTGAATCTCCAGGTTGAAGTCCCAAAGTTTCTGCAAAGTGCTGAATAAACCAAACAGACTTTTAGAGAAATTATCACATTTTGTTAACACAGTAAATGAGATTTATCACATTCAGTGATTTCCACTATGGCTTTCCGGGTTCTCAGACTGTCTAGTGAAGCTCAGTGCAACCTAACATCATTGACTGTCAAGTGAACAGATATCTCAGTATTTCTAATTTTAGTTAGCACACCCTTCAATTTCTAATGATATAAAAACTAAGCATTACTGGCTCAAAAATAAACTGAAAGTATACAGTTTACAACTTTTGGAATATATACATTTTTTATCATCATTGTGGCTAGTAATTTTAGGAAAAGCAATTCCATTGTCATTATTTGCATAGAAATTTTATTCAAATATTATCAGTGCACTGTTTAACTGGGATTCTACTTTGGTATAGAATGAATCTTTGTATGAATACATTGACATAGCACTGCTTTAGAGTTAGATTTTAAACCTAACCTTAAATGCAATTATTACCTTCCTCCTAAGTAGTGTTTATAAAGGTTGCCTTATTGGATCCACATTTGTGTTACACCAGTTTTGAAACTAATGTGTCGTTATATGATCTTTGCAAAGACTAATAGTTATCATTGTCCCAGCTTTCTGAAATGAAATTCAAGATTTTTGTTGCTGTAAATACAACTCAAATTTCATCCACTTTGTTGAAATATTTCAGATATGCTATCAGCCTGAAATACAGACACATTGTCAGACTGGAACATGGAGCAGCAAGTTCCTTTATCTCACTGAAAAAAAACGCGGGTACATCAACCTTTGAAAAATAATTGCTTAATTGTATTAAAAATAACTTAAAGTGCTTTTCAAATTGGGAAGCACAATAAATAATGACTTAGAATAACTGGAATCAGCTCAGATTTCAAATGCATTGTTGACAGTAATGTACCATAATGCTTCAATAAATGACTGACCAACAGTATTTTTTAAGCTTAATATTTTTGTTTCTGAACATCATTGGTTTCAATATGAATCTAAAGGGAATTTACATTACAGTCATTTATTCAGAAATGAAAACAGAATATAGGAGGTGGTGTAGCGGTAATGTCACTGGACATCCAGAGGCCCAAGTTAATGCCCTGGGGAAGTGTTCAAATCCCAACACAGCAGCTAGTGGAATTTCAATTCAATTAATTCATAAAAAATCTGGAATTGAAACCTAGTCTCAGTAATGGTACCATGAAACTATCATTGATCGTTGTAAAAAATGTAATTTAGGGAAGGAAATCTGCCATCCTTATCTGGTCAGGCCTATATCTGACTCCAGACTCACAGCAATGTGGTTGACTTTTAACTACCACTCAGTTTAAGGGCAATTTGGGATGGGAAACAAATGCTGGCCTTGTCAGTGATGCCCAAATCCCATGAAAATAAGAGAAAATGATGAAGGCATTCCCCATAGAGTGATATGCAGTTTTGGTGCAAATAGTACTTTGCCAGAAATGAAGGATTTGAGCATAAACAGGATTTAAAATACCTCACCAAAACATTTTTATTTTTGTTACAAAGTTCAAGATGTTCTTATTCAGTCAATGCCAACAGTGCTGGACTAACTTTGTTATCTTCATTCTCACAGCTCTCCATGAATGATTTTACTTTACTCAGCTCTTGTTTTTAAACAAAGTGCCACTCCATTTTCTAAAATATATCAAGTTTTACTCTCAAAATTGCGACCTGAAACAGCAGTGTTTCTCAATCGAGAAATCTTAATGAATGCAAGGAATTAAAGTCTATACTCTGTAATAGTATTCAATTTCATTATGAGTTTCTTTCTGGTAATTAAATGCGCCCCTTAATTTGAAAGGTAGCTGAGCATATCATTAGCAACCACATATCATCAGGATTTACAGAACTGATGAAATGCTTGGTGTGTTAACATAGATTTTCCCTGGTTGCCACCATTTGATGCAACTTTAACAATCTTTTCTGACACCCACCAACTGCATCCTGCTCCAACCTGATGGTCAACAGCTGGATATCATTTCTGATTGGATCCAATTAGTATATCCTTAACAGGTTCTGTCCTTTGCTGGTTTGCTTCATTCTCAGCTCCTGTTTCGTCTGCGAAAATCAATTGACAGGCATACTGTACGACCAGAACCCATGCTCAGAGCTATGATGTTAGTACTCACAATCCTCATTTAACTGATCTACATCTTCAAGCCTGAATATCAGAAAGTTAGTAATTTCCGTAATTCCAAAGCAATTTGCACATCAGCATCTTTGCTTCTGGCTTCATTGGCGGTCTTTATGCAGCTGAGGTAGGTCTGTCAGCACATCAAAGGATCACAGGGAAATATTTTTAGTATGCGAATGATTACAGGTCACAATAATGAGATAAAAGTTGTATATACCATAAAGGTGAAGGTAGCACTGTAGTTTTTTATTTAAATGGATGAATAACTGTATTGTGAAATTACACTGAATACAGATGTCTATTAAAAATATTTTAATAAATCAATTAAAAAGTCTTTCAACTATTTGTCACATTTACAATGCAGTTTATTCAAATCAAAGCAGTGAATAAAACAGCTTGCAAAGAATTATACTTTCTGATTATCAGTCTCACTGAAAAGGTACAGGGTAATAAGTGACCTTTTAAACAGTTCAATTAATATTTTTGTTGTTTTCTATGCCTTGAACATTACTCTGCTGCTACAAGTTGTGATTTCCATTTTTTTCATAAAAAGACGAACCTCATAGATCCTAACTGCATATACTGCAACAGCCTACACACAGTTTAATATACACAATAATCGCTGTATCCAGCTGACCTGCAGCTACACTATGGTAAGAAAAAGAGGTGCACAGCACTATTGTGTGTAAACAATGTTGAGTGCTTTGGTTAGATGTCAACTTAATGCGGTTTCTTCTTCTTTATCCTGGGTTTAAATTTTCAAATGTGCTCTGAAATAAAATGTATTTCAAAGAACAAAGAACAAAGAACAGTACAGCACAAGAACAGGCCATCCGGCCCTCCAAGCCTGCGCCGATCTTGATGCCTGTCTAAACTAAAACCTTCTGCACTTCCGGGGCCCATATCCCTCTATTCCCATCCTATTTATGTATTTGTCAAGATGCCTCTTAAACGTCGCTATCATACCTGTTTCCACCACCTCCCCCGGCAGCAAGTTCCGGGCACTCACCACCCTCTGTGTAAAGAACTTGCCTCGCACATCCCCTCTAAACTTTGCCCCTCGCACCTTAAACCTATGTCCCCTAGTAACTGACTCTTCCACCCTGGGAAAAAGCTTCTGACTATCCACTCTGTCCATGCCACTCATAACTTTGTAAACCTCTATCATATCGCCACTCCACCTCCGTCGTTCCAGTGAAAACAATCCGAGTTTATCCAACCTTGCCTCATAGCTAATGCCCTCCAGACCAGGCAACATCCTGGTAAACCTCTTCTGTACCCTCTCCAAAGCCTCCAATCCTTCTGCAACATGACTTGCCAATTTTTATACTCTATGCCCTGACCCATGAAGGCAAGCATGCCAAATGCCTTCTTGACTACCTTATCCACCTGCGTTGCCACTTTCAGTGACCTGTGGACCTGTACGCCCAGATCTCTTTGCCTGTCAATACTCCTAAGGGTTCTGCCATTTACTGTACACTTCGCACCTGTATTAGATCTTCCAAAATGCATTACCTCACATTTGTCCGGATTAAACTGCATCTGCCATTTCTCCGCCCAAGTCGCCAACCGATCTATATCCTGCTGTACCCTCTGACAATCCTCATCACTATCCGCAACTCCACCAACCTTTGTGTCGTCCGCAAAAATACTAATCAGACCAGCTACATTTTCCTCCGAATCATTAATATATAATACAAACAGCAAAGGTCCCAGCACTGATCCCTGCGGAACACCACTAGTCACAGCCCTCCATTCAGAAAAACACCCTTCCACTGCTACCCTCTGTCTTCTATGACCGAGCCAGTTCTGTATCCATCTTGCCAGCTCACCTCTGATCCCTGTGTGACTTCACCTTTTGTACCAGTCTGCCATGAGGGACCTGACTCAAGTCCAATTAGACAACATTCACTGCCCTTCCTTCATCAATCATCTTCGTCATTTCCTCAAAAAACTCAATTAAGTTAGTGAGACACGACCTCCCCTTCACAAAACCGTGCTGCCCCTCGCTAATAAGTTCATTTGTTTCCAAATGGGAGTAAATACTGTCCCAAAGAATCCTCTCTAATAATTTCCCTTCCACAGACATAAGGCTCACCGGCCTATAATTTCCTGGATTATCCTTGCTACCCTTCTTAAACAAAGGAACAACTTTGGCTGTTCTCCAGTCCTCTGGGACCTCACCTGTAGCCAATGAGGATACAAAGATTTCTGTCAAGGCCCCAGCAATTTCTTCCCTTTCCTCCCTCAGTATTCTGGGCTAGATCCCATCAGGCCCTGGGGACTTATCTACCTTAATGCTTTGGAAGACGCCCAACTGATTTCAACTGAGAATAATTCAGAATTTTCAAAATGAAGATTTAAATAACCTCAAGGAGATATTTATTTTTGATTAAATTCATATTTTACCCCCAGTTCATGTGCCTTCCTTTCTAGTTAGTTTTAAATTAAATGTAATAATATTTGAATAGTTGTCTCGATTCATGGAGAGTTACATTTTTTATGGCAAGATGCACCTACCTTTTGATTTGCCTCTATTTCATTTCGCATTTCCTGGTTTACAGATATTCTCGTCAGTGATCTGTTGGTAGAATTCAAATAAAACATTTTAGAAGCAGAAATTATACAACATTCACTTTTTTTCCCACTCTGAAATTTTCCCTTTTTTGGAGCCATGCCTAGCACTAACTTTAATGCTGGAGCTCTATGTCTAGAGAAGGTGATTTGTCTCATGTGGTGGTCATTAAAATCATGTATAGCAAGCAAATTAACATGGCTGGATTGCAACAGCACAAATACAATTCCAAATGATAGAACGTGTAAGCCTGGCTTTACGCAGAGTGAGCATCTGGTTCCCAAGACAATGTGCAAGGATTGGATGGCAGAGGGTGCTCTGGGCATGTTGTTATAGCAAATCCATAGTTCCCATCAGTTCTTCAATTCTGCCCTGACACTTGCATTATGTGAATTATATAACTGAATTTAATGGAAAAAGTTTGTATTCAGCGATAACTTACTGTACACACACAGTTTTTTAAGGCTGTCGTTTCCATGGATGGGAATACATAGAACTATTATTTCCACTGTACCATGAAAGGTAATTTATGTTTTGTTACTGAGTTGTTTTAAAATTTACTTATAGTTTTGAGCTTGATTTGTGAGCCATGGTGTGCCAAACAATAAGGGGAATGTCAAATCAGAAAGGAATGCCATTTTATATCACGTGGAAGTGATGCCAGATTTTCTCAACAAGCATTAACTGTGATATCTGCTAATAAAATAGCACAAATATATTGCTTAACATTTTATTCCCAACGATGGTACCAGCTTAATGAATTTACATTTTTAATGTCATTTTTGAAAATATATTATTGGCAATTTTTTTCTGAAAACATTGTTTTCTAAAAGCATCAGAAAGTTCAATGAATTAATGGATTCTATAGGAAAAACATTATGTCCATGCTTTAAATGAATTTAAATGGTTTATTGAACCTTAGAGTTCTTCCCATTAATCTGATGTGCTGTTCATTTACAGACCATTCCACCAGACTTAAATATCAACTTTTCATCTAATATGTGCTGATGAATGCACCTAAAGGCAGTTTATTTTAATTTGCTATCAAAAGTTCTGCAAGCATTGATATCTAATGTTTTGGCTGCCTCTTTTTAAGTTTCCGAAATAACAAACAAGTAAACTCTGTTTCTGTAATATAGTATTTACCAACCACTAAAATGGCCAAATATTGAGCTTTGTGTTGGAGAACAAGTAATGAGAAAGGAACCCAGTATATTTGGAGTCAGGGTAGAACCTTATGAGTGCCGCTGCTTTCCTGAAGACGGGACCAGAAGTTGTCACAGCTTCCGCTCCCACTGCAAAACACATTTCCCAGGCGATTTTGTATTTAAATTAGCCATGCAGCAACGGGCACAGGGAACACATGGGATCATGCGGAGAGGGCGGCCTTTCATTGGTAGAATCCACCTTCACTGTCCCAACCTCCATGATCGCCGCAGACATAAAACATTTTGTGCTTGCAGCCAAAGTAGCAACACCTTCCTTTCATGTAAGTATTGCAGAATAACTTAATTGAAACTTTCACTTAAATCAAAATGTTTTTGCCTCCCTTATTTTGTGAAACTCTCCACTAACTTAATATCATTTATTTTCTCTGCAGCCAAAGTTCATCAAATGGCAGCCAGCAGGGAGCATCCCGTCCCACGATTCAGTAATGCTCCCTGCTGGTTCTCCTCCAGGCTGTCAGGGAAAGGCGGGAGATCCTCTTCCCTGCAGATGGAGTCAGAAGATCCACCCGCCTCACCAAGGCAGCCTGGATTGAGGTAGTGGAGGAGGTCTCGAACCGTGGGACAACTCTTGGAACATGGGTACAGTGCTGCAAGCGCATCAATGACTGGCTCAGATCAGCAAGGGTAAGTGGTCCTGGCGAGGCTGCTTCGTTGATCTCTTCCATGGTTAGGTGTCTTTAAGGCAAGGAATGCAGTCGAAAGCGTGAGCAGCCTTGGTGCTATCTACTAAATGATGAAGATTGGCATTATGTGATTGGATGTGTCGTGCGAAAGCCGATGCAGAATGTTGATGCACATATGCAATGGTTGTGATGCATCATTTGCCATATCATGAAATCTGCACTGTTGTTGCAGGAGAAACAAAGCCACAACCAGCGTGAGTGTGCTAAGATGGGAGGAGGGGTCCCTGACATCAGACTGCTGACCACGACTGAAGAGAAGACTTTGGAGATCGCGAGAGAGGAGGGAGGCAGGGCAGGCGGAGATGGCGAGGCAGGAGCCACGAGGCGTAAGGATGAAGTATCATTTCTGCTCTTGCAGCCATAAATGGAAACTGAAGGAAATTGTATGAACTCATGGGAAGCACATGCTTAAAGTGCCTCTGTTTGTGTCTCCACTGTAGGTGGCAACATTTGAGTAGCAGAACACCGCATGCCCCAAGAATCCTCCTCTGGGGAGCAAGAAGAAGCCAATGACCCAGAGAGTGCACCGTCATCTGCCTCTTCTTCCACCTCTGCCAGCGCAAATACATCCACATGGTCCGTGGGGGGTTTTAACATTAGAATCTGGGTCACAAACTGGAGTGCATGACATAGACATGTCCCAACAACTGAGAGAGCATGTGCCATCTGGGTCCCCTGACAATCGGAGGATTGATGAGGACCAGGCCCCTGCTCAGCCCCACACTCATGATGATACAAACACATCAACATACGAATAAGGAGCAGGTGTAGGCCACTCAGCCCCTCGAGTCTGCTCCGCCGTCCAACACGATCATGGCTGATCTGATTGGAACCTCAAGTCCACATTCCCGCCGACCCCTGATAACCTTTCACCCCCTTGCTATTCAAGAATCTATCTACCTCTGCCTTAAAAATATTCAAGGACTCTGCTTCCACTGCCTTTTGAGGAAGAGAGTTCCAAAGACTCTCTGGAGCAGAGAAGACTGAGGGGACCTGATCGAGGTGTACAAGATTATGAGGGGCATGGACAGGGTGGATAGGGAGCAGCTGTTCCCCTTAGTTGAAGGGTCAGTTACGAGGGGTCACAAGTTTAAGGTGAGGGGCAGGAGGTTTAAGGGGGATTTGAGGAAGAACTTTTTTACCCAGAGGGTGGTGACGGTCTGGAATGCCCTGCCTGGGAGGGTGGTAGAGGCGGGTTGCCTCACATCCTTTAAAAAGTACCTGGATGAGCACCTGGCACATTCATAACATTCAAGGCTATGGGCCAAGTGCTGGCAAATGGGATGAGGTAGAAGGTCAGGTGTTTTAATGTATCGGTGCAGACTCGATGGGCCGAAGGGCCTCTTCCGCACTGTATTATTCTGTGATTCTGTGACTCACGACCCTCTGAGAGAAAAAATTTCTTCTCATCGTAAATGGGCATCCCCTTATTTTTAAATAGTCACCAGTTCTAGATTCTCCCACAAGGGGAAGCATCCTTTCCACATCCACCCTGTCAAGACTCCTCAGGATCTTATATGTTTCAATCAAGTCGCCTCTTACTCTTCCAAACTCCAGCGGATACAAGCCCTAACCTGTCCAACCTTTCCTCATTAGACAACCCGCCCATTCCAGGTATTAGTGGGGAGGAGATTTGCTAGTGCTCTTCGGGGGGGTTTAAACTAATTCAGCGGGGGAATGGGAACCTAAATTGTAGTGCCAGTGTACAGGATGTTGAGAGTAGTGAGGTCAGGGATAAGGTTACAAGGACACAAGAGGGCACTGGCAAGCAAGAACCTGGTTTAAAGTGTGTCTACTTCAACGCCAGGAGCATCCGGAATAAGGTGGGTGAGCTTGCAGCATGGGTTGGTACCTGGGATCTCGATGCAGTGGCCATTTCGGAGACATGGGTAGAGCAGGGGCAGAAATGGATGTTGCAGGTTCCGGGATTTAGATGTTTCAGTAAGAACAGAGAAGATGGTAAAAGAGAGGGGGGTGTGGCATTGTTAATCAAGGAGAGTATTACAGCGGCAGAAAGGACGTTTGAGGACTCGTCTACTGAGGTAGTATGGGCCGAGGTTAGAAACAGGAGAGGAGAGGTCACCCTGTTGGGAGTCTTCTATAGACCTCCGAATAGTTCCAGAGATGTAGAGGAAAGGATAGCGAAGATGATTCTCGACAGGGGCGAGAGTAACAGGGTAGTTGTTATGGGGGACTTTAACTTTCCAAATATTGACTGGAAATACTATAGTTCGAGTACTTTAGATGGGTCAGTTTTTGTCCAGTGTGTGCAGGAGGGTTTTCTGACACAGTATGTAGACAGGCCAACCAGGGGCGATGCCACATTGGATTTGGTACTGGGTAATGAACCAGGCCAGGTGTTAGATTTAGATGTAGGTGAGCACTTTGGTGATAGTGATCACAATTCGGTTAGGTTTACCTTAGCGATGGGCAGGGATAGGTATATACCGCAGGGCAAGAATTATAGCTGGGGGAAAGGAAATTATGATGCGATTAGGCAAGATTTAGGATGCGTAGGATGGGGAAGGAAACTGCAGGGGATGGGCACAATCGATATGTGGAGCTTATTCAAGGAGCAGCTACTGCGTGTCCTTGATAAGTATGTACCTGTCAGGCAGGGAGGAAGTTGTCGAGCGAGGGAGCCGTGGTTTACTAAAGAAGTTGAAGCGCTTGTCAAGCGGAAGAAGAAGGCTTATGTTAGGATGAGACGTGAAGGCTCAGTTAGGGCGCTTGAGAGTTACAAGCTAGCCAGGAAGGATCTAAAGGGAGAGCTAAGAAGAGCAAGGAGAGGACATGAGAAGTCATTGGCGGATAGGATCAGGGAAAACCCTAAGGCTTTCTATAGGTATATCAGGAATAAAAGAATGACTAGAGTTAGATTAGGGCCAATCAAGGATAGTAGTGGGAAGTTGTGTGTGGAATCAGAGGAGATAGGGGAAGCGTTAAATGAATATTTTTCGTCAGTATTTACAGTAGAGAAAGAAAATGTTGTCGAGGAGAATACTGAGATTCAGACCACTAGGCTAGATGGGATTGAGGTTCACAAGGAGGAGGTGTTAGCAATTTTGGAAAGTGTGAAAATAGATAAGTCCCCTGGGCCAGATGGGATTTATCCTAGGATTCCCTGGGAAGCCAGGGAGGAGATTGCAGAGCCTTTGTCCTTGATCTTTATGTCGTCATTGTCGACAGGAATAGTGCCGGAAGACTGGAGGATAGCAAATGTTGTCCCCTTGTTCAAGAAGGGGAGTAGAGACAGCCCTGGTAATTATAGACCTGTGAGCCTTACTTCGGTTGTGGGTAAAATGTTGGAAAAGGTTATAAGAGACAGGATTTATAATCATCTTGAAAAGAATAAGTTCATTAGCGATAGTCAGCACGGTTTTGTGAAGCGTGGGTCGTGCCTCACAAACCTTATTGAGTTTTTCGAGAAGGTGACCAAACAGGTGAATGAGGGTCAAGCAGTGGATGTGGTGTATATGGATTTCAGAAAGGCGTTTGATAAGGTTCCCCACGGTAGGCTATTGCAGAAAATACGGAAGTATGGGGTTGAAGGTGATTTAGAGCTTTGGATCAGAAATTGGCTAGCTGAAATAAGACAGAGGGTGGTGGTTGATGGCAAATGTTCATCCTGGAGTTTAGTTACTAGTGGTGTACCGCAAGGATCTGTTTTGGGGCCACTGCTGTTTGTCATTTTTATAAATGACCTGGAAGAGGGTGTAGAAGGGTGGGTTAGTAAATTTGCGGATGACACGAAGGTCGGTGGAGTTGTGGATAGTGCCGAAGGATGTTGTAGGTTACAGAGGGACATAGATAGGCTGCAGAGCTGGGCTGAGAGATGGCAAATGGAGTTTAATGCGGAAAAGTGTGAGGTGATTCACTTTGGAAGGAGTAACAGGAATGCAGAGTACTGGGCTAATGGGAAGATTCTTAGCAGTGTAGATGAACAGAGAGATCTTGGTGTCCAGGTACATAAATCCCTGAAAGTTGCTACCCAGGTTAGTAGGGCTGTTAAGAAGGCATATGGTGTGTTAGCTTTTATTAGTAGGGGGATCGAGTTTCGGAGCCGCGAGGTCATGCTGCAGCTGTACAAAACTCTGGTGAGACCGCACCTGGAGTATTGCGTGCAGTTCTGGTCACCGCATTATAGGAAGGATGTGGAAGCTTTGGAAAGGGTGCAGAGGAGATTTACTAAGGATGTTGCCTGGTATGGAGGGAAGGTCTTACGAGGAAAGGCTGAGGGACTTGAGGTTGTTTTCGTTGGAGAGAAGGAGGAGGAGAGGTGACTTAATAGAGACATATAAGATAATCAGAGGGTGGATAGTGAGAGTCTTTTTCCTCGGATGGTGATGGCAAACACGAGGGGACATAGCTTTAAGTTGAGGGGTGATAGATATGGGACAGATGTTCGAGGTAGTTTCTTTACTCAGAGAGTAGTAGGGGCGTGGAACGCCCTGCCTGCAACAGTAGTAGACTCGCCAACTTTAAGGGCATTTAAGTGGTCATTGGATAGACATATGGATGAAAATGGAATAGTTTAGGTCAGATGGTTTCACAGGTCGGCGCAACATCGAGGGCCGATGGGCCTGTACTGCGCTGTAATGTTCTGATTAGTCTAGTAAACCTTCTCAGAACTGCTTCCAATGCATTTACATCCTTCCTTAAATAAATAGACTAATACTGTACACAGTACTCCATTTGTGGTCTCATCAATGCCCTGTGCAACTGAAGCATAACCTCCCTACGTTTGTATTCAATTCCCCTCACAATAAACAATAACATTCTATCAACTTTCCAAATTATGTGCTGTACCTTCATACTTTTGTGATTCGTGCACTAGAACATCCTCTGCAGCTCAGAGCTCTGCAATCTCTCATCATTTAGATAATATGCTTCTTTTTTAATCTTCCTGCCAAAATGGATAATTTCACATTTTCCCACATTATACTCCATTTGTCAGATCTTTGCCCACTCAACCTATCTATATCCCTATATTCCTTATGTCCAACTTACTTTCCTACCTATCTTTGTGTCATCATTACTTTGCTCCCTTCATCCAAGTCATTTATATAAATTGTAAAAAGTTGAGGCCCCAGCACTGATCCCTGTGGCACACCACTCTTTACATTTTGCCAACCAAAAATGACCCATTTTGCCTACTCTCTATTTCCTGTTCGCTAGCCAATCTTCTATCCATGCCAATATGTTCCCCCCTACACCATGAGCTTTTATTTTACGTAATAACCTTTGATGAGACACCTTATCAAATGCTTTCCGGAAATCAAAACAGTATATCCACCGGTTCCCCTTTATCCACAACACGTTACTTCTCCAAAAAAACTCCAATAGATCAGTGAAACATGATTTCCCTTTCACAAAACCATGTTGTCTCTGCCTGATTACCTTGAATTTTTCTAAGTGCCCTGCTATAACATCTTTGATGATAGTTTCTAACATTTTCCCTATGACAGATGTTAAGCTAACTATCCTGTAGTTTCCTGCTTTCTGTCTCCCTTCCTTTTTGAATTAAGGAGTTACACTGGCTATGTTCCAATCTAATGGAACCTTTCCCGAATCTAGGGAAGTTTGGAAAATTAAAACCAACGCATGAACTATCACCGAGCCCCTTCTTTTAAGACCCTAGGATAAAGTCCATCAGGACCCGGTGACTTGTCAGTCCGCAGGTCCAACAATTTGCTCAGTACCACCACAGTCCTTGGTGACTGTAATTTTCTTGAGTTCCTCCCTCCCTCCCTTCCTGATTTACAACTATTTCTGGGATGTTACTTGTATCATCTATAGTTAAGACCGATGCAAAATACCTGTTCAATTCATCTACCATCTCCTTATTTTTCATCATTAATTCCCCAGACTCACTTTCTGTAGCACCAACGCTCACTTTAACTTTTCTTTTCAAAATATCTGGGCCATTTCTAGGCCTTTGGGACCGATTCTGGGGAAGTTGGGACCTGTACAAACCAGACGGTCAACAGCTGAACAGGACTGGGACAAATGTCCTTGCAGGAAGGTTTGCTAATGCTGTTGGGGATGGTTTAAACTAGATTGGCAGGAGGATGGGAACCCGAGGGCAGTTTCAGATAGGACAATTTCAGGCCAGGGAATGGAAGACAGAAAATTAGCGAGTGACCCAGAAAGACAGAAGAAGCAAAAGTTAAAAAGTGTGCAGCAAATGAATTTGGCAGTGTTAAAAGATATTTATTTAAATGCAAGGGGTATAGTAAATAAAGCCAATGAACTGAGGGCACAGATAAGACACATGGCAACACAATATTGTTTCTGCAATGGAAACTTGGCTTAAAGTGGGGCAAGAATGGCAGCTCAACATCCCTGGATATCGAGTTTTCAGGCGGGATAGAGAGGGGGATAAAAAAGGAGGGGGTGTAGCATTATTGGCTAAGGAATCAATAACAGCTGTGAGGAGGGATGATATGCTAAATGAATCATCAAATGAGGCCATATGGGTGGAGATCAGAAATAAAAAATGGGCAACCACACTACTAGGAGTGTACTATAGACCCCCAAATAGTGAGTGGGAGATCGAGGAACAAATATGTAGGAACATTTCTGAGTGTAAAAACTATAGGGCAATAATAGTTGGGATTTCAACTACCCTAATATCAACTGGGATAATATCAATTGGGCGGCACAGTGGCGCAGTGGTTAGCACCGCAGCCTCACAGCTCGAGAGACCCGGGTTCAGTTCTGGGTCCTGCCTGTGCGGAGTTTGCAAGTTCTCCCTGTGTCTGCGTGGGTTTCCGCTGGGTGCTCCGGTTTCCTCCCACCTCCAAAAGACTTGCAGGTTAATAGGTAAATTGGCCATTGTAAATTGCCCCGAGTGTAGGTAAGTGGTAGGAGAATGGTGGGGATGTGGTACAGAATATGAGATTAATGTAGGATTAGTATAAATGGGTGGTTGTTGGTCAGCACAGACTCGGTGGGCCGAAGGGCCTGTTTCAGTGCTGTATCTTGAAATAAAAAAAAATAAAACAGCGTGAAGGGCACAGAGGGCACAAAATTCTTGAACTGCATTCAAGAGAACTTTTTTAGCCAGCACGTAACAAGCCCAACGAGAGAGGGAGCAATTCTAGATTTAGTCGTCAGTAATGAAGCTGGGCACATAGACGAAGGAGCAGTGGGTGACCATTTTGAAGATAGTGATCATAATAGTTAGTTTTAGCATAATCATGGAAAAGGACAAAGATAAGACAGGAGTTAAAGTTCTAAATTGGGTGAAGGCAAATTTTACAAAACTGAGAGGCAATCTTGCAAAAGTGGACTGGACACAGCTACTGGAAGGAAAATCAGTGGCAAACCAGTGGAAGGCATTCAAAAGTGAGGCACAGAGTAGGCATGTCCCCACAAAGATGAAGGGTGGTACTGCCAAATCTAGAGCCCCCTGGTTATCTAGAGGCTTACAGGGTATGTTGAAGCAGAAAAAGAAAGCATATGACGATCACAAAAAACTTAATACTTTAGGAAGCCTAGAGGAGTATACAAAGTGCAGGGGTGAAATAAAAAAGGAAATTAGAAAAGCAAAGAGAGGACATGAAAAAATATTGGCATGTAAAATCAAGGAATACCCAAAGATGTTTTATCAGTACATTAAGAGCAAGCGGATAACTAAGGAAAGGGTATGGCCTATCAGAGATGTACAAGGGAATTTACACGTGGATACAGATGATGTGGACAGGGTTCTTAATGTGTTTTTGCCTCTGTCTTCACAAAGGAGAGGGCTGATGCAGACATTGTAGCAAAAGAAGAGTGTGAAATATTAGATACGATTAGCATTATGAGAGAGGAAGTATTAGAGGGTCTGACATCCTTGAAAGTGGATAAATCACCAGGCCCAGAGGATTGCATCCCAGGTTGTTAAAGGAAGCCAGGGAAGAAATAGCGGATGCACTGAAATCACCAGGCCCAGAGGATTGCATCCCAGGTTGTTAAAGGAAGCCAGGGAAGAAATAGCGGATGCACTGAGGATCATCTTCAAATATGGACGAGGTGCCAGAGGATTGGAGGTCTACGAACATTATACTGTTGTTTAAAAAGGGTGCGAGGGGCGGGCCAAATAATTATAGGCCGGTTAGTCTGACCTTGGTGCTGGGTAAATTATTAGAATCAATTCTGAGGGATAGGATAAACTGCCACTTAGGAAGGCACGGATTAATTGGAGATAGTCTACATGGATTTATTAAGGGAAGGTCATGTCTTACCAACTTAATTGAATTCTTTGAGGAAGTAATAAGGAGGATTGATGAGGGTAGTGCAGTGGATGGTCTACATGGATTTTAGTAAGGCACTTGACAAGGTCCTGCATACCTGACTGGTCAGTAAAATGAAAGCCCATGGGATACAGGGGAATTTGGCAGATTGGGTCCAAAATTGGCTCAATGACAGAAAGCAAAGGATAGTTGTCGACAGATGTTTTTGTGAATGGAAAGCTGTTTCCAGTAGCATTCCACAGGCCTCGATATTGGGTCCCTTGCTGTTTGTGGTATATATTAATGATTTGGACTTAAATGTGGGAGGCATGATTGGGAAATTTGCTGATGACACAAAAATTGGTCATGTAGGTGACAGTGAAGAGGATAGCCATAGACTCCAGAATGATATCAATGGTTTGGTTGAGTGGGCAGAAAAGTGGCAAATGAAATTCAATCTGGAGAAGTGTGAGGTAATGCACTTGGGGAAGGCAAATAAAGCGAGTGAATACAGAATAAACGGGAGGATATTGAGAGGGGTAGAAGAAGTGAGAGACCTTGGAGTGCATGTCCACATGTCCCTAAAGGTGGCAGGACAGGTAGATAAAGTAGTGAAGAAGGCATATGGAATGCTTTCCTTTATTGGCCGAGGTATAGAATACAAAAGCAGGGATGTAATGCTGGAACTGTATAAAAAGTTGGTTCGGCCATAGCTGGAATATTGCGTACAGTTCTGGTCACCACATTACAGGAAGGACAGAGTTGCTGTGGAGAGAGTGCAGAGGAGATTTACAAGAATCTTGCCAGGGCTTGAAAGTTGCAGCTATGAGGATAGATTGGATAGGCTAGGGTTGTTTTCCTTAGAACAGAAGAGGCTGAGGGGTAACTTAATTGAGGTTTTCAAAATTATGAGGGGCCTAGATAGAGTAGACAGGAAGGACCTATGGACCAGGTGCTGGAAGGTGGAACTGGATTGGGCAGCTAGTTTTTCGGCTGGCATGGACACGATGCGCTGAACGGCCTCCTTCTATGCTGTAATTTTTCTATGGTTCTATGGTATATCTATAGAAACTCATACTATCTGTTTTTATAATTCTAGCTAGCTTTCTCTCATGCTCTAATTTTTCCCTCATTAATCTTTTAGTCATTCTTTGCTTTTTTTTTATATTCTGTCCAATCTTTTGATCTGCTATCCATCTTTGTGAAATTATAGCCTTTTTCTTTAATTTTGATACTATCTTTAACTTTTTTAGTTAACCATGGATGGTGGGTCCTCCCCTTAGAATTATTCTTTCTCACTGGAATGTATCTATTCTGTGTATTTTGAAATATCCCCTTAAATGTTTGTCACTGCATCTCTATTGACCTATCCTTTAACCTAATGTGCCAGTTCACTTTACCTAGTTCTGCTTTCATGCTCTAATAATTGCCCTTATTTAAGATTAAAATACTAGGCTTAGACCCACTCTTCTCTGCCTCAAACTGAATGTAAATTCAATCATATTATGATCACTGCTACCTAGGGGGACCTCCATTATGTGCTCATTAATTAATCCTATCTTGTTGCACGATACCAGGTCTAGTATAGCCTGCTCTCTGGTTGGCTCCAGAACCTGCTGTTCTAAGAACCTATCTGGAAAACATTCTATGAACTCCTCAAATAGGCTACCTTTGCCCATCTGATTTTTCCAGTCTATATGTAGATTAAAATCCCCCATGATCATTGCCATACTTTACTGACAAGCTCCCATTATTTCTTCCTTTATACCCCATCCTACTGTGTGGTTACACCACTCTCACAAGTGACTTATTGCCTTTATCATTTCTCATCTCTACCCAGACTGCTTCTACATTCTGGTTTCCTGAACTTAAGTCATCCCTCTCTATTGCCATCATTAATTAACTGAGCCACCCCTCCACCTTTTCCTAACTTCCTGTCCTTCCTAAATGTCATGGACCATTCAATATTCAGGTCCCAAACTAGGTCACTCTGCAGCCATGTCTCTGTAATAGGTATCAGATTGTACTTACATTTCTATTTGTTTTGTTTCGAATGCTATGTGCATTCAGATACACAGCCTTTAGTTTTGTCCTTTTATTATTTTTGTAACCTCTAGCTTTATCTGCTGATTTACTCTTTGTTTTGTACTCTCGGTCCTTTTCTGTCACGGTCTGTTTAGCATGTCCCATATTAATACCTTTCTCTCTTGCCTTGTCTCTACTTTCTAATTTGCCACAACTTCCCAAATTTGATCCCTTGCCCCCACTACTTAATTTAAAACCCTCCCAATGGTACAGCCCCCACTTTTCCCAGTACTGGTTCCAGTGCTCCACGAACCGGAACCCGCTTCTACCACACCAGTCTTTGAGGCACGCATTCATTTCTCCAATCTTATTTATCCTATGCCAATTTGCACGTGACTCAGCTAATAATCCAGAGATTATTACCTTTGAGGTTCAGCTTCATAATTTGATGCCTAGCTCCTCATACTGACTATGCAGAACCTCCTTCCTTGTCCTGCCTATGTCGTTGGTACCTACATGGACTATGACGACTGGATCTTCCCCCCTCCCACTTGTAAGTTCCTCTCCAGCCCTGAGCAGAGGTCCTGAACCCTGGCACCAGGCAGGCAATACAGCCTACTGGACTCTCGTTCTTTGCTGCAGAGAACAGTGTCAATTCCCCTCACTATACTATCAACTACCACTACTTTCCTTTATCATGCTTTCGTCCACACAGGTTGCAAGCACCTCAAACCTGTTTGACAATTGCAAAGGCTGAGGCTCCTCCTTGACTGTATGCTCAGTCCTTCTACCTGCCTCACTCACCGTCACACCCTCCTGTCTCTCACTGCTGGCAAAAACAGATGACACTATTCTAAGGGGCGTGACTGTCTTCTGATGCAAAGTGTCCAGGTATCCTCCCCCTTCCTGATGTTGCGCAGTGTCTGCAGTTTGGCTGCCAGATTAATAATCCTGATCCAGAATTTCTCTAGCTGTTTACATTTTCTGCAGACGTGTTTGTCCTGGATCACACTGGTGGCCAGGAGATCCCCGCATGACATAGCTGCAACACCTGTCCTGCCATTGTTTACTCATGTTATTAAGTTAATTTAATTTAATTACTTTCTTAACTAAGAATAATTTCCGTGTATACTACAATTTACTGTGCTTATCAAGTGCTATTACCACCTACAACTAAGAGTTATACATTTCTTAATTACACAGGTATGTGTTTTCGGTATTTATTTTAAAGTTTTAGTTCTTTTTATTTATAGATCTTCCCTAACTCCAGTGCCCTAAGCTGTCTATTAGCACATTATCCCTTACACTAAACACTTCAATCAAGCTACTAATTAATAAAATTTGCTTAAATACTAATATAAGCTACAATTATTGATAAATTACCTGCATTTTGAAAGATAAATGAGCAAAATACAAACCAGCCAATCAACCTACGACTTTCCTATGATGTCACACCTCAACTTGCCATGCTGTTTCTAAACTGTCTCTCTCTCTCTTTCCCTCCCCAACATCCTCCCCCCCCCTCCCCCCACAACTGATGTGTTCTTCCTTCCCGGAGTTCCTGCGCTGTTTTTAAACTGTCTTTCTCTCTCCCAATGTGCTCTGCCGGCCCAAGAGTTCCCGTGCTGTTTTTAAACAGTCTCTGTCTCTCTCTCCCCCTATATGCTCTGCTGGTCCTGGAGTTCCCGTCGTGTTTGTTGCTACCAGAAGTCTGCTGGATGTGCCACAATGTGGAAAATATGTCGGAGATACCTGAGGTCATGCGTGGCTTAGCGTATGTCATGGAGGAATCCATGCAAGCCAAGATGTCTGCCATGTCCCAGACATTTGAGCATATGGCTTCATCAGTAGAGAGTCTGGTGAGCTCCATGGCAAGTCTGGCTGACTACTCAAGCCATATGCGATCTGACCTGCACTCCGTCGATGTTGCCGTGGGCTCCATGCAGCAGACTCTAAGCGAGAGCTGAACGAAGAACCTGGACTTCCTCCAGGTGTTCCTTCCCCTCAGGGAAACAGGCAGGTGTCATCATGTACCCAAATGGAGGAGGAGTGTGTGCCAGCTACCCTGGGGCCTTCCTCTCAACACACCCCAAGGGAAAGCGGCATTTCGTCCTCCCCCACCCCCCCGACATTGACTTCCTTACCTCCAGCAGATCAGCACACGGGGGATACTCAAGCATCATGGCTGCACACCCCCAATAGGATGGAGGCCCCGTTCCTCCAGAGGACACCCGCCATGGTCATCCAAAGCAACAGGGCCGTGCACTGCGCAGACTGCCTCCACCTCAGCTGCTAATGTCGGGGAAGCACCTAGACATAGCAGCAGGAAAAGAAATTTGAAACTGTTTTGAGCACTAAGGTGATACAGGTGATGTAGAAATGTTAACAAATGCAAATATGTATTAAAACATTTTTATTCCTTGCAAAATTTGATCCATTCTCTAATGTTTTGCTTGGTTACAGATGGATGCAAAGATGTTTTTTGGAGGTCTATGGCAAGAATACAATGGTGCTTGCAAAGCATCTCAGGAAATGTCCAGTGTCCATATCTCATTGGAATTTCAGCCTTCAATCTTCAATGATGGCTGCTTTCCTATTGATGATTCATTACTTTTACCAATACTGTTATGCCTTACTTTTGTTTTCTATGGTCATAATGCTGCTTGCAGTGGTGTATAGTCGAATTCATCGTGGCCCATGGATGATTTCAATGCCAATCACATGAAAGTGCAGCCACGCTTCGTTAAGATTGCTGGGATGAATAAGACCCCATGCAAAAGGGAATTTCTTTGGGGAATTTTTATGTTTCTCCTCCCAACACTCCTTGATGATGTGGCTTATTGTTGGCTGAAACGTGCATAAATGAGGTCCTCCCTGATGTCACTTGCATGTCTCTCCATGGCCCTCATATCGATGCCGGCATCGTTGTAATTGTTGTCCTCCTCCTCACCCTCTTCATAGTCATCCTCATCTGAGGAGGATAAGTGTTCCTCCTATTTCTCCGCCTACAGAATGTTGCCATGTCTAATTGCAAGGTTATGCAAAGCACAGCAGACAACAATTGTTCGTGACACCCTCTGTGGTGCTAACTGAAGAGCTCCTCCAGACCAGTCAAGGCAACGCAACAGCATGCCAATAAAGTGCTCAGTGATGGATTTGGTGGATGCATGAGCAACATTGTACCTCTCTTCAGCAGCGCTCTGGGGATGACGTACCGGGGTCATCAACCATGTACATAGCGGGCAACCCTCATCACCCAGGATCCATCCGTCCATTTCGGCTGGTTCCTCGAAAACTGCTGGCAGCTGGGAGTTCCTCAAAATGTAAGAGTCATGACAGCTCCCTGGGAAACATGCATGATTCTTCTCCTGTGGTCACAAACAGTGGAAGCCTTAAAAAGACAGCAGGCTGGCCCCAGGGAGCTCTAACAGCCACATGTGTACAGTTGATCACCGTTGCACTCTAGGGAAGCCAGCGATGGTGCCGAAGACCACAGACCTTGCTGCCTGACTGCCCACATCTACAGGTAAGTAGATGAGATCATTGACACGTCGAAAAAGGGCTTTGGCTACCCCTTTGATGCACCTGTCGGTCGCAGACTGTGATATACTACATATGTTGCCCGTTGATCCCTGGTAGCAAAGAAATTGAGTGCAATAGTAATTTTGAGGGCAAGTGGCATGGGTAAGATCCCAATGAAAACAAGCAGCTACACGTAATGCTGAAGGATTGTACACATTTCTGTCACCATTGCAAGTCACATCCTCATACTTCTCTTGTATTGTCTCTCTGTCATCTGAAGGTAATGTGTCCTTGTCCTGAGGATGCGATGACATGCCAGCACCAGTCTTCGATAATGCCTTTCCTGGATGTCTTCATTCTGAGCAACAGAGAAGGTCTCTCCCTGTCTCTCTCTCTCTCTTTCACTCAAGCAAAGTTCCAGGGACCCACGGAAGTAACTTAAGCCTCGAGACAGAAGACCAGCGATACAAGTTTGAAAATGTGCACTCGGCCCCAATGAGAACTGCAAGAATTAGTTTCAATCAAAGACTTTACATCAAACCCAAAGCCAGTAACTGAACTCCAGCTATTACTTTAAACCTTTCACCTTCTTTCTCCCCCTCTGTCTCCATTTGCTTGTGTGTTTATCACGTATGCATGCTAGCGTGGTCGTGTTGCGTATTTTTATCAGTTTTAACTGAATTAGAGTTTTAAGGTTCATAAACTTACACCTTTCCTGTTTAAATCTGAGAAAATCTGTCTGGTTGATTTCTTTGCCATTACAATTGGAGAGCACTGAGCAAGGACTCACTGAGAGGGCAGCTAAACCACGGTGTTTTAAAAGTTAAACCCTGTTACGGCCAAACCAGGAAGAGGCTGAGAGGGGGAGCCCTGGACCCTTTCTCATCTGGTCATAACAATCCTTTTACCTTACTTTTGTAGATCTCACTCGGACATTTGACACCGTCGGCAGAGCAGGGCTCAACAAGATTTTGGGAAACATTGGCCATCCACCGAAGCTCCTCAGTCTCATCTGCTCTTTCCATGACAACATGCATTGCACTGTACAGTTTGATGGCTCCAAGTCCGACAGTTTCAGAGTGAAGAATGGAGTGAAACAGGGTTGTGTCCTAGCCCACACTCTGTTTGGCATCTTCTTCTCTATGCTAGTGATGTTCACCTTCCCTGCAGATATGGAAGGAGTCTACCTGCACACTAGGTTAGATGGCAAGCTCGACAATCTATCAAGGCTGAAAGCGAAGACAAAAACACTCTGCATCCTGATCAGAGAACTCCTCTACGCTGATGCTGCTTCCCAAGTCGCTCACACGGAAACTCATAGACTGTTTCGCGCATGCCTGTAACTTGTTCTTTTTGACTATAAGCGTCAAGAAAACCGTGGTCATGAGACAAGGTGTTGCATCTCCACCCCTGATCACACTAAATAACACCCCATTGGAAGTGGTTAGCAAATTCTGCTACCTTGGGTCCACAGTGACAGATATAGGGAAAGCAGCTACCACCTTTGGCTGACTCATGAAATGTACGTGGGATAACACCAAGCTGACCCATAGGACCAAGCTGATGGTTTATAAGGACTGTGTTCTCAGCACCTTGCTGTACAATAATTTAAATGTAATTTATATTTCCTATCTTTACCTCCTACTTTGCAGTCTGCATGTCTAAATGAGGATTCTTCCATATGATTGGTTGAAGAGCCTCCCTGTTGCTTTCCCTGCTCACAGACCTCCTAGATCCCCTGTAGAGGGTGCCACACCAGATAAGATGCTCAGGGCAGGATGTTCAAACGATGGGGGCAAGTTCAGGTGCCGGCACACTTTGAAAATAGTGCTTCCGTATGGTGTGTCAGTCTTCCGATGCCTCCAGAACACACTGCAATTTTGAAAGCAAGGGCGGGGTGGGGAGAGTTGGCAACCCGCTCACCTCCAGTTAATTGATCATTAAGCTTGTTGGAGAGGTTGGAGAGGGCCAGAAGGAAACTTTCAAAGCAGCGAACAGGAAGAGTGAATGGTCTGGGATCTGTTAGTATACATCTGTGTTGTTGGTGGTACCGCGGGGAGCCATAACGTGATGTTGCTGCTGAATTTAAGTGTTGAAAAAAAGGGGTGCTCAAACTGTGGCATAATGTTGCAATCACTTGAGCAAAGTGGGTCAAGTACCTTGCGATTAACCATTTGGCCACTTGTATGCACTGTGAGGCTGCTGATCCTCTGTTCTCCTGCCTGCTTCAATCTGCAAGCCCAGTCATAGCTGCTGTCTGCCTTTGAGCAGGCACTCTAGAGCCAGTTTTTGTTACCAGGCAGCACTAATTGGACAGGAGCTCACCACCAGCCAAATTAGGGGCTTTGCCTATAAAAACGCGAGGTGGGGTCAGGGACCTGACACCCGAATCATTTCCAGATCCTGACCCCAGATTGAAAATCCAGCCCCAATGTCAGGTAGTCTCTGCTGTCAAGCCTGTAAAAGGTTTTGAAGCAATCGTACACGATATGAACCGCAAAATCAGGGACAATGTAGATTTTCTGATGTAAACACTGGCATACTGTTTTGAAGCATTATAATACCTATTTATTATGCTGGTCCATCATTGAAGCCTTCAAAATTGTTACCTGCAAGTCTAACATATTGTGCTTTGGTTGCCAGGATTTGTGTGGATTGTTGCGTGCAAGTTTAAAATTGTAGCAATCATTATTTATTCTAAATGCTTGCCAAAAAAAGGAAGAAAGGAATATGTCTAGGGTGGAAGTATTGGATAATCAGATCCCTTCTGATATCTAGAACAGTAATGTTTTAACATTTTATTCTGGACATGCAATAATAAATTCCAGTTCATTTTCTCAAGCAAATTTTTTCTTCTTCCATCCAAAAATTAAGTGCACTGTTGCTTTTTCTTTTGCTGAATTGGAACTATTTTGAAATAGCTATCTCACATTCTGACAGCTTTAAAATGTCATAACTCTTGGATATGTTGCACTTCCACGTTCTAACAGTTTTATGCCAATGTTAAATGCTAAGTTGAAAAATAAAGATACTGGAGGCACTTTTACGAGTCCATGATGCCAGCAGGAAGTCTCACTTGCTAACAGCAAAAAATGGAAATTTCAGTTCAATCTGCCCACGACTGATTGTAGTCAAAAATTCATGGGTGGTCTAAGTCCAAATTTCCAATTTGTGCTGCCAGCAGGAGAGGCTCCCCCAACTCGTAAAATTACAATCATCTGTCCTTGCCCTCCCTCTTCTCCCAATCGAAGTATTTAATAATGTCTTATTGAATATAAACTACTCGAAGTATTAGAGCTTTCCAATTAAAAGATTATGGGCTAGAAATTGGAAAGCCCCATTTTTTGAGCACAGTGGTTGCGATTTGTGATCGAGGTGGGCAACATGTGAATTTGGTGTACCCACCTCATGTGAATGATTGTAGCGTTAGGCCAAGCAGGTTACATGCTGCTCTCCTCTGCTAAAGGCAGTGGGGAGCCAACAGTGTTGTTTGGAAACCATGTGGTCCAGCAAGCATTCCCTTCTTAAAGGCAGGCTGTCCCTCTTAAATAGAAACTGTGCTGAAGAAAAATTATGCAATTTAAAACCTTAGAAAATTGAACACCAGGGCAGAGAGAGGGTTCCAGACTGATGACTGTGATGCTGGAGACATTGGTGGTGGAGATGGACAACAGAAGAGATGCTGTAGTTCCGTAGAAGGCCAGGGCGCCCTCAAGGACCACCCTCAGAATGGAGTGGGAGCAGGTGGCCAGGGAGGTCAATTCCCAAATTCTGGACCACAGGACCTGACACAGTGCCACAAGAGGTCTAATGACGTCACAGGGATGGTCAAGGTCAGTCAGTGCATCTTCACATGACACCACCAACCTCTCATGCTGTTCAATGCACCACAGGCCCACTCTCATCCAGTAGCACTTCCTGGTACTCAGGACTCACGCCCAACATCTAGATACGCCACCTCACTCTCACATACTTACCAATGATAACATCCTCACACGAGGTATTCAGTTATGGCAGGCACATCATCCAAACAAAGTGGCACGCAATCACTGACATTCTGCTTTCTCTCTTGCAGGACAAAGTGGCACACAATAGAAAGGAGCGGAGCAGAACCAGCAGGGAACAAGGATGCCTGTACCTCCTTTCTAGATGGCTCTTAGCATCATGGGGCCGGCAGCAACAGAGCCCATGGCATCCAGTGTTGCTGAGAGCATTGAGGATGATGATATGTTCCTGCCTAATGCCTTTTCTCAATTCCCAGCAAACCTTTAGCCTGCTATCTGGCCTGATGAGCAGACCGCATATGGTGTGACCAAACACTCTTGCTTCCCATCCCAACCCCGTCCCTCAAACCAACTGACCCCTTCTGATTTTCTGCTTTGACACACCCAAGAACTGTTGCATGCCCAGCTGCAGCACCTCAAGGAGGAAGAGGGAGAGAAACAGCACATCACTGATAAAGAAGCCCATTACTTGATCTGACATTCGCAACTACCAGCTCAAATACTGGCACTGCACGTAGCCTGGAGGCTAATATAGAGTTGGCATCAGTAAATGGGGATCATGTGAGCACGAGTGCGTTGCAGCCAGGCCAGGAGTAAAGGATGCTTCATTTGCCAGCTCCCTCGAGGCGAAGTCACAGACGAGTGCTTCTGTTTAGGACCTCAATGGGCCAGCATGCAGGAGTGCGCTAATGGGCACGCACACCGACATGCTGGGTGCACTGGTGGCCTGAGAGACAGTCTCCCCTGTCACTATTACGGAGCATGGAGGAGCCCAGCTCCAACTTGGCAGAGGGCATCACAGAGCTTGCCAACTCTCCAACCTCTGCTTCATCTCCCTGCCATCCTGCAGGCTTAGAGGCACTGCCACTGCTGTCCCAATACCTGTTGCAGCCTTCGTGTGGACAGGTCACCTACTACTCCTGTGAGAATGCAGAAACGCTCTGCTGAAAATACAGCAACACAACACAAAAGGCCTCCAGAACACTCCAGAGTATTTCAAGACGCTTTGCAATAGAAAATGCTGTCAAAAATTACCTCCATTTTGGATATTTGGCTCTTTAAGGAACACTAGTGCAGAGCCCATTTTGCAGCCTCATGCTTTATCTTTGAAGAGTGATGAAGGAATGCTTACTCAAGACCTGCATAATCCAAATTTGGAATCCCGGCGCAACATCATCCAGTTGGCTATGTGACATTAGGATGGCACCAATTAAAAGCCTTCTAGCATGTGCAGGAGATGCGCCAACGTGTGCCCTTCTCCTGCTTCAACACCATGTGGGTTGCACAGAAAGCGGTCCGCAGTGGTCAGCTTCCATAGTGCCCTTCAAGGCTGTGCAACATATGTACACACACTGAATAAACTGTACTAAGTAAACACTACATATTTAATGCATCAATATTTCAGATTGTATAAATTAGCCATCCACAATGTGCAACCTGGATAAGTCTTTTTCCCAATCTTCAGTTCTGATAAAAGGTCACAGACCTGAAATGTTAACTCTGTTTCTCTCTCCACAGATGCTGCCAGACCTGCTGTGCATTTCCAGCACTTTGTTTTTATTTGAAATAAAACCATGCTGTGCTCTGTATAAGCCTCTAATCTTGCTCCTTTAGTTTTTGCAAATCATTTACTCAGAGTGATATACTTCAAATCGATGGTTCCTCAAGCCCAGTATTTGGCTAAGGACAGAGCCATTAATGGGCCTATTACATCCATCCCTGTGCAATATCATGCCTGAAAAATGGGGTCAGAGAGCAAGGGTACAGTGGCACATTCCTATCACAGTGAAGCCAACAAAATGTAATAGCTTTCTTAAATTAAAGCAATTACCCATGATGCAACATAACACTAATTTGTATTGTAAAATCTTGTTCTTTGTATCGTAAAATCTTGTTCGAACACAAGATCACCAAATCAACACTTTATCTGTCAAAGTCGAGCATTTCGGGCAGCTGCTGCTTAACCCTGCCTAACTTAGCATTGTATATGAAATAAGACGCATTTCATTCTCTAAAACGCCACACTTAAAAAGGCAACAGAAATGTTTTCAATTGAAAATATTCTTCTCCCTCTTTCCCCACTAATTACTCCAAAGTAACTTAAAAACAAAAGCAAAATACTGCGGATGCTGGAAATCTGAAATAAAAACAAGAAATGCTGGAACCACTCAGCAGGTCTGGCAGCATCTGTGGAAAGAGAAGCAGAGTTAACATTTTGGGTCAGTGACCCTTCTTCGGAACTCAGAGCTTCGGAGTTCCGAAGAAGGGTCACTGACCCGAAACATTAACTCTGCTTCTCTTTCCACAGATGTTGCCAGACCTGCTGAGTGGTTCCAGCATTTCTTGTTTTTATTAACTTAAAAACAACACTGCTAGAGGAATGGTTTTCTAGTCCTTCGGTGTAGCCTCTAAGAAATAAACCTTTCACTGGAGAAACACTCAAAAGATGTCAGTGTCATGCTCCAGAACATCAGTCACAGATGTTTTGGTCCCTGATGTCAGCCTGGTGCTAGCAATCATCTTAGAATTAAATACTGACTGAGAATATGCCCAGTTTTTAAAGCAACATTAGAGAAACTACTAAAGAGGGAGGGGAACAGAGTCTTCTAATGTTAAGTTATCCTTTCTTGCAGTAATGTTATCCTTCAATAGTTTTATTCTGTCAACATTGAAGAATAAGATCTGGAGGATTCCATTCCACTATTAACTCCTCTTTCACTATATATGGTAGCCGCTCATGAATCACAATACACGGTCACTTAGAATGCAGCATAAGCATAACTGACATTTCATGCAGACTTCAAACTTCAATGTCCAGTTGCCATGACAAGCACAAATTAGCAATAAAATAACAAGAGAATTCTAGAAAATAACTAAAATTGCTGAAAGATTTGAAAAGTGATTTGTTTTTTCAAAGCACATATTATTCTGATATGTACTTCCAACAAGTGTCACTACTTCCTAATTCCTGAAACTCTATCCATTAAGGCAGCCTTCTCAGGAGCAATGTAAGTAGCAATATAAGTAAAAATGGACCACACATGCATTGACCCTGTTATAATACATAAATACAACACAACCAAGATCTAAAATTCACAAACTATACTCACTGTACTTGGTTTCTACATAATGGACAAGAGTCCATTTATGTAATTGCATTAAAAAGGAATACCAGCGTAAATCATTGAATCCTGAAGGATATGACCTTCAAACTGCGTACAAAAATACAACAATCTATCATAGCTCAATCTATCATCGCGCATCTATAGAATTAATGCTCAGTGACTGAAAAAGCGCTGGCGCAAACCCCGCATCACCTGTTCCGTGGGAGGCATGCTGAATCAAGTGGCAATTAGGCACTTAACTGGACAGCAACGGCCTTCCATGGGATCAAGGACCCTGGCATTGGACGTCCCATCCTCTGAGAGCTTCTGGCTAATCAGAGGCCGGAACTCTTTAGGCACATAAGAATAGGAGTAGGCCATTCAGTCCTTCGAGCCTGCTCTGCCATTCTAGATCATGGCTGATTGCCTACCTCAACACCATATTCCTGCGCTAGCCCCACATCCACAGAATCATTAAAGTGCAGAAGGAGGCTATTCGGCCCATCGTGCCCACACCAGCTCTCTGAAAGAGCAATTTCCTCAGTTCCATTCCCCTGCCTTCTCCCCGTAACCTTGCACATTCTTCCCTTTCATATAACTGTCTACTACCCTTTTGAATGCTTCAATTGAACTTTGCACCACCATGTCCTCAGGCAGTGTATTCCAGACCTTAACCACTCGCTGCGTGAAAAGGTATTTCCTCATGTCACTTTTGCTTCTTACTAAATACTTTAAATCACGAGTGGGAACAGTTTCTCTCTATCTACTCTGCCCAGACGCCTCATGATTTTGAATATCTCTATCAAATACCTCATGATTTTGAATACCTCTACCTTAGGAGTGGCGCAGCCTCACAGCCAGCGACCAGGGTTCAATTCTGGGTACTGCCTGTGCGGAGTTTGCAAGTTCTCCCTGTGAACTGCGGGTTTTTCCGGGCGCTCCTGTTTCTTCCCACAGCCAAAGACTTGCAGGTTGATAGGGAAATTGGCCATTATAGATTGCCCCTAGTATAGGTAGGTGGTAGGAGAATTGAGGGAAGGTGGGGATGGGGTAGGAATATGGGATTAATGTCTGCTTTGGCCTCCTTATCTCGAGAGACAATGGATACGCGCCTGGAGGTGGTCAGTGGTTTGTGAAGCAGCACCTGGAGTGGCAATAAAGGCCAATTCTAGAGTGACAGACTCTTCCACAGGTGCTGCAGAAAAATTTGATTGTCGGGGTGTTACACAATTGGCTCTTCCCTTGCGCCTCTGTCTTACTTCCTGCCAACTACTAAGTCTCTTCGACTCGCCACACTTTAGTACCGCCTTTATGGCTGTCCGCCAGCTCTGGCGAACGCTGGCAACTGACTCCCACGACTTGTGATCAATGTCACAGGATTTCATGTCGCATTTGCAGACGTCTTTAAAGCGGAGACACGGACGGCCGACGGGTCTGGTACCAGTGGCGAGCTCGCTGTACAATGTGTCTTTGGGGATCCTGCCATCTTCCATGCGGCTCACATGGCCAAGCCATCTCAAGCGCCGCTGACTCAGTAGTGTGTACAAGCTGGGGATGTTGGCCGCCTCGAGGACTTCTGTGTTGGAGATACGGTCCTGCCACCTGATGCCAAGTATTCTCCGGAGGCAGCGAAGATGGAATGAATTGAGACGTCGCTCTTGGCTGACATACGTTGTCCAGGCCTCGCTGCCATAGGATTAGTATAATGGGTGGTTGATGGTCAGCACAGACTCGGTGGGCCGAAGGGCCTGTTTCAGTGCTGTATCTCTAAATAAAATAAAATCACCTCTCAACCTTCTCTTCTCCAAGGAAAACAGTCCTAATTTCTCCAAGCTATCTCCATAACTGAAATTCCTCATCCCTGGAACCATTATCATGAATCTTTTCTGTACTCTCTCCAATGCCCTAACATCTTTTCTAAAGTGCGGCGCACAGAACTGGACACAATACTCCAGCTCAGGCTGAACTAGTGGCTGATACAAGTTGAACATAACTTCCTTGCTCTTGACTCTATGCCTCTATTAATAAAGCCCAGGATACAATATGCTTTATTAACCGCGCTCTCAACCTGTCCTGCCACCTTCAATGACTTATGCACATATACACCTAGGTCCCTCTGCTCCTGCACCCCCTTTCGAATTGTACCCTTTATTTTATATTGTCTATCCATGTTCTTCCGACCAAAATGAATCACTTCACATTTCTCTGCATTGGACTCCATCTGCTACCTGTCTGCCCATTCCACCAACTGGTCTATGTCCTTTTGAAGTTCTACACTACCCTCCTCACAGTTCACAATGCTTCCAAGTTTCGTATCATCAGCAAAGTTTGAAATTGTGCCATGTGCATCGAGGTCTAAGTCATTAATGTATATCTGGAAAAACAAGGGTCCTAACACTGACCCCTGGAGAACTCCACTACAAGCCTTCCTCCAGCCCAAAAAACATCCATTAACCATCACTCTTCGTTTCCTGTCACCCAGCCAATTTTGTATCCATGATGCGACCGACCCTTTTATTCTGTGAGTTACAAGTTTGCTCACAAGTCTGTTGTGTGGCGATATATCAAATGCCTTTTGAAAGTCCATGCACACATTAACAGCATTGCTTTCATCAACCCTCTCTGTTACCTCATCCAAAAACTCCAGCAAGTAGTTAAACATGATTTTCGCTTAAGAAATCAATGCCGACTTTCCTTAATTAACTCGCATTTGTCCAGGTGACTATTGATTTTGTCCCAAATTATTTTTTCTAGAAGTTTTCCCACCACCGAAGTTAAACTGACTGGCCTGTAGTTGCTGGGCTTATCTTTACACCCTTTTTTGAACAAGGGTGTAACGTTTGCAATTCTCCAGTCCCCTTGCACCACCCCCGAGTCTAAGGGAGACAGAAAAATTATGGCCAGTGCCTCTGAGATTTCCACCCCCAGTAGCCTCGGATGTATCTCATCCGGCCCTGGTGCTTTATCCCCTTTAAGTACAGAAAGCCTATCAATACTTCCTCTTCATCAATTTTAAACCTTCTAGTGTCTGACATACCTCCTCTTTCAACATTAGGGTGGCACAGTGGTTAGCACCGCGGCCTCACAGCTCCAGCGACCTGGGTACTGCCTGTGTGGAGTTTGCAAGTTCTCCCTGTGACCGCGTGGGTTTCCGCCAGATGCTCCGGTTTCCTCCTACAGCCAAAGACTTGCAGGTTGATAGGTAAATTGGCCATTGTAAATTGCCCCTAGTGTAGGTAGGTGGTAGGAGAATGGTGGGGATGTGGTAGGGAATATGGGATTAATGTAGGATTAGTATAAATGGGTGGTAGTTGGTCGGCACAGACTTAGTGGGCCAAAGGGCCTGTTGCAGTACTGTATCTCTAATAATAAAAAAAACCTAATAATTTCCTTTAATGCTGCCAGTCTCTTTTCATGCTCTCTCTTTGCTTATCTTATTTGCTTTTCCACTTCTCCTTCTATATTCAGCCTAGTTCTCAATGGTATTTTCTACCTGGCATCTGTCATAAGGACACTTTTTCTTCTTTATCTGAATCTCTACCTCTTTTGTCATCAAGGGGGCTCTGGATTTGTTTGGCCTGCTTGTCCCCTTCGATGGAACATACCTTGACTGTGGCCAAACTATCTCTTCTTTGAAGGTAGCCCATTGTTCATCTACCAGTTTTCCTGCCAGCTTCTGAATCCAATGTTTTCGCCCAAGCCCCATTGAAGTTAGTCTTCCACCAGTTAATTATTCTTACCCTGGATTACTCTTTGTCTGTTTCCATAGTCAGCCTAAATCTTATTGTTACATCCAGGTGAGAAACGGGTCTAGGGTTTCCTCTCAACTTTTACCTGGTCTTACCATAACAGGGTTTAATTTTAAACACACCGTTTTTTAGCTCCCCCTTAGTGAATCCTTGTTCACTAACTTCCAACTATAAGGCAAAGAAACTAGCCAAACAGGTTTTCTTAGGTTTAAAGAAAAAAGGTTGAACTTTATAAAATTTAAACTCTAATTCGGTTAACACCAAAGTTGCCACCCAAGTTGATAGGGTTGTTAAGAAGGCGTATGGTGTGTTGGCTTTCATTAACAGGGGGATTGAGTTTAAGAGCCGCGAGGTTATGCTGCAACTCTATCAGGCCCTGGTTCGACCACACTTGGAATATTGTGTTCAGTTCTGGTCGCCTCATTATAGGAAGGATGCGGAAGCTTTAGAGAGGGTGCAGAGGAGATTTACCAGGATGCTGCCTGGACTGGAGGGCATGTCCTACGAAGAAAGATTGAGGGAGCTAGGGCTTTTCTCATTGGAGCGAAGAAGGATGAGAGGTGACTTGATAGAGGGGTACAAGATGATGAGAGGCATAGATAGAGTGGATAGTCAGAGACTTTTTCCCAGGGTGGAAAGGGCTATCACCAGGGGGCATAATTTTAAGGTGATTGGAGGAAGGTTTCGGGGAGATGTCAGAGGTAGGTTCTTTACACAGAGAGTGGTGGGTGCGTGGAATGCGCTGCCAGCGGTGGTAGTAGAAGCAGATACGTTAGGGGCATTTAAGCGACTCTTGGATAGGTACATGGATGATAGTAGAATGAAGGGTAGGTAGTTAGTTTGATCTTAGAGTAGGTTAAAGGTTCCACACAACATCGTGGGCCGAAGGGCCTGTACTGTGCTGTACTGTTCTATGTTCTATACGTGATGCGCCCGCACTAGCATACATATGCGATACACACATGCAGATAGAGACAGTAAAGAGCAGAAGAAATAAAGTGGAAAAGTTTGAGGCAATATCTGAAGATGGTTTTGGTTACTGTTCTTCGTGCTCACTGTAAAGGTCTTGATGGTAGGTATTCTTGCTTTTTGTTGGGGCCCAGTATTCTTCTTAAACCTTGTTCGATGTTGGAGACTTTTCTCTCTTGAAGGTTATGTGTCCTCAGTGGGTCCAGAGGCTTGTGAAAAAGAGATGGGAGCAGACAGGAGAAGTCTTCTCACTCTAGGAGCAAACAGTCTTTCTTGAGTTCAAAAACTCTGTGGCTAGTTCAAAAAACCCCGGACCAGCCAGTTAGTCATGTGACAAGCTGGTTTAACCAGTCCTGGTTTTTGCGGATTGTATCACCTTAGCAGTCTCTGGAATGCTCTTCCTTACATGTTCAATGTCAGGTGATCAAAATCCATTGTGGGTTGAATGTGTCAGGGAATGGTCCTTTTATCTCCACAAGCACTGTCTGTTAGTATGTCAATGTTTTTTTCCAGTCCTGGCTGATCTGTTTAACAAGCCATTTCCTCACTTTGGCAACAGTTTAAAAATCAAAGTTCATATGACAAAATTAATATGCCTCATTCTTGGCAGGTGGGGGGGCCTGCATGACATTTATGATACAATGATTACTATCCCCTAAATGCCCTCCTACCGATACTTGATCCACACGGCCCACCTCATTCCCAAGAACCACATCTAGCAGTGCCTTCTTTCTCATTGGACTAGCAACATACTGTTGTAGAACATTTTCCTGAACACACCAGGAAAAAGCAAATGTGGTACCATTATTCAAGAAGGGTAGCAGGGATAAACCAGGTAATTACAGACTAGTGAGTCTAACATCAGTGGTAGGAAAACTATTGGAAAATATTCTCCGGGACAGGATTAATCTCCACTCGGAGAAGCAGGGATTAATCAAGGATAGTCAGCATAGCTTTGACAGGGGGAGATCATGTCTAACAAATTTGACTGAACATTTCGAGGAGGTGACTAGATGTGTAGTTGAGGGTAAAGCAGTTGATGTGGTCTACATGGACTTCAGTAAGGATTTTGATAAGGTCCCACATGGGAGATTAATCAAGAAGGTCAGAGCCCATGGGATCCAGGGCAATTTGGCAAATTGGATACAAAATTAGCTTAGTGACAGAGGCAGAGGGTGATGGTCAAGGGTTGTTTTTGCGATTGGAAGCCTGTGACCAGGGATCATGCTGGGACCCTCGCTGTTTGTAGTGTACATTAATGATTTAGACGTGAATATAGCAGGTATGCTCAGTATATTCGCAGCTGGCATGAAAATTGTGATGTCGTAGTGAGGAGGAAAGCCTTAGATTACAGGACGATATAGATGGGCTGGTAAGATGGGCAGAGCAGTGGCAAATGGAATTTAATCCTGAGGAGTGTGAGGTGATGCATTTTGGGAGGACTAACAAGACAAGGGAATATACCATGGATGGTAGGACCCTAGGAAGTACAGAGGGTCAGAGGGACCTTGGTGTTCTTGTCCAGAAATCACTGAAGGCAGCAGCACAGGTAGATAAGGTGGTTCGGGAGGCATATGGGATACTTGCCTTTATTAGCCGAGGTACAGAATATAAGAGCAGGTGGTTATAGTGGAGCTGTATAAAACGCTAGTCAGGCCACAGCTGGAGTAATGTGTACAGTTTTGTCCGCCACCTCATAGGAAGAATGTGATTGCACTGGAAAGGGTGCAGAGGAGGTTCACCAGGATGTTGCCTGGGCTGGAGCATTTCAGCTATGAAGATAGACTGGATAGGTTTGGGTTGTTTTCCTTAGAGCAGAGAAGGCTGAGGGGGGACCTGATTGAGGTATACAAAATTATGAGGGGCATAGATAGGGTAGATAGGAGGAAACTTTTTCCCTTAGCGGAGGTGTCAATAACCAGGGGGCATAGATTTAAGGTAATGGGTAGGAGTTTAGAAGGGATTTGAGGAAAAATATTTTCACCCAGAGGGTGGTTGGAATCTGGAACACACTGCCTGAAGGGGTGGCAGAGGAAGGAACCCTCACAACATTTAAGAAGTATTTAGATGAGCACTTGAAACGCCATAGCATACAAGGCTGTGGGCCAATTGCTGGAAAATGGGATTAGAATAGATAGGCTTGATGGCCAGCATGGACACGGTGGCCTGTTTCTGTGCTGTATAAGTCTATGGCTCTTGCCCCTCACTGCCCCTTACACTACTATTATCCCAGACTTTTTTTGGATAATTAAAGTCCCCATTATAAATACCCAATAACTTTTGTACCTCTCTAATTTCCTTGCAAATTTGTTCTTCCACATCTTTCACACTAGCTGGTGACCTACAGATAATACCAAGCAATGTAACCGCATCTTTTTTGTTCCTTAGCTCGAGCCAAATTGATTGTGCCCTCGACCCCTTTGGGACATCCTTTTTCTCCAGCAATGCTCTCCTTAATCAATCCTGCCACCCCTACCCCTTTTTTCTCTTTCCTATCTTTTCTGAACATCTTGTATCCAGGAATATTTAACAAGCAGTCCTGCCCTTCTTTGAGCCTGATCTCTGTTATAGCCACATCATATTTCCACATCTTGACTCTATCTTTTCTCCCCAGGTCCAGTCTCTTCCCACTTACATCCGTGACTCTTCTAATGCCCCCATCATTTTGACAATTTCCAGTTTCCTGGCCCCAACTGCCTCCTCTTCACTATGGACGTCCAATCTCTCTACACCTCCATCCCCCACCAGGACAGTCTAAGGGCTCTCCGCTTCTTCCTTGAACAGAGACCCAATCAGTCCTCATCCACCACCACCCTCCTCCGCCTGGCTGAACTTGTTCTCACATTGAACAACTTCTCCTTCAGCTCCACTCACTTCCTTCAAGTGAAAGGTGTTGCCATGGGTACCCGCATGGGTCCTAGTTATGCCTATCTATTTGTGGAATATGTCGAACATTCCTTGTTCCAGTCCTACTCAGGCTCCCTCCACCAACTCTTTCTCCGGTACATTGATGACTGTATCGGTGCCGTTTCCTGCTCCCGCCCAGAACTGGAAAACTTTCTCAACTTTGCTTCTAATTTCCACCTTCTCTCACCTTTACATGGTCCATCTCCGACATTTCCCTCCCCTTCCCCGACTTCTCTGTCTCCATCTCTGGGGATAGGTTGTCTACTAATATTCATTATAAGCCCACTGACTCCCACAGCCACTCGACTACACTTCTTCACACCATGCCTCCTGTAAGGACTCCATTCTATTCTCCCAGTTTCTCCGTCCCTGACGCATCTGCTCTGATGATGCTACCTTCCACAACAGCGCTTCTGATATGTCTTACTTTTTCCTCAACTGAGGATTCCTCCCCACTGTGTTTGACAGGGCCCTCAACTGTGTCCGGCCCATTTCCCACACCTCTACCCTCACCCTTTCCCCTCCCTCCCAGAACCGCGACAGGGTTCCCCTTGTCCTCACTTTCCACCCCAACAGCCTCCAGATCCAAAGGATGATCCTCTGCCATTTCCGCCACCTCCAGCGTGATGCCACTACCAAACGTATCTTCCCTTCCCTTATCACTATTCCGAAGGGATCATTCCTCCGCGACACCCTGGTCCACTCCTCCATTACCCCCACCACCTCGTCCCCTTCCCACAGCACCTGCCTCTGCAATCGCAGGATGTGTAATACCTGCCCATTTACCTCCTCTCTCCTCACTATTCAAGGCCCCAAACACTCCTTCCAGGTGAAGCAGCGATTTACTTGCACTTCTTTCAATTTAGTATACTGTATTTGCTGCTCACAATGTGGTCTCCTCTACATGGGGAGACCAAACGCAGATTGGGTGACCACTTTGCAGAACATCTCTGCTCAGTCCAAAAGCATGACCCCCAGCTTCCGGTTTCTCGCCATTTCCACACACTCCCCTGCTCTCATGCCCATGTCTGTGTCCTGGGAGTGCTGCAATGTTCCAGTGAACATCAATGCAAGCTCGAGGAACAGCACCGCATTTACCCATTAGGCATGCTACAGCCGGGGCGGCACAGTGGCGCAGTGGTTAGCACCGCAGCCTCACAGCTCCAGCGACCCGGGTTCAATTCTGGGTCCTGCCTGTGTGGAGTTTGCAAGTTCTCCCTGTGTCTGCGTGGGTTTCCTCCAGGTGCTTTGGTTTCCTCCCACATGCCAAAGACTTGCAGGTTGCTAGGTTAATTGGCCATTATAAATTGTCCCTAGTATAGGTAGGTGGTAGGGGAATATAGGGACAGGTGAGGATGTGGTAGGAATATGGGATTAGTGTAGGATTAGTATAAATGGGTGGTTAATGGTCGGCACAGACTCGGTGGGCCGAAGGGCCTGTTTCAGTGCTGTATCTCTAAATCTAAAAATCAATCTGCACCTGTTCCTCACCAGTCTTATTAATCACACATCTATGCATTTACATACATGCATATTAACTCCCTGATTGCGACTTTATTACTTTCTCTCTTACTCTGACCCCACTTAATAACGTACTATTCCCTGCTCTTCTACTCCCCCAGTATTCTCTGCACCTTGGTATTCCTCTCAAATACTTGCTCCTGATTCCCACACCCCTGACAAGTTATCAGTTTTGCTTCCCTCCAATCTGAGCTCCCTCTCAGGTTCCCATCCCCCTGACAATTTAGTTTAAACTCTTCCCACAGCACTCGTAAATCTCCCTGCAAGGATATGCGTTCCAGTCCATCTTGTACAGGTCCAACCTGACCCAGAACCGGTCCTAATGTCTCAGTAATTCGATGCCCTCCATCCTACACCAGTTCCCCAAACATGTGGTTCAATCGCTCAATTCTCCTACTCACTTGCAAGTGGGACTGGGAGTAACCCTGAGATCACTGCTTTTGAGGTCCTGCTTTTTAATCTCCTTCCTAGCTACTTAAAATCTATGGCCACAGAAACTTGTCTGTTCCCCTAACAATCGAATCAGTTACCACTATTGCGCTTTCACACTTCTTCCCCCCCTCCTGTGCAGCTGAACCACTTGTAGTGCCACAAACTTGGCTCTTGCTACATTCCTCTGACGAACCATCGCCCTCACCAGTATCCAAAATGGAAAACTGGTTGGTGAGTGAGATAGACTCAGAGGACTCCTGCACTACCTGTCTGGTCTTTCTAGACTGCTTAGCGGTCTCCGATTCCCTCTCTGCCTGAACGCTCTTAATCTGCTGTGTGACCACACTGTTAAATGTGATATCCACGTAGTTTTCAGCTTTGCGGATGCACCACAGTGACTCCACCCTCTGCTCACGTTATAAAACGTGGAGCTCAGGTTTTTGCAGCTGAAGACACTTCCTGCACATGTGATCGTCCAAGCCACGTGAAGCGCCCACGACTCCCCAAGTCACAGGATGGACATTCCACGCAGCCGAGCTGTCTATAGTGGCGGTGATTGCTGCCAGTGGAGCATCCACCTTAGGCCTAGGAGCAGCACTGGACCCAGGCCACAGGTAGCTCACGGTGGCAGGGATCTTGCAGGTGAGTGTTGCCGGGAAAGGGGGTGTGAGGGGATCAGCATCAAGGGGTGGTTTGCAGAATTGTGGATGAATATATACTCCAAAAGGCTTTTTAAAAAAAAAACAGGTACACAGCATGCTTTTGTGCAAATATCACTCATTTCAGTACCTGGCTTTTGTTGGGAAATTTTGACTAAGGTCTCGCATTAACTTCAAAGCATCATAAACAGGAGCAGAGACAATGTGAGTCGCTGCCTGGAAACTTAGATCTGAAAAAGAAAAAAAAAGCAGGTAAAAAGACTGTAGAATGTTGTACATTTTCCACCTATTAAATAGAAATTCCATAGATTAAGCCCATCTGGTCGACTTATTCGTGAATGCATTTGTATGAAAAGAGCAATTCTATTTGTATTTAAAATACATAGAATTAGAAACATTAAAATTCATCACAAAGGAACAAGCCCTTTTGTCTGGAGACAGCGGGGACAATTTTCAGCAGCGTGTTCCAGTGCTAAAGATCCTGTGAGGTGGCCAAGATGGGATCTTGAGCTGAAACGCCATTTTGTGCAAAACACCATCTTGGTAAAAGAGTTGAATCACAAACTAGGAATAGTAGCCAGGAAATTCGTTAAGGGGCTGACTGCCACTTAAAAGGCTTGCTTGTGCTCATTAACAAGGCTCATGGAATTTTGGTGCTCATGCTAACACCCTCTGCCAACATCAACCAGCTGTTTAGGAGTAAACAAGGCGTCGATGTAGATTTCAAGCGTTGCTTAAAGGGCTACTCACCATTTTTTGTTCACTTGCTGCTGGAGTTTGTGAAGAGGACATCAAACACATCGGGAGACTTTTAGAACACTTTGTCAAGACTTCACCAACACTCCAGCAACATTTATTCTGCAATTCGCTCACCTCAAAAAAGAGCAACTGACCTGCTGAGTGGTTCCAGCATTTCTTGTTTTTATTTCAGATTTCCAGCATCCGCAGTATTTTGCTTTTATTATTATGCTGTGCTACTCTACCTTATGGGTTACTCTACCTTATGGAAGTCACCAGGAGAAAAGTCATGAGCATCTTGCTAGGGGTCACCCTTTGTCTGTATGAAGAATGGGAGGAGAACAGGATAACATAAGAAATCGGAGCAGAAGTAGGCTCTTTGGCCCCTTCAGCCTGCTCTGCCATTCAATAAGATAATGGTGGATCTGATTGAGGCCTTAACTCCACTTTCCTGCCTGCCCCCCATAAGCCTTTACTCCCCTATAGTTCAAGAATCTGTCTAACTCAGCCATGAATATATTCAATGACCCAGCCTCCACTGTTCTCTGGGGTAAAAAAATCCCAAAGATTAACGACCCTCTGAGAGAAGAAATTCCTCCTCACCTCAGAATCACAGAATCATTACAGTGCAGAAGGAGGTCATTTGGCCCATCGCATCCGCACTGGCTCTCTGAAAGAGAAATTTCCTCAGTTCCATTCCCCTGCCTTCTCCCCATAACCCTGCACATTATTGCTTTTCATAAAGCTGTCTAATTCTCTTCTGAGTGTTTCAATTGAACCAGCCTCCACCACGTTCTCAGGTAGCGTATTCCAGACCTTAACCACTCGCTGCGTGAAAAAGGTTTTCCTCAATTCGCTGCGTGAAAAAGGTTTTCCTTATCTCCATCTTAAATGGGAGACACCTTATTTTTAAACTGTGCGCCCCAGTTCTAGATTCCCCCACCAGGAGAAACATCCTCTCAGCGTCTACCCTGTCAAGCCCCCTCAGAACCTTTTATGTTTCAATAAGATCACCACTAATTCATCTAAATATGAGCCCGAGGATCAAGGCCCAGTCACTTAACTTCCGAGAGCGGAGAGGAGCGGACCTGAGGAGAGAAGGCCGAGAGGGGAGCTGCTAAATTGAGCCCGAGGATCGAGGCCTAGTCACTTACCTTCCCGGAGTGGAGAGCAGTCCAAGCGCGCCGGAGTTTGAAAAAAAAAGAGTCAACAGTGACATCACAGGAAAGTGCAAGGTGATTGGTTGGTGAGTAACAGCTGTTGGTGCCTGGAAATAGCTTTAAAAAATGAGTGGAAAGTTCTTTTTTTAAACCTACCGGATAAGTGATAAGGTTAGTATTACTAAAGTGTGTTTTTTTTAATTTGTGTAATTTATTAAGGACTTTAGATTGTAGTGGGTAGTGTTTGGAGTAGAACAAGGCCCCTAGCGTAATTAGTATTTTTTAATTAAAGGGAGTAACTAAGTAATCTAAAGGTAAGTCATGGCAGGAGAGCACGCACCTGTGATATGCTCCTCCTGAGCTTGGTGGGAAATCAGGGACACTTCCAGTGTCCCTGACGACCATGTGTGTAGGAAGTGTACCCATCTGCAGCTACTGGCTACCCGCATTTTGGAGCTGGAGTTGCACGTGAATTCACTGTGGAGCATCCGCGATACTAAGGACGTCGTGGATAGCACGTTTAGCAAGGTGGTCACACCGCAGGTAATGGCTGCACAGGCAGAAAAGGGATGGGTGACCACCAGGCAGAGTAGTAGGCACGGGCAGGTAGTGCAGGAGTCCCCTGTGGCCGTCGCCCTCTCTAACAGATATATCACTTTGAATACTGTTGGGGTGAATGGCCTCCCAGGGGAAAGCAGCAACAGCCAAGTTCGTGGCACCACAGGTGGCTCTGCTGCACAGCAGTGGGGGAAAAAGACTGGGAGAGCCATAGTGATAGGAGATTCAAGGGGTACAGACAGGTGTTTCTGTGGCCGCAAACGAGACACCAGGATGTATGTTGCCTCCCTGGTGCTAGGATCAAGGATGTCTCGGAGCGACTGCAGGAAATTCTGAAGGGGAAGGGTGAACACCCAGTGGTCGTGGTACACGTCAGTACCAACGACATAGGTAGAAAAAGGAATGAGGATTTAAGGAGTGAGGAGCTAAATTAAAAAGCAGGACCTCACAGGATTACTTCCTGTGCCACGTGTTAGTGAGTACAGGAACAATAGAATAGACCAAATGAATGCATGACTGGAGAAATGGTGCAGGGGGGAGGGATTTAGATTCCTGGGACACCGGGACCAGTTCTGGGGAAGGTGGGACCTGTACAAGCGGGACAGGTTACATCGAGGCAGGACTGGAACCGATGTCCTCGCAGGGGTGTTTGCTAGTTCTGTTGGGGAGGATTTAATCTAGAATGGTAGGGGGATAGGAACCTGAGTGGGGAGAATGAGGAGGAGGAAACAAGGATAGAAACAAAGACAGGAAACAAAAAGGCAAAAGTGGAAAGCATAGAAATCAAGGACAAGAAACAAATAGGGCCACAGTGCAAATTAATGCTAAGATGACTAAGAATGTTAAAACGACAAGCCTAAAGGCATTGTGTTTCAATGCAGGGAGTATTTGCAATAAGGTAGGCGAATTAACTGCACAAACAGATGTAAATAGCTCCGATATAGTTGCGATTATGGAGACACGGCTGCGGGGTGACCAAGGATGGGAACTGGACATCCAGGGGTATTCAATATTTAGGAAAGACAGAGAAAAAGGGAAAGAAGTTGGAGTAGCATTGTTAGTAAAAGAGAAAATCAATACAATAGTGATGAGGAAGGATATTAGCTCAGAGAATCCTGATGTGGAATCTGTATGGGTGGAGCTAAGAAACACTAAGGGGTAGAAAACGTTGGTGGGGGTTGTACATAGACCCCCAAACAGCAGTGGTGATGTAGACAATGGCATTAAACAGGAAATTAGAATTGCATGCAATAAGGGTGCAACTGTAATTATTGGCGACTTTAATCTACATATAGATTAGTCAAACCAAATTAGCAATAATACTGTGGAGGAGGAATTCCCAGAGTGCGTACGTGATGGTTTTTTGGATCAATACGTTGAGGAACCAACTGGAGAACTGGCCATCCTTAACTGGGAATTGTGTAATGAGAAAGGATTAGTTAATAATCTTGTTGTGCAGGGTCCCTCGGGGAAGAGCGACCATAACATGATAGAATTCTTCATGAAGATGGAGAGTGAGAGATTGATTCCAAGACGAGAGTCCTGAATCTAAAAAAAGGAAACTATGAAGGTATGAGACGCGAGTTGGCTATGATAGATTGGGGAACGTTACTTAAAGGCTTGACAGTGGATAGGCAACGGCTAGCATTTAAAGAGCGCATGGATGAATTACAACAATTGTTCATTCCTGTCTGCCGCAAAAATAAAGCAGGAAGGGTGGCTCAACCGTGGCTTACAAAATAAATTAGGGATAGTATTAGTTCCAAGGAGGAGAAATATAACATGGCCAGAACAAGCAGCAAACCTGAGGATTGGGAGCAGTTTAGAATTCAGCAAAGGAGGACAAAGGGATTGATTAAGAAGGGGAAAATAGAGTATGAGAGTAAACTTGCAGAGTACATAAAAACTGACTGTAAAAGCTTCCATAGATATGTGAAGAGAAAAAGATTGGTGAAGACAATGTGGGTCCCTTGCAGTATGAAACAGAATGGGGAACAAAGAAATAGCTGACAAATTAAATACATACTTTGGTTCGGTCTTCACAAAGGAGGACACAAATTACCTCCCAGAAATGTTGGGGAACATAGGGTCTAGTAAGAAGGAGGAACTGTATGAAATCAGTATTAGTAGGGAAATTGTGTTAGGGAAACTGATGGGATTGAAGGCGATAAATCCCCAGGGCCTAATAATCTCCATCCCAGAGTACTTAAGGAAGTGTTCCTTGAAATAGTAGATGCATTGTTGGTCATTTTCCAAAATTCTATAGACTCTGGAACAGTTCCAATGGATTGGAGGGTAACTAATGTAACCCCACTATTTAAAAAAGGAGGTAGAGAGAAAACAGGGAATTATGGACCGGTTAGCCTGACATCAGTAGTGGGAAAAATGCTAGAGTTCATTATAAAAGATGTAAGAGCAGAGCACTTGGAAAACAATGACAGGATCGGACAAAGTCAACATGGATTTATGAAAGGAAATCATGCTCAACAAACCTACTGGAACTTTTTTGAGCATGTAACTAGTAGAATAGATAGGGAGAACCAGTGGATGTGCTGTACCTGGACTTTCAGAAGGCTTACGATAAGGTCCCACATAAGAGATTAGCGTGCAAAATTAAAGCATATGGGATTGGGGCTAAGGTACTGAAATGGACAGAGAAATGGTTGGCAGACAGGAAACAAAGAGTAGGAATAAAAGGGTCTTTTTCCGAGTGGCAGGCAGTGACCAGTGGAAGTATCCCAGCTATTCACAATATATATTAATGATATAGATGAGGGAATTAAATGTAATATATCCAAGTTTGCAGCCGACACAAAGCTGGGTGGGAGTGTGAGCTGTGAGGAGGATGCAGAGAAGAGATAGTTGAGGCAAATGTAGAGGTTAAAGCAAGCAAGTCCAGTAGGCAGGCCGGGCAGGAGCAGGACAGGGAGTGTGGAAGGTCTGGTAGGCTAAACTGCATTTACTTTAATGCAAGAAGTCTTACAGGTAAGGCAGATGAACTCAAGAGCATGGATCGGTACATGGAATTGCGATATTATAGCCATTACGGAAACGTGGTTGAGGGATGGGCAGGACTGGAATCTCAATGTTCCGGGGTACCGATCCTTCCAGCGTGACAGAGGTGGAGGTAAGAGAGGAGGGGGAGTTGCACTATTGATTAGGGAGGACATCACGGCAGTACTTAGAGAGGATATCCTGGGGGGAAAGTCCAGTGAGGCCATATGGGTAGAACTTAGAAATAAGGGTAATCACTTTGATGGGATTATACCATAGGCAGAGGGAATTGGAGGAGCATATATGTAGGGAAATCACAGATAGGTGTAGGAATTATAGGGTAGTAACAGTAGGTGATTTTAACTTGCCTAATATTGACTGGGACTGCCTTAGTGCTAAGGGATCAGATGGGGAAGAATTTGTTAAGTGTGTCCAGGATAGTTTTATAAAGCAGCATGTGGATGGCTCTACTAGAGAAGGGGCTACACTCGACATCCTCTTGGGAAATGAGGATGGGCAGGTGGTTGATGTGTCAGTGGGAGAGCACTTTGGGACCAGTGACCATAACTCTATTAGCTTCAAGATAGTTATGGAAAAGGATAGGACTGGTCCTCAGGTTAAAGTCCTAAATTGGGGGAAGGCTAATTTCGCTGGCATCAGAAAGGAACTCTCAAAAGTTGAATGGGAGAGGCTGTATACAGGTAAAAGAACGTCTGGCAAGTGGGAGGCTTTTAAAAGTGAGATAGGAAGAGTTCAGGGCCAACATGTTTCTGTTAGATGGAAGGGCAAGGCTGGCAAGTTTAGGGAACTTTGGTTGATGAGGGATATTGAGGGTCTGGTCAGGACAAAGAAGGAGGCATATGTCAGGTATAGGCAGCTGAGATCACGCGGGTTCCTCGAGAAGTATAGGGGATGTAGGAGTACAGTTAAGAAGGAAATTAGGAGGGCGTAAAGGGGCCATGAGATTTCCCTGGCAGATAAGATAAAGGAGAATGCTAAAAGATTCTATAAGTATATTAAGAGTAAAAGGGTAGCTAGGGAGAGAGGAGGTCCCCTTAAGGATCAGTGTGGTAATCTATGTGTGGAGCTATGGGAAATGGGCAAGGTCACAAATGAATATTTCTCGTCCGTATTTACCGTGGAGAAGGTCATGGAAGCTAGTGAGTTCAAGGGAGGGAACACCTGGAGCATATCAACAATACAAAGGAGGAGTTGTTGGAGGTTTTGAAGCGCATTAAGGTGGATAAATCCCCAGGGCCTAACCAGGTGTAACCTAGGACATTGTGGGAAGCAAGGGAGGAGATTGCTGGGGCCATGGCAGAGATTTTTGTATCATCGTTAGCCATGGGTGAGGTACCAGAAGACTGGTCACTGACCCGAAATGTTAACTCTGCTTCTCTTTCCACAGATGCTGCCAGACCTGCTGAGTGGTTCCAGCATTTTTTGTTTTTATTTCAGATTTCCAGCATCCGCAGTATTTTGCTTTTATTGGAGGATAGCTAATGTTGTGCCATTATTTAACAAGGTTAGCAGGGATAAGTCAGGGAACTACAGGCCGGTGAGCCTTACATCAGTGGTGGGAAAGTTATTGGAAGGGATTCTGACAGACAGGATTTATATGCATCTGGAAAGGCATGGTCTGATTAGGGATAGTCAGCATGGCTTTGTGCATGGGAAATTATGTCTCACGAATTTGATTTGAGTTTTTTGAGGAGGTGACCGAGAGGATTGATGAGGGCAGGGCGATGGACGTTGTCCACATGGAGTTAAGCAAGTCCTTTGACAAGGTCCCGCATGGTAGGCTGGTCCAGAAGGGTTGAACACATGGGTTCCAAGGTGAGCTAGCAAATTGGATACAAAATTGGCTTGGTGATAGGAGGCAGAGGGTGGTAGTGGGGGGTTGTTTTTCAGATTGGAGGCCAGTGACCAGTGGTGTGCCGCAGGGATCGGTGCTGGGCCCTCTGTTCTTTGTCATATATATTAATGACTTGGATGTGAATGTAAAGGGCATGATTAGTAAGTTTGCAGATGACGCCAAAATTGGTGGTATAATGGACAGTGAATAAGGTTGTCTAAGGTTACAACAGGATATAGATCAACTGGGAAAGTGGGCTAGGGATTGGCAAATGGAATTTAACGCAGACAAGTGGGTGGTTGTTGGTCGGCACAGACTCGGTGGGCTGAAGGGCCTGTTTCAGTGCTGTAACTCTCTATGACTCTAAGTGTGAAGTGATGCATTTTGGGAAGTTAAACCAGGGCAGGACATATACAGTGAATGGCAGGGCCCTGGGGAGTGTTGTTGAGCAGAGAGACCATGGGGTGCAAGTAAATAGTTCCCTGAAAGTAGCAACACAGGTAGACAGGGTGGTGAAGAAGACGTATGGCTTGCCTTCATCGGCCGAGGCATTGAGTACAAGAGTTGGGACGTCATGTTACAGTTGTACATAACGTTGGTTAGGCCGCATTTGGAGTACTGTGTGCAGTTCTGGTCGCCATGCTACAGGAAAGATGTGATTAAGCTACAGAGTGTGCAGAAAAGATTCACAAGGATGTTGCCTGGTTTGGAGAGCTTGAGTTATAAAGAGAGATTGGATAGGCTGGGTCTGTTTTCTCTGGAGCGAAGAAGGCTGAGAGGGGACATGATAGAGGGATATAAAATTATGAGAGGCATAGATAGGCTAGATAGCCAGAGTCTGTTTCCCATGGTAGGGGTGACTAAAACTGGAGGGCATAGATTTAAGGTGAGAGGGAGGAGGTTTAAAGGGGATCAAAGGGGTAAATTTTTCACACAAAGAATATTGGTTATCTGGAATGAGCTGCCAGAGGACGTGGTGGAGGCAGGAACCGTAGTAACATTTAACAGGCATCTGGACAGGTACTTGAATGAGAAAGGCATAGAGGGATATGAAATTAATGCAGGCAGGTGGGATTAGTATAGATAGGCATTACGGTTGGCATGGACGCGGTGGGCCGAAGGGCCTGTTTCTATGCTGTATGACTCTTTGACTCTAAGCTCCAGTGTGATTTGGACAGGTTGAATGAGAGGGCAAATACATGGCAGATGCAGTATAATGTGGATAAATATGAGGTTATCCACTTTGGTGGCAAAAACAGAAAGGCAGATTATTATCTGAACGGCGATAGATTGGGAAAGGGGGAGGTGCAACGAGACCTGGGTGTCCTTGTGCACCAGTCGCTGAAAGTAAGCCTGCAGGTGCAGTAGGCAGTGAAGAAGGCAAATGGTATGTTGGCCTTCATAGCGAGAGGATTCGAGTACAGGTGTAAGGATGTCTTGCTGCAATTATACAGGGCCTTGGTGAGATCACATCTGGAATACTGTGTGCAGTTTTGGTCTCCTTATCTAAAGAAGGATGTTCTTGCTATGGAGGAAGTGTCACCGTCTGCAGATGCTTGAGCTGTAGGTTTCAGAACTCGAGCGGCGGGTGAAGTCACCGTTGTGCATCCGGGAGGCAGAGTACTATGTGGATGGCATGTTTCGGGAGGTGGTCACACCGCAGCTTAGGAGAATGCAGGCAGAGAGAGAATGGGTGACAGCCAGGCAGTCTAAGAGAACCAGGCAGGCAGTGCAGGAGTCCCCTCAGTCTATCTTGCTTGCTAATCGGTTTTCCATTCTGGATACTGGTGAAAGCGATGGTTCCTCGAGGGAGTGCAGCCAGAGCAAAGTCTGTGGAAACACGGGTGGCTCAGCTGCACAGGAGGGGAAGAAGAAGAGTGGAAGAGCAATAGTGATGCGGGATTCGATAGCCAGGGGATCAGACAAGCATTTCTGTGGCAGCAATTGTGACTCCAGGGTGGGGTGTTGCCTTGCTGGTGCCAGGGTCAAGGATGTCACGGAGGAGCTGCAGGACATCCTTCTGGGGAGAGTGAACAGCCAGAGGTCATGGTCCAAATTGGTACCAATGACATAGGTAGGAAGAGTAGTAGGTAGGATGAGGTCCTGAAAGGAGATTTTAGGGAGTTAGGAAGGAAATGAAAAAGCAGTACCTCCAAAGCAGTAATCTCAGGATTACTCCCAGTGCCACGTGCTAGTAGGCATAGGGATAGGAGGATTGACCGATTGAACACATGGCTGGAGAATTGGTGTAGGAGGGAGGGCATCAGATTTCTGAGGCACTGGGACCTGTTCTGAGGCAGGTGGAACCTGTAGAAGATAGACGGGCTATACTGTAACAGGACCGGAACTAATATCCTCACAAGGGGATTTGCTAGTGCTATTGGGGAGGGTTTAAACTAGCTTGTCAGGGGGATGGTAACCTGAGGCGTAGCTCAAATTGCAAAGAAGTAAAGCTGATAACAGAAGGTAGAAAAGTAGCAAGTGAAATTAGAAGGCAGGCAAAACAAATGCGAGCATCAACTAGGCTTAGAATGCAGAATAATGTCAAGAATACAAGGTTAAGGGCACTCTACCAGAATGCATGCAGCATTTGCAACAAGGTAGATGATTTAAAGGCACAAATAGAGATAAATGGGTATGATCTAATTGCCATAAAGGATTGCTACAGGGTGACCAAGACTGGGAACTGAATATTCAAGGATATTCGACATTTAGGAAAGGACAGGCAAAAAGGAACAGGAGGTGGTGTTGCGCTGATAATAAGGGATGGGATCAGTACATTGGTAAAGGAAGCTGTCAGATCGGAAGAACATAATATGGAATCTGTTTGGGTGGAGCTAAGAGATGGCAAGGGGCAGTAGACATTGGTAGGAGTTGTTTATGGGCCACCAAACAGTAGTGGTAGTGTGGGGCATAGAGAAGCATGTGGCATGTGCAATACAGTAATCTCGGGTAAACCTAATGAGCACTAATGCTGTGGAGAACGAGTTTCTGAAGTATGTTAGGGATGGTTTTCTCCAGAAGTATGTTGAGGAATCAACTGGAGAACAGGTTATTTTTGATCTAGTATTATGTAATGAGAATGGGCTAATTAGTAATCTTGTTGTCAAAGAACCTTTAGGGATGAGTGACCATAATATGATAAAATTTTACATTATGTTTGAAAGTGAGGTAGTTCAATCTGAAGCCAGGGTGCTAAATTTGAACAAAGGAAATTATGAGGGGGCAAATTGGCTGAGGTAGATTGGGAAAATGCATTAAAAGGTATGATAGTACAGAGGCAATGGACAGTCTTTAAAGATAAAATAAAATAATAAAATATATTACACAGTTTATAGAAACTATACATTCCTTCAAGGCACAAAAACCTCAAATATAAAGGCAATCAGGGATAACAAAGGAAGTTAAGGATTGTATAAGATTAAAAGAAAAGGCCCATAAAGTTGCCAGAAATAATAGTCAACCTGAGGATTGGGAGGATTTTAGAATACAGCAAAGGAAGACGAAGAAACTGATAAAGAAAGGGAGAATAGAATATGAATGTTCCTTTCCTTTTTGACCTCCTTGTCTCAAGAGGCAATGGGTAAGTGCCTAGAGGTGGTCAGTGGCTTGTGAAGCAGTGCCTGGAGTGGCTATAAAGGCCGGTTTTAGAGTGACAGACTCTTCTAGATGCGCTGCAGGTGAAGTTGGTTGTCGGGGCTGTTACACAGTTGGTTCTCTCCTTACACTTCTGTCTCTTTTCCTGCCAACTGCTGAGTTTTCTTCGACTTGCCTCTCTTCAGCCCCGCCTTCACTGCTGTCCGCCAGCTCTGGCGTTCGCTGGCAACTGGCTCCCATGACTTGTGGTCAATGTCGCAGGACTTTGTCGCATTTGCAAACGTCTTCAAAGCGGATACATGGACGGCCGGTGGGTTTGATACCAATGATGAGCTCGCTGTACAATATGTCCTTGGGGATCCTGCCATCTTTCATGCGGCTCACATGGCCAAGACATCTCAAGCGACGCTGGCTCAGTAGGGTGTACATGCTGGGGATGTTGGCTGCATCCAGGACTTGTGCGTTGGAGATCCAGTCCTGCCACCTGATGCCAAGGATTCTCTGGAGACAGCGAAGATGGAGGGGCAACATGATAGAGGTTTACAAAGTTATGAGCGGCATGGACAGAGTGGATAGTCAGAAGCTTTTTCCCAGGGTGGAAGAGTCAGTTACTAGGGGACATAGGTTTAAGGTGCAAGGGGCATAGTTTAGAGGGGATGTGCGAGGCAACTTTTTTACACAGAGGGTGGTGAGTGCCTGGAACTTTCTGCCAGGGGAGGTGGTGGAAGCAGATACGATAGCGACGTTTAAGAGACATCTTGACAAATACATGAATAGGAAGGGAATAGAGGGATATTGGCCCCGGAAGTGCAGAAGGTTTTAGTTTTGGCAGGCATCAAGATCAGCGCAGGCTTGGAGGGCCGAATGGCCTTTCCTGTGCTGTACTGTTCTTTGAATTGAGACGTCGCTCTTGGCTGACATACGTTGTCCAGGCCTCGCTGCCATAGAGCAAGGTACTGAGGACACAGGCCTGATACACTCGGACTTTTGTGTTCCGTGTCAGTGTGCCATTTTCCCACACCCTCTTGGTCAGTATGGATATAGCAGCAGACGCCTTTCCCATGCGCTTGTTGATTTCTACATCGAAAGACAGGTTACTGGTGATGGTTGAGCCTAGGTAGGTGAACTCTTGAAGCACTTCCAGAGCGTGGTCACCGATATTGATGGATGGAGCATTTCTGACGTCTTGTCCCATGATGTTCGCTTTCTTGAAACTGATGGTTAAGTCAAATTTGTTGCAGACACTCTTCCGTGTGGGATGTTAATGCAGCATCGTCAGCAAAGAGGAGTTGCCTGATGAGGACTTTCTGTACTTTGGTCTTTGCTTTAAAACAGGCAAGGTTGAACAATCTGCCATCCAATCTTGCGTGGTGGAAAATTCCTTCTTCTTAAGCACATGAGAGAGCAGCAGTGAGAAGAAGATCCCAAACAGTGTAGGTGCGAGAACACAGCCCTGTTTCCCACCACTCAGGATGGGAAAGGGGTCTGATGAGGCATCGTTATGCTGAATTGTGTCTTTCATATTGAAATAGGTGATGATACTTAATAGCTTTGGTCGACATCCGATCTTTGCTAGCAGTCTGAAGAGACCTCATAGAGTCAAAGAGTCGTACAGCATAGAAACAGGCCCTTCGGCCCGCCGCCTCCATGCCGACCATAATGCCTATCTATACTAATCCCACCTGCCCGCATTAATTCCATATCCCTCTATGCCTTGCTCATTCAAGTACCTGTCCAGATGCTTCTTAAATGTTGCTACTGTTCCTGCCTCCACCACCTCCTCAGGCAGCTCATTCCAGATACCCACTATTCTTTGTGTGAAAAATTTACCCTTTTGATCTCCTTTAAACCTCCTCCCTCTCACCTTAAATCTATGCCCTCTAGTTTTAGTCACCCTTACCATGGGAAACAGACTCTGGCTATCTACCCTATCTATGCCTCCCATAATTTTATATACCTCTATCATGTCCCCTCTCAGCCCCCTTCGCTACAGGGAAAACAGACCCAGCCTATCCAATCTCTCTTTATAACGCAAGCCCTTCAAACCAGGCAACATCCTTGTGAATCTTTTCTGCACCCTCTCTAGCTTAGTCTGCTGACGAGGTCAAAGGCTTTGGTGAGATCTATGAAAGCAACGTAGAGGGGCATCTGTTGTTCGCGGCATTTCTCCTGTAGCTGGCGAAGGAAGAACAGCATGTCAATAGTGGATTTCTCTGCTCGCAAGCCGCACTGTGCCACAGGATAGACACACTCAGCCAGCTTCTGGAGTCTGTTTAAAACAACTCGAGTGAAGGCTTTCCCCACTGTGCGGAGCAGGGACATTCCACAGTAGTTGTTGCAGTCACCGCGGTCACCCTTGTTCTGATAGAGGGTGATGATATTGGCATCGCGCATGTCCTGTGGTACTGCTCCCTCGTCCCAGCACAGGCAAAGCAGTTCATGGAGTGCTGAGAGTATAGCAGGCTTGGCACTCCTGATTATTTCAGGGGTAATGTCGTCCTTTCCAAGGGCTTTTCCGCTGGCTAGAAAATCGATGGCATTACTGAGCTCCGAATTTCTTGGCTGTTCGTCCAGCTCATCCATGACTGGCAGAGACTGGACTGCATTGAGGGCGGTATCAGTGACATCATTTTCCCTGGAGTACAGTTCTAGGTAGTGCTCCACCCAGCAGTCCATTTGCTTGCGTTGGTCAGTGATCGTTTACCCAGATTTAGACTTGGGGAGGGGGGGAGGTGGAGGGGCGATCTTCTCGACGGTTGGCCCAAAAGCTCTCTTTATGCCGTCATACATTCCTCTGATATTTCCGGTGTCGGAAGCCAGCTGAATACGACTGCATAGGTGCTGCCAGTAGTCGTTTGCACAGCGCCTGGCTGTTCTTTGTGCGGTGTTTCTGGTGGCTTTAAGTGCTAAGGATGTTAACTCGCTGGGGGTTTTCTTGTAGTTAAGCAGTGCTTTGGGCTTCGCAGCTATGACTGGTTACATCTCTTGAAAGTGAGATTGCAACCAGTCTGCATTCTGCTTCTCACATTTGCCAAAGGTGGTCACTGCTGAGTCGTAGATGGTGTCTCTGATGTGGGCCCACTTAGTCTCAGCATCCCCGGTAGCAGTGTTTTAAAGGACTTTATTAAGCGAATTGAGAAACTTTTGTAACAGCTGTGGGTAAAAAGATCTAGTGGTGTTAATGCGCGGGCAGCCATTCTGCTTGGAGTGAAGTAACTTCTTTGGTTTGACTCGAATGTAAGCTAGCAAAAAATATAAAAACGGACTGTAAAAGCTTTTACAGGTACGTAAAAAGGAATCGTTTGGCTAAGACATATGTGGGTCCATTACAGGCAGAATCAGGAGAATTTAAAATGGGGAATAGAGAAATGGCAGAGAAGCTAAATGATTACTTTGTGTCTGTCTTCACTGAGGAGGATACAAGAAATCTCCCTGAATTAGAGATCCAAGGGATTGGGGGAATGAGGAATCGAAGGAAATTAGTATTAGTAAGAAGGTTGTATTGGAGAAATGAATGGGGCTGAAGATTGATAAGTCCCAGGACCTGATATTTTACATCCAAGAGTGTTGAAAGAGGTAGCTATGGAGATAGTGGATGCATTGATGATCATCTTCCAAAATTCTGTAGATTCTGCAGCGGTTCCTGCAGATTGGAAGGTCACAAATGTCACCCCACTACTTAAGAAAAGAGGGAGAGAGAAAACAGGGAATTACAGACTTGTTAGCCTTACATCAGTTGTTGGAAAAGTGCTAGAATCTATTCTAAGGCATGTGATAAACATAAGAACATAAGAACTAGGAGCAGGAGTAGGCAAATCAGCCCCTCGAGCCTGCTACGCCATTCAGTAAGATCATGGCTGATCTCATCTCAGCCTCAACTCCACTTTCCTGCCCGTTCTCCATAACCCTTCAACCCATTACTAATTAAAAATCTGTCTATAAATGGACACTTGGAAAATAATGATGTGACTGGGCACAGTCAACATGAATTTATGAATGGGAAATCATGTTTGATGAACCTGTTGGAGTTTTTTGAGGATTTACTAACAGAATTGAAAAAGGGGAGTTGGTGGATGTGGTATACTTGGGTTTTCAGAAGGCTTTTGATAAAGTCCCCCACAGGAGGTTGGTTAGCAAAATTAAAGCACATGGGATAGGAGGTAATATATTGGCATGGATTAAGGATTGGTTAACAGGCAGAAAGCAGAAAGTACAAATAAACGGGTCATTCTCATGTTTGCAGACTAGTGGGATACCACAGGGATCAGTGCTTGTGCCCCAGCTGTTCACAATATCTATCAATGATCTGGATGTGGGGACCAAATGTAGTACTTCCAAGTTCACGGGGGACACAAAATTAGGTGAGAATGTGTGTTGTGAGAAAAATGCAAAGCGGCTTCAAGGGGATTTGGAAAATCTTAGTGAGTACGAACGTGGCAGATGGACTATAATGTGAAAAAATGTGAGGTTATCCACTTTGGCAGGAGGAATAGATGTGCAGAGTATTTCTTAAATGGTAAGTGATTCGAAAGTGTCGATGTACAAAGGGACTTGGGTGCCCTTGTCAATAAGTCATTGAAAGTTAACAGGCAGGTGCAGCAAGCAATTAGGAACGCTAAGGGTATGTTATTGCAAGAGGATTTGAGTACAGGAATAGTGAAGTCTTGCTTCAATACTCGGTTAGACCGCACTTGGTGTACTGTGTGCAGTTTTAGTCCCCTTGCCTTAGGAAGGATATTATTGGCATAGAGGGAGTGCAACGAAGGTTCACCAGATTAGTTCCTGGGATGGCAGGACTGTCCTATGAAGAGAAATTGGAGAAACTGGGCCTGTATTCTCTAGAGTTTCAAAGAATGAGAGGTGATCTCATTGAAACCTACAAAATACTTAAAGGGATAGACAGGGTTGATGCAAATAAGATGTTTCCCCTGGTGGGGAAGTCTAGAACCAGGGGACACAATTTCAAAATAAGGCGGAAGCCACTTAGGACAAAGATAAGGAGAAATTTCTTTATTCAGAGGGTTGTGAATCTTTGGAATTCTCTACCCCAGAGGGTTGTGGAATCTCAGACATTGAGTATGTTTAAAGCAGAGATTGACAGATTTCTAAATACAAATGAGATAAGGGGATATGATGATAGTGTGGGAAAAAGGCATTGAAGTAGATGATCGGCCACAATCCTGTTAGATGGCAGGACAGGCTCGATGGGCTGAATGGCCTACTCCTGATCCTATGTTGCTATGTTCCTCCCTCCTGTGCCCATCTGCTCACCACTCCATCCTGCCATTTTCTCCCACTCCCAACTGTTCACCGCTCACTTCTCGCCTCGCTGCTTCCCCCCTTCACCGCTTGCACACCACTTGTTCCCCTCCCCTGCCACTCTTCCAGGTAGGGAGCGAGCGGCAGGATCGAGCGGCGAGCAGGCAGGCATGGGAGGGAGCAGTGAAGGCAAGTGGTGATCACGGGAGTGAGCGGGAAACTAAATGCAGCGATTGAGGCAACGATCACAGAAGGGAGCAGGGAAGAGAAGCGATGACTGAGGTGGCAATCGCGCAAGGGAGTGGGGAAGAGAAGCGGCGATGACTGGTGCGAGCAGGAAACTGAATGCGGCGATTGAGGTAGCAATCACAGGAGGTAGCGGGGAAGAGAAGTAGCAATCGCGGAGGGAGTGGGGAAGAGAAGCAGCGGTTGAGGCAGCGATTGCGGGATGGAGCAACATACTGTTGGGCCGAGGGATTGGGGGTAGCGATCACGGCTATTGAGTGGTGAGGGGGTTTGGGTTCAATTCGCTTTTTTGTATATGATTGAGCAGCGCCATCTTTATTACTGGCAATTGCCTGAGAGTTCGTTGACAGTGACACTTCAGTCAATGAGACTGTATTTGAGCATGTGCCAGTACTGCACCATCTAGTGGTTGCTTAGTCAGCAAACACAGTCTTAAATAATATTCTGCTTCTGTATTCTTACAACCAAAGTGGACAACTTCACATTTTCCCACATTATACTTTATCTGTCAAAATTTTGCCTACTCAGTTCACCTATCCATATTCCTTTGCAGATTCTTTGTGTCCTCCTCACAATTTACTTTCCTACATATCTTTGTGTCGTAAGCAAATTTGGCTACAATACACTCAGTCCCTTCATCCAAGTCATTCATATAGATGGTAAATAGATGAGGCCCCAGCACTGAACCCTAGTTACAGTTTGCCATCCTGAAAATGACCCACTTATCCTGACTCTCTGCTTCCTATTAGTTAGTGAATCCTCCATCCATGCTAATCTATTACTCCCGACACCATGAGCGTTTATCTTGTGCAGTAATATTTTAAGTGGGATCTTATCAAATGCCTTTTAAAAATCCAAATGCACTACATCCACTGGTTCCCCTTTATCCACTCTGCTTGTTAAATCCCTCAAAGAACTCGAATAAATTTGTCAAACACAATTTCCCTTTCATAAAACATGTTGGCTCTGCTTGATTGTATTATGATTTTCTAAATGTCATGCTACTAGAATCAGAGAAAGTTTAAGGCACAGAAAGAGGCCACTTGGCCCATCATGTCTGTGCCAGCCGAGAAACGATCCACCCATTCTAATCCCACCTTCCAGCATTTGGTCCGTAGCCCTCAGCTTAAGGCACTTGAAGTGCATATCCAGACTCCTTTTGAATGAGTTGAGGGTCTGTGCCTAAACTACCCTTTCAGGCAGTGAGTTCCAGACCCCCCACCACCCTCTGGGTGAAAAAGTCTTTCCTCATCTTCCCTTTAATTTTTCTACCAATCACTTTAAATCTATGCCCCCTTGTCACTGACCTCTCTGCTAAAGGTGAATAGACCCTTCACCTCCACTCTATCCAGGCCCCTCACAATTTTGTACATTTCAATCAGCCTTCTCTTCCAAGGAGAACAACCCCAGCTTATCCAATCTTTCCTCATAGCTGCATTTTTTCAGTCTTAGCAACATTCTTGTAAATCTCCTCTGTACCTGCTCTAGTGCAATTACATCCTTTCTGTAATGAGGTAAACAGCTGCACACAGTTGTGGCCTGACCAATGAGTTATACAGTTCCAGCATAACCTCCCTGCTCTTATATTCTATACCTTGGCTACTAAAGTAAAGGATTCCATATGCCTTCTTAACCACCTTATTGACCTGTCCTGCTACCTTCAGCGATCTGTGGACATTCACTCCAAGACCCCTCACTTCCTCTACACTTCTCAGTATTTTCCCATTAATCGTGTATTCCTTTGCCTTGTTTGACCTCCTCAAATGCATCACTTCACACTTCTCCAAGTTGAATTCCATTTGCCACTTTTCTGCCCATCTGACCAGTCCATCAATATCTTCCTGGAGCCTACAGCTATCCTCCTCGCTATCTACCACATGGCCAATCTCTGTGTTGTCTGCAAACTTCCTGATCATGCCCCATACGTTTATGTCCAAATCGTTAATATATACCACAAAAAGCAGGGGACCCAGTACTCAGCCCTGCGGAACGCCATTGGAAACAGCCCTCCAGTCGTTAAAGCAGCTGTCAACAATTACTCTTTGTTTCCTGCCACTGAGCCAATTTTGTATCCACCTTGCTGCATTTCCCTGATTGCCCTGGATCCCATAGGATATTTTTTAATCAGTCTCCCACGTGGGACCTTGTCAAAAGCCTTGCTAAAATCTACGTAGACCACATCAACTGCACCACCCTCAACTATCTTCTTTGTTACTTCTTCAAAAAATTCGATCAAGTTGGTCAAAGAAGATCTTCCCTTAAAAAATCCATGCTGACCTGTGATTAACCTGTGCCTTTCTAAGTGACCGTTTATCCTGTCTTTCAGTACAGATTTCAATAATTTGCCCACTACTGATGTTAGACTGACTGGCCTGTAATTATTCTGTCTATCCTTCGCTACCTTTTTAAACAGAGATACAACGTTAGCAATTCTCCAATCCTCTGGCACCACAACTGTAGCCAGTGCGGATGGGAAAATGATGGTCAGACCTTCTGCTATTTCCTCTCTTGCTTCTTTCAACAGCCTAGGATACATTTCATCTGGCCCTGGTGATTTATCAACTTTTACGGATGCTAATCCCATTAATACTTCCTCTCTCTCTGTTTATCACATCCAATACTTCACACCCTTCTTCCTTAACTACAATATCTGCGTTGTCCCCCTCTTCCGCTCCTACACATAGGTTACCTTTTCAGTCTTTTATGGGCCCTACTCTTTCCTTAGTTATCCTCTTACTCTTAATGCATTGATAAAACATATTTGGGTTCAGCTTGATTTTGTTTGCCAATATTCTTTCCTGCCCTCTCTTTGCTTTCCTAATTTCCTTTTTGATTTCACCCCTCCACTTTCTATACTCCTCTCAGCTTTCTGTAGCATTAAGTTCTCGGTGTCGGGCATAAGCTTTCCTTTTCTGCCTTATCTTACCCTGTAGGCTCCTTGACATCCATGGGGCTCTAGATATGGCCGTCTCACCCTTTTTCTTTGTGGGAACATGTTTACTCTGAACGCCTTGCATCTCCCCTTTGAATGCCTCCCACTGTTCTGACACTGTAGCTTCACGTAGCTGTTTCCAGTCCACTTTCGCTAAATCACTTCTCAGTTTAGTAAAATAGGCCTTGCCCCAATTGAGAACCTTAACTCCTGTTTTATCTCTGCCATGTTCCATAATTATGTTAAAACTGACTGAATTATGATCACTACCAGCAAAATGCTCTCCCACTGCCACCCCTTCCACCTGCCCATCTTCATTTCCTAAAACTAAGTCTAAAACTGCACCCTCTCTTGTTGGACTTGCTACATACTGGGCAAAAAAGTTCTCCTGAATGCACCTCAAGAATTCTGCTCTCTCAATTTCTTTTGCACTAAAACTATCCCAGTTAATATTTTTCTTTTTCTTTGGCCTCCTTGTCTCGAGAGACAATGGGTATGTGCCTGGAGGTGGTCAGTGGATTGTGAAGCAGCGCCTGGAGTGGCTATAAAGGCCAAAATAAGGCCAAAAGGCCCAGTTAATATTGGGGTAGTTAAAATCCCCTGCTATTACTGTCCTATTGTTCTTGCCCTTCTCAGAGATTTGCCTACATATCTGCTCTTCTATCTCCCTCTGACTGTTTGGGGGTCTATAGTACACTCTCAACAGTGGATTGCCCCTTTTTTGTTCTTCAGCTCAATCCATATGGCCTCATTTGATGAACCTTCCAACATATCATCCCTCCTCACAGTTGTAATAGTTTCCTTGACCAAAATTGCCACTTCCCCTTCTTTCTTATCCCCCTCCCTATTGCATCTGAAAATCCTGTAACCAGGAATGTTGAGCTGCCATTCCTGTCCCTCATGTTTCTGTAATAGCTATGATATCATACTGCCACGTGTCTATCTGTGCCCTCAGCTCACCTGCTTTATTTACTATACTTCTTGCATTGAAATAGATACCCTTGAGCACTGCCAAACTCTTTGTTTCATTTCCCAACCCTCATTTCCTCTGTCTTCCAGACTCATCCATTAATTTTTCGCCTTTCATTTTAATTTCTGATTTTGTTCCAACTGAGTCTACCCTCAGATCCTCATCCCCCTGCCAAACTAGTTTAAATCCTCACCAACAGCACTAACAAAACGTCCCGCAATGAATTCAGTCCCGGCTCTGTTCAGGTGCAACCCGTCTGGCCTGTAGAGGTCCCAATGTCCCAGGAATCTGCAGCACTCCCTCCTGCACCATCTTTCCAGTCATACAGTCTTATCCTTCTATTTCTATACTCACTTGCGCGTGGCACTGGGAGTAATCCTGGATTACTGGATTACATGGACTGCAGCGGTTCAAGAAGGCAGCTCACCATCACTTTCTCAAGGGCAATTAGGGATGGGCAATAAATGATGGCCTAGCCACTGACCCCACATCCCATGAATGAATTTTTTAAAAATCCAGAGATTACTACTTTTGAGGTCCTGCTTGTTAATTTCTTACCTAGCTCCCTAAATTCTGACTGTAAGACCACATCGCTCTTTCTACCTATGTCGTTGGTTCCAATGTGGACCACGACTGCTGGCTGTTCACCCTCTCCCTTCAAGATGCTCTGCAGCCGCTCAGCGACATCCTTGACCCTGGCACCAGGGAGGCAACACACCTTCCTGCATTCACGTCTGTGGCCACAACCTGTCTGTTCCCCTGACTGTTGAATCACCTATCACTATGGCTCTTCCAGTCTTCCCTGTACCCCCCTCCCCCAACCCCATGCAGCTGAGCCACCCGTGGTGCCATGGTATGGCTCTGCCTGCACTCTCGAAGTGAAGCATCACTTTCCTCCATAGTCAGAACTGAATACCTGCTGGAGGTACTACTTCCATAAGAATGGATTCCAGCATTTTCCCAATGACAGATGTTAGGCTAACTGGCCTTTAGGGTCCTGCTTTCTGTCTCCCTCCTTTCTTGAATAGAGAGGAGGAATTTTATCCCAGCAGCAGGGGGTCTCAATGTCCGGAGAAATTGATGCCGAGATCCCTGCATCGCCACTTCTGTGGAAGACCCACCGAATTTAGTGCCAATCAGGCACTTAAGTGGACAGCAGCGGGCCTTCCACGGGATCAAGGACCCTGCCTTCGGAGGTCGCACCCTTGCAGAGCTGCCAGCCAATTAGAGAAGGCGGCTGCTGCAGGTGCACCCACTGGAGGCCGAAGAGCATATTGCCCATCCCTAATTGCCCTTGAGAAAGTAGGCCTCAGAGGTCAGGACGGGAGGGATCTTGTGAGGTGCAGATTGCAGGGAGGGTGGTCGGCAGCAAGGCATGGGGGTGGCTGTCAGCATGCCGCCCCCCACACCCACCCCCTCCCCCCACTTCCCGATGCCAGTTCCCTTATTCAGGCACTAAGTGCCTTTTAAACAGCGCCCCCACCCCCAACCACCCGCACCGAAGCCAGGAAGCAGTCCGCACGGTTTTTTGTGCCGTGCTTCCAATGCAAAAACAGGGCAGGCCGCCACACTGCTAATTGCGGCTGCGGCAGGGAGAGGTCCTTGATTGGGGGTTAATTGCCCAGTTAAGGGCCTCAATTGGCAGCAGGAAGGCACCCGCCACCATGATACCTGATTTTATGCTGCTGCAGCAAGGGAGAGCATAAAATTCCCCTCAAGGTGTTATCTTTGTGTTTCTCCCATCTGCTGGGACCTTTTCAGAACCTAGGGAATTTTGGAAGATGACAACCAATGCATCTCTGGGATGCTGGCCATAAGGTCCAGGGGACTTGTCAGCCTTTAGTCTCATTAGTTTTCCTGCTACCTTTTTTCTAGTGATATTGATTTTTTTTTTTCTTTCCGTGAAGACAGATACAAAGTTCTCTTCATTTCGTTCTTTCCCATTACTCATTCCTCAGCCTCATCGTCTAAGGGACCAATATTTACTTTAGATACTCCCTTTTCTTTTTATTGTGATGGAGTCCACGGTCTGTTGGACCAGTGGGGGAGCTTCTGCGAGCTGTTGTCTGAACAGATGACTTGTCAAATATTCTGTTAGGTGCATTGGTCCTGACTTCAAAGCTTATTTTTGTCTGAGACAGACCCTAAATGAAAGGGAATTTAAAACTGAAACAGAAACTGACACAGAAACTAAAACATTGGGTTTCTGGGGTAACAGCAACTGTTTGGAACCAGATAAAAGGACACAGAGCCATCCAATCTCAGATAATGGAGGAGTGGTATTCTGCCCTTGTGAAGAAACTGAAGTAAAAAGAGAAAGGTCACAGACAAAGAACAAAGAACAGTACAGCACAGGAACAGGCCATTCGGCCCTCCAAGCCTGCGCCAATCTTGATGCCTGCCTAAACTAAAACTTTCTGCACTTCCAGGGTCCGTATCCCTCTATTCCCATCCTATTCATGTATTTGTCAAGATGTCTCTTAAACGTCGCTATCGTACCTACTTCCACCACCTCCCCCGGCAGCCAGTTCCAGTCACTCACCACCCTCTGTGTAAAGAACTTGCCTCGCACATCCCCTCTAAACTTTGCCCCTCGCACCTTAAACCTATGTCCCCGAGTAACTGACTCTTCCACCCTGGGAAAAAGCTTCTGACTATCCACTCTGTCCATGCCACTCATAACTTTGTAAACCTCTATCATGTCGCCCCTCCACCTCCGTCGTTCCAGTGAAAACAATCCGAGTTTATCCAACCTCTCCTCATAGATAATACCCTCCAGACCAGGTAACATCCTGGTAAACTTCTTCTGTACCCTCTCCAAAGCGTCCACATCCTTCTGGTAGTGTGGCAACCAGAATTGCACGCAATATTCCAAGAGTGGCCTTACTAAGGTTCTGTACAGCTGCAGACCTGGAACATTATCTCTGTTTCTTTCTCCACAGATGCTGACAGACCTGCTGAGTATTTCCAGCACTTTCCGTTTTCATTTCAGATTTCCAGCATCCGTAGTATTTTGCTTTTATTGATGTAAGTGGAGGCTGGATCCTGGAGCTAGCTATAGGCAAATATGAGTTGCTGCAGTTGTTTCTGTTATTAAAGTAACCAATTAACCAGATCCGGCCCTACAGTGCATAGGGTTGTCACTGATGGGCTTGGATAAAGGTATCACTGGTGGATTCACACCATCAAGACTGTCATGAGCAGAGCTGAAGAGGTTTGGGAGACGTGTGCCGTTTTTGCTGAAGACTGTACATGTGGAGCTTAGGTTGAAGGGGAACTATTGTTGGATAAGAACCAGTGGCTGCAGCTTAGAAGACAGGAGCTGCAGGAAGTTCAGAGCTTTGTAGAATTTTGTGGATGTAATTGGTTCCAGATGTGCTGAGTGGATTGTCCAGTATATCCATGAGATCTATCTTTATTGCATCTGATAGTTAATGTGTAATTTGTAATATATATATGGACACTTAAGTACGGAAAGTCCTCATCGGGGAACTCCTCTTTGCTGACGATGCTGCATTAACATCTCACACTGAAGGGTGTCTGCAGAGTCTCATCGACAGGTTTGCGGCTGCCTGCAACGAATTTGGCGTAACCATCAGCCTCAAGAAAACGAACATCATGGGACAGGACGTCAGAAATGCTCCATCCATCAATATCGGTGACCACGCTCTGGAAGTGCTTCAAGAGTTCACCTACCTAGGCTTAACTATCACCAGTAATCGGTCTTTCGATGCAGAAATCAACAAGCACATGGGAAAGGCTTCCACTGCTATGTCCAGACTGGCCAAGAGAGTGTGGGAAAATGGCGCACTGACACGGAACACAAAAGTCTGAGTGTATCAAGCCTGTGTCCTCAGTACCTTGCTCTACGGTAGCGAGGCCTGGACAACGTATGTCAGCCAAGAGCGTGTCTCAATTCATTCCATCTTCGCTACCTCCAGAGAATCCTTGGCATCAGGCAGCAGGACCGTATCTCCAACACAGAAGTCCTCGAGGCGGCCAACATCCCCAGCATATACACCCTACTGAGCCAGCGGCGCTTGAGATGGCTTGGCCATGTGAGCTGCATGGAAGATGGCAGGATCCCCAAGGACACATTGTACAGCGAGCTCGCCACTGTTATCAGATCCACTGGCCATCCATGTCTCTGCTTTAAAGGCATCTGCAAACGCGACATGTAGTCCTGTGACATTGATCACAAGTCGTGGGAGTCAGTTGCCAGCGTTCGCCAGAGCTGGCGGACAGCCATAAAGGCGGGGCTAAAGTGTGGCGAGTCGAAGAGACTTAGCAGTTGGCAGGAAATAAGACAGAGGCGCAAGGGAAGAGCCAACTGTGTAACAGCCCCGAAAATCAAATTTTTCTGCAGCACCTGTGGAAGCGTCTGTCACTCTGGAACTGGCCTTACAGCCACTCCAGGCGCTGCTTCACAAACCACTGACCACCTCCAGGCGCTTACCCATTGTCTCTCGAGACAAGGAGGCCAAAGAAGAAGAATATATTGACAGTGACCTGTCTGTTAATTCATGTTTACTTTGTGTTGATTTTTGTTTGATTGTTAGAGTAAAAGTTATAAAACTGAAATCTTGTCTTTTTTTTATTGGGATCGTTCATGGAATTGGATTTGTTGATCTCCATAGGGATTGTAAAATTATATTCTTGTAGAAGCTCTTACTTTTATATTCATTGCTAGTTTACTCTCATATTATAATTTCTCCCTCTTCATTTTTTTTTTATTCCTTTCCTACTTTCTAAAATTTTCCCAATGTTCTGGCCTACCACTAAACTTCACTGCATTGTATGCCTTTTCTTTCAATTTGATAGCATCCTTAACTTCATTAGTTAGCCACAGATGGTGCATCCTTCTGGTAGAGTCTTTCTTTCTCAATGTTATATTATTTTTGTTGAGAGTTATGAAATATCTCCACCCAAACTGATTCTACATCTTGAACATCCAAGGCAAGGTTATTTGTCACTGCTATACTGATCTCACCCTTTATTAAACAAGCTACCCCACCTCCTTTTCCTTTTTTCCTATCCTTCCAAAATGCCAAATATCCTTGAATATTCAGTTCCCAGCTTTGGTCACTCTGCAACCAGTCTCTGTAATGGCTATCATATCATACATATTTATTTTAATTTGTGCTATCAATTCATCCATCTTGTTACCAATGCTGTGTGCATTCAGATTGACAGCCAATTCTGTCTTTTTACCATTTTCCCTAGTCTGGCCCGATTTGCGGGAACACTCTTATGTTTATATGCTCTGTCCCTTCCTGGCACACTCTGGTTATCATTACCCTTATCACTACCCTGCCTTGTACTTTCTCATAACTTTCTAAATCTCCCCTCATCCGACTGTTAAAAGCTCTCTCTATAGCCCTAAGTCATCTGATTCGTCAGGACTCAGGTGCCAGCGTGGTTCAAGTGAAGACCAACCCAATGGTATAACTCCCTCTTTCCCCAGTACTGGTGCCAGTCCCCCATGAATCAGAACTTATTTCTCCTACACCACTCTGTGAGCCATGCATTTAACTCTGATTTTATTTACCCTATGCCAATTTGTTCCAGCGATTATTAGTTTTATGGTCTGCTTTTTAATTTAGCCCCTAGGTGCTCCTTTAACAGAATCTCTTTCATCGTCCTACCTATGTCGTTGGTACCTCCATGGACCATGACAACTGGATCCTTCCCCTCCCACTCCAAGTTCCTCTCTGGCCCTGAGGAGAGGTCCTTAACTCTGGCACCAGGCAGTAACACAGCCTTTGGGACTCATAGTCTTGGCTTCAGAGAACAGTATCTATCCCCCTAACTATACTGTCCCGGACTGCTGCATTCCTTTTTTCTCCCCCCACTGGCTCCCTGTACCACAGTGCTGTGGTCAGTTTGCTCATCCTCCCTGCAGCCCCTGCTCTCAACCACATAGGCTGCAAGAACCTCAAACCTGCTAGGCAAATGCAAGGGGTGAGACTCCTCCAGTGCTACCTTCTGGATCACCTCATTCATAGTCACACTCTCCTGTCCCTGACCACAGACAAAATCTGAAGGCCTGGAAGAGCAGTACTGGCTGTTGCAGGAGAGAGGGAAATGAGGGCAAGACGATATCCATTGCCTGGCAGATGCAGGACATCACTCCTCTTCTGTACCTCCTACACCGGGACCTCTAGTGCTGCAACCAAGAACCTGTTCCTCTTCTCCCTTGGTTCTTTAGCCATTCAATGTGCCACTGTGTTCCAGCCAGCACACTTCAAACCTTCAGTGGGAGTGGATGTCTGGAGCCCTCATATATTGCTCCATGAGAATTGTGTCCAATCAGCACCTGAGTGCTAAAGCTGCAGGTGTCTAGTTTAGCATCTCCAGGCAAATTCAAATTATGGCAATCAGCAATTAGTACCAAAATTGTGTGCTAAATCCAGACTGTCAAACTGGCATGTCTTGTTACAATGTCCATCTTAGAGCCTGTTTCCACACTTTGGCCAAAAGAAGCCCCACCATCTTTGGTGGACCTTCAGCTGCAGAAGGTCAGGAACAGAAGCGGAGTCTCTGCTCTCTCTCAAATTATTACCTCCATTTCAAACTTTCCCAATGTTGTAAATTTCAAGCTGATTTATTCACGTTGTCCATGGTATCCCTGCAACTGACAAGTGTGTTCCTTTGCTCAAATACTCCACAGGAACTGGTGTTATAATTGCTTTTTTCCAATTGACTCAGCACTTAAACTTATGCATTTTGGGTTGGTGATTGGTGGCAGCGATATACTTCACCATCACTAACCTCTACGGCACAAGCGCAAATTGTAAGGCCGATAATTTGTTCCCTACTAACAAGCCAGGATAGCATTGTTGATCAATCAAGAAAATTGTTCTCTGCATTCCTTGCAGGGAATGGGATGAGGAACAGCAAAAACAGGAAGTGAGAAAAAGGTGGACATCAGGCTTTCAGCAGGGGCACCATGGCCGAGTGATTAACCACTACAATGCATCCAATTCAAGGTCAGGTGGTTGAATGGATATCAGGCAAGGTCAGGCTGACAAATTCAGAAAGACCAGGTCAGATATAGAAAACCAGTTGATGCATAGAGAATGAGTGGATCAGTTCTGTTATTTAGAAGCAGAGAGATGAGAAGAACCTGGGTTTAGGCTGAATTGATGCAGGTTGGGGCCTGAAATTGCAGAAGAAAAATAATCTTTAAAATATGAAAAAAAAATTATAAAATAGAAATCTAAAAATTCTCCTCTGTATAAAAATCAATGTCGAGTTACTTCCAGATGAATTAGTTACAAATCAGCCACAAAAATATTATTTCAACAATTAGAGGCAATAATAGAGAAAACAATAATATTAGTTATGGATGTTTTTATGTCACTCGTTAAATGGAATGAAGGTAACAGTACTTCAAAATGGGGAAACTGAATTTAAGAAGTTAAAGGAAGCAGCACAGCAAGCATACCAGTTCCAATTTCACATTCAATATTTAATGGGTGGTCGATGTTGTTGGGAGACCTTCCGAGGTCTATGCCTAGGCATACTTGATCACCTGAGTGCAATTAATATCAGAAAATTAGGCAGAACAGAGCACCTTTAAAGGAAAACTGGGGTTTTGATTATAAGCACAAACCTGCATCTGCCCAATGTTGACGAGTGTCTGGGTTTAGCTGTGATGTCCTCTCCCTATCCTAATCAAATAGTCTGCTGAATTGTCTATACTCACATGAAGCCTAGTAGTTTGCAGTAAGTTATCAAAAGGACAGTTCCTACCATACCATACCCAACATGAATTAGCATCTTCTGAAGAGGAGGGAAGAAAATTGGAAAATTAAGAAAATCAAAAGTTTGTGCAGAAATAGCAAGGGCACATGTCAAAATGGGATCCGAATGAAGGGCCTAAAAAGAGGCAAGCAAATTGTCTCAATGGCCTATTCTCATTCTTTCCATAAGTCCTTATAAATATTGATTAGAGAATTGTTTCACAATATAATTTAGACACCTACAAAATCTAGTTCAGTTCCATTAATGGCATCACTCGAGTTATCTTTAAGTTCCTGTTCCAATTAAGCTGCGATACAATAAACTGAAATGTCCCTATTACTGACTTTCTGTTGTTTTTCATTATAGATGAGAGATAGGGAGACACAGAGATCAATGAGACAGGCATAAAAGAAAACAGAAGCATTGCATAGGCTTCAAAGGAGGACAAGGATAATGTGACTAGACATCCTCATGCCCTGACAACCTGTTTTAGGATTGCTGAACATCTTTGTTTTTCATCTCTCTCTCTTTTCTCTTCAAGAATGTTGACGGTTATGTGGCTGCCACATTTGCTTAGCAAGCAAATGCCAATCAGTGCTTGTACTGGATATCTATCTGTCTTTCTAGCTATATTATCTATTATCATGTTTCCAGCACAGTTCTAGTAAATCTAAAACTTGCTGTTATGCTACATCCATCATTTTAAACTTAATACTTCCAGTTCTATTTCTTATTCTTACCCATAATTCACATATATTACCCGCTTGACTTACTCTAGGTCTGGTCCTCCCAACTACCATTGTGGGTTTAAGCTATCAATGGCCTGTAAAGATTAGGCTTTTTGCCTCACATGAACTCCTTCTGCTCTGCACTGCCTGATAACCTTTATCCTGCTACCTTGTTCCACTGACCACTATGTGCTTCACTTTATACTCCCAACTTTATACCTGACACTATAAGTGCCCTCTTCCAACTCGATAATCAATTCTTTTTTTAAATTCATTCATGGAAAGTGGGACAATTTATTGTCCATCTCTAATTGCCTTTGAAAAGGTGGTGGTGAGCCACTGCCTTGAGCTTCTGCAGCCCATGTGCTGCAGATACACACCGTTAGGGAGGGAGTTCCAGGATTTTGACCTAATTCTTGGTTGTTTAAAGCAAATAGTTAGCTCACACTATTTGATACAGCATAGGTGTACTGACTGCTAAATAAATGAGCTAGACCCAGTTCAACGCTGGGAAACCTGCTTTCAAAATTATTTAAAACTTCTGTCAGTCTGTTGCATCCCTTATCAACAAAATTGCTGCCATGCCCTAGCCCAAATCTGCAAGGATTTCAGACCCCCATAAGAAACCCAGACCACTGCCCTCCCCCATGCTGCCAGCCACAAAATCATCCCACACGATCAGATGCCCCTCTGTCAGTGCCTCCACAAACCAAGACACCTCCTCCTATTCTCAGATCCCAAACTCCCTTTACCAATGCTTATATGTAATGGCCCGGATTTTCATGGTCAGCGGTGAAGCAACAGCACTCACCAATAACCTCGAAAGTCTGCCCACAAAGATCGAACGATTCTTGTAGCACGGATTTCTTCTTTCCTGATGTCAGTTTGAATCTGGCACCAAGTCAAGGAGATCTCCAGCAACAGTGATGTCATCAAGCAAGGTAAAGTGCCCATCACACTGAAGTATTCTCAGTGTGCCATAGTCCTCACTACCCTTCTGTATGGCGTCGTGTCATGGGTCCTATATCGCTGCCATGTACGCCTTCTAGAGTACTTCCATCAGCGCTGCCTCTGCAGCATCCTCAAGATCCGCTGGCAGGACCGCATCACAAAACATTGAAGTCCTGGAAACAGCCAACATCACCAGCAGCAAGGACATCCTCCTGCAAAGACAACTGTGTTGGGCGAGTCACATTGCCCAGATGGACAACAGTCGCCTGCCCAAGATCGTATTGTATGGATAAAAGGAACAGAGGGACCCCACACAAATGTTTCAAGGACTCCCTGAAGAAACCCCTCTGTGTGCCACATTGACCATCGCCAGTGTGAAGCACAGGCCATAGATCGTGATGCCTGGAGATGCTACATAGGGAATGCTACAGACACCTTTGCGACTGAGTGAAGAACCAGCATGGAAGAGAAGAATAGATCCAGTTGCCCCCAGCAATGACTACACCTTCACTTGTACCCGCTGTGGGAGAATCTGCTGGTCACGGATAGGCCTGACTAGCCACCAGCAGGCCTGTAACTGATGACTGCAACCTTCCCAAAATCTTAGTCCGCAAAGAAATGCCAAGAGATTCTCACAGACAGCAAGTAAAATGCACTAATTTTTTCACTTTTAATTAAAATTTTACAGACGCGAAATAAATGATTAGGATTAAGGTAGAAGCTGAGATAGGAACTTCAAAACAATATAACAATGGAGAAATGTGATTATTGTACAATTATAAAATTAGCTGTCAGGCCCAAAGAAGCTGTGCAGCAGGAATTATGAACCACAATAGGGCTCCCGTGTCCTCACCTTATACCCCACCAGCCTCCACATTCAATGGACCATCCTCCACTACTTCCGCTAACTCCACTGTGATGCCACCACCAAACATGTCTTTCCCTCCACTCCCCACTCGACATCCCGAAAGGACCGTTCCCTCCATGACACCCTGGTCCACTCCTCCAACATGCCAAATGCCATTTTACGTTGGCCGACGGCAGGCGAGATCAAGGTGCCGCTTGCCGTCTGCTTAGCATCAATTAAGAGCCAATTGAGGTCGTTAATAAACTAATTGACAGCTATTTTACATCGGCTGTCAAATTTGACGGCAGTAAAACGAGTCGAAGTGGGTGTTGGGAACCCGGCAGCTTTAAGAGCAACAGGCAATGTCTCTAAGAAGGAGTTGGAGGTACTTTTATTTGGTTCATTGTTCGTTGATATTTCTTTGCATGACTTTTAAGTTTGGGGTTGTTTCTGCTGGTTCAGCAGGGGTCATCTGAGTGCAAGTCACTCCTGGTCAGGCCACAGCAGTATTGACTTATTGGGTGAAGGGGAGGGGGTTGGGTGCCTGTCCTTACAGCAGGCTGGTAATACTTGTGCTAATTACATCTCTGGAACACTGCATCAATGGGAATTGTCCACTCTGGAGGCTCATCTAATGAGGAGGACAAGGAGGACAACCAGCCAGGGGAACCAGCAACCTGCCAGCCCAGTGCAGCCTCGTAATGGGAAAGGGGGAGAAGGTGACAGAGTGCCCCGGTGCAACCACCTGTCAGAGTCAAGCCTACCCAGCAGACAGGGTCTACCGCCCACGTCTAAGCTTTCTACAAATGTCAGAGCGCCAGTCCTGAAGAAGACTGTGCCCGTCACAAGAGACTGTCACACCTATGTGTGAGATGCTGGCAGCAGAGGTCGCTTCTAACTGTGTGGGTGCCCAGCCAATGTCGGTTGCACTGAAGCTAACAGTTGCACTAAACTTCTATGCATCAGGCTCATTCCGGGCTCCATCAGGAGACATGTGCGGAGTCTCCCAATTATCAGCACATCACCACATTAAGTGGGTGACTGATGCCATATTCAGGCAGACCAATCAGTTCATCAAGTTCAAGATGGATGCCGCCAGTCCGGCCGAGAGAGCCAGAGGCTTCAGTGCCATTGCTGGGTTCCCCATGGTCCAAGGCGTAATTGACTGCACTCATGGCCATTAGAGCACCTACAGGTCAGTCAGGGGCCTTCATTAATCGAAAGGGATTTCACTCAATGAATATTCAAAACATCTGTGACCACCGTAAGGGTATATTGCAGGTGTGTACTCATTATCCTGGAAGCAGTCACGATGCATTCATTGTCCGGAACTCCCAGGTGCCAACACTATTCAGCCCTTCTGAATGCCTGCAAAGATGGATACTTGGCGACAGGGGTTATCTGCTGAAGACATGGCTGATGACAATGGTGAGGAACCCAAGGAATGAGGCTGAGAAACATCAAAATAAGAGACATGCGACCACCAGAGTGACCATAGAACAGGCGACAGGTCTTCTCAAAATTAGATTTAGGTTTTTTGATTGCTCAGGTGGTACCCTCCAGTACTCGCCAGCAAGGGTATCTAGAATTATTGTCATCTGCCACGCCTTACATAACCTGAGAATGGAGAGGGGAGAGGCCCTGGAGGATGATCTAGTTCAGCGCAAGACATCCTCAGACAAAGATGGTGATACGGATGAGTAAGAGGGGCTGCAGCCACCTGAACGGCGGGGGGAGGGAGCTGGAGGTTTGGGGGAGTTAAGTGCAAGGGAGACAAAAACAAGAAATGCTGGAATCACTCAGCAGGTCTGGCAGCATCTGTGGAAAGAGAAGCAGAGTTAACGTTTCGGGTCAGTGACCCTTCTTCGTTCCGAAAATCCCTCTTGAGGCTCAATTGGTCCTCTTTGCTGACCTCAGAGAGATGAGCAGCATCTAATTGTTACCTGAGTATCAGAGACAGATCTCTAATGCTCCAATGCTCCATGGGGCCCACTCTCTCTGTGAGGTTAAGCATAGCCTCCAGGATCGGGCCCTCCAACACAGCCACCAATCTGTCAGTGGAGGAAGCCTGGTGGGCAGATGAAAGGGACTGTGCGGTCCTCATGGCCTGGATGGAGATCTCCAAAGTATAAGCCATAGCACGCAATGTCTCTCGTAACTCCACCAGATCTCCACGCACCGCACGCTGCACCTGCAGTATCTCCCGCCGAATGGATGTCAGCAGAGGCTCATCATCAGCTTGTGGCTCTGCACTGGCCTGGCCTCCCACAGTCCTCCAAGTGTCAGAGGCATCGGCCAGTACTGCCTCTGGCAGCTGGTCCGGCACTTGTGTGGTGCTGACACCAGATTATGACCACGAATCCGCGGAGACACGCATGCCAACCGAGGTGAATGTCTCTGAGCTGGCGCTGGGTGTGGGGAGAGGATGTGACGCTACATCCTCTGAGGTCTACTCCTCCTCAGAGCTGCTGCGTTTCACCTGCAGGGAAAATCAGAATGATCAGTTGTGATCAGCACTCCTGACTGGAGGATATGTCATAGACTGCAGTGTGGGCACATGTGTGTGATTTTAGTTTGTGAGCACCCTTCATTGCCTGAAACAATCGCCACCTCGCCTTCCTCCACTCCCGCTCCTTGACCACACACTGGGGAACTCACCCCTTGGGCTGAGTGCTGCATCTCAAACCAATGACAGTGAAGAGCATAGATGGAACACCTCTGGACCACTGTGCGTCACAGATGTGCCCATTATATGGCCCAAGGCATGGCTGCAGTCAATCACTGAACATAGATGGCTTCGACCTTGCAGCATCAGCACCCATTGACATTCACGTGTCAGTTAAAAGCTGCGATGACTGCGGAATGCCCCTTACACTGGCAGAGCGCAGAAGGTCACTGACCTGCTTGCGGCACTGGAGCCATGTCCTCCTAATTACTCCACGGCTGCTGACCTCCTCCGCTACCTCCAGCCACGCCTTCTTCTGACCTGGGTAGGCCTCCTCCATCTGTCTGATGGGAAGAGGATCCCCCCGTCTTCCTCATCCGGCTGGAGGAAGACATGCAAGGAGTCCTCTGAGATCCGTGGGGCCATGGGGCTGCTTCTCCCTTCCATTGTCACCAGCGGGTTCTGGTGGGCTTCTGTTTTATTTCAAATTGTTGGATTGGTGGGCACTTTAATCCTTCCTCCAGTCCTTTCACCCTCAGGCTGCTGTTTTACCTTTGGCGATATGCTGTTGCTGCTACAAACAAGATTTTTGCTGTAGGTAAGCCTCTCAGAGCCACAGAGGTTGCTGAAAGCCCTTTTAAATAGCTTTCAGCAACCTCTTCTGGCTCTAGCCCCGACCACACGCTCCCTTTTCATACAGAAATATGCCGTGGAGCCGTTAATTGGCTGCTTCACGCGTGGAGCGGGTACAAGCTCTGCACCCGCTTCTGCCTCCCTGAACTTGGAACCGCCGACAGCTGCAAAATTCCGACTGTTAACTCTGTTTCTCTCTCTCCACAGATACTGCCAAACCTGCTGAGTATTTCCAGCACTTTTTTGTTTTTATTCCAACATACTGCACTGTGGAACAGCAATACATTGCATTGCTGGACTGCAAATGAAGGTAGAAATATCTAAATATCAAGTCCAATGTTATATGGATTTCATGGGCACATTAACCCTTTGAGAATTATAGTAACACCCACTATAATAAAATAATATGCAAGGGGTTGCACTGCTTCAGATGTTTATTCCTGTGCCACCTTTCTGGAAACAGGAGAGACAAAATGCAATCTTACAGTGATTTATAATTTGACTTAAAATGCAATCATGTGAAAGAATGTGCGCTTCACTGTATATGGTTAAAGGATGCATAAAATAATATCCTACAAATCTGCTCTAGATGTTTATGAAATCTAATTTTCTTTTCATTTTTCCATTAAAAAAATTATCTGAGACATGACGAGCTCTAAAAGGATCAAAATATTTACTTTAATTTAGAAATCTTGTTGGTCTACTGAACAGTCATGGATGAAAGCCTGTAAATTTTCAAAAGGCAGTCACCAAATGATTACTGCACAATAATTTAAATACTGGTAGCAAATTATTGAATCATAGACTGCAACACTACAGGGGGAAATTTATACTGTCCTGTGTGGTGGGTTTCGAGACAGAGAGAGCATAGAATCGTGTGGGATGATGGCAGGGAGAAACAGTGAAAATAGGAGCAGGAGTAGGCCATTCGGCCCTTCGAGCCTGCACCACCATTCAATACGATAATGGCTGATCGTCCAAACTCAGTACCCTGTTCCCGCTTTCTCCCCGTATCCCTTGATCCCATTATCCCTAAAAACTATATCTAACTCGTTCTTGAATATATTTAATGATTTGGCCTCAACTACTTTCTGTGGTAGAGAATTCCACAGGTTCACCGCAGGGTGAAGAAATCCCTCCTCACCTCAGTCCTCAATGGCTTACGCTTTATCCTTAGACTGTGACCCCTGGTTCTGGACTCCCCCGACATTGGGAACATCCTTCCTGCATCTAGTCTGTCAGGTCCTGTTGGAATTTTGTAGGTTTCTATGAGATCCCCTCTCATTCTTCTGAACACTCGCAAATACAAGCCTAATCGACCCACTCTCTCTTCACACGTCAGTCCTGCCATCCCAGGAATCAGTCTGGTGAACCTTCGCTGCATTCCCTCCATAGCAAGAACATCCTTCCTCAGATAAGGAAACCAAAACTGCACACAATATTCCAGATGTGGTCTCACCAAGGCCTTGTATAATTGCAGCAAGACATCCTTGCTCCTGTACTCGAATCCTCTCTCTATGAAGGCCAACATACCATTTGCCTGCTTAACTGCTTGCTGCACCTGCATGCTTACTTTCAGCAACTGATGCACAAGGACACTCAGGTCTCGCTGCACCGCCCCATTTCCCAATCCATTGCCGTTCAGATAATAAACTGCCTTTCTGTTTTTGCCACCAAAGTGGATAACCTCACATTTATCCACATTATACTGCATCTGCCATGTATTTGCCCACTCACTCAACCTGTCCAATTCACACTGGAGCTTCTCTGCATCCTCCTCACAGCTCACACTCCCACCCAGCTTTGTGTCGTCAGCAAACTTGGATATATTACATTTAATTCCCTCATCTATATCATTAATATATATTGTGAATAGTTGGGGTCCTAGCACCGATCCCTGCGGTACCCCACTAGTCACTGCTTGCCACTTCGAAAAAGACCCGTTTATTCCTACTCTTTGCTTCCTGCCTGCCATCCAGTTCTCTATCCGTGTCAGTACCTTACCCCCAATCCCATGCGCTTTAATTTTGCACGCTAATCTCTTACGTGGGACCTTATCGTAAAACTTCTGAAAGTCCAAATACACCACATCCACTGGTTCTCCCTTATCTATTCTACTAGTTACATGCTCAAAAAATTCCAGTAAATTTGTTAAGCATGATTTCTCTTTTTTAAATCCATGTTGACTTTGTCCAATCATGTCATTGTTTTCCAAGTGTTCTGCTATTACATCTTTGATAATGGACTCTAGCATTTTCCCCACTACCTTGTTTTTTAAATAGTGGGGTTACATTAGCTACCCTCCAATTTGTAGGAATTGTTCCAGAGTCTATAGAATCTTGGAAGATGATCCCCAATGCATCTACTGTTTCTCGGGTCACTTCCTTAAGTACTCTGGGATGTCGATTATCAGGTCCTGGGGATTTATCGGCCTTCAATCCCATCAATTTCCCCAACACCTTTTCCCTCCTAATACTGATTTCATACAGTTCCTCCTTCTCACTAGACCCTACGTTCCCCAACATTTCTGGGAGGTAATTTGTTTCCTCCTTTGTGAGGACCGAACCAAAGTATGTATTTAATTGGTCTGCCATTTCTTTGTTCCCCATTATCAATTCCCCCGTTTCTTACTGCAAGGAACACACATTGTCTTCACCAGTCTTTTCTCTTCATATATCTACAGAAGCTTTTCCAGTCAGTTTTTATGTACTCTGCAAGTTTACTCTCATACTCTATTTTCCCCTTCTTAATCAATCCCTTTATTTATTTTATTTTATTTATTTAGAGATACAGCACTGAAACAGGCTCTTCGACCCACCGAGTCTGCGCCGACCATCAACCACCAATTTATACTAATCCTACATTAATCCCATATTCCCTACCACATCCCTACAATTTTCCTACTACCTACCTACACTAGGGGCAATTTACAATGGCCAATTTACCTATCAATCTGCAAGTCTTTGGCTGTGGGAGGAAACCGGAGCACCCGGCGGAAACCCATGCGGTCACAGGGAGAACTTGCAAACTCCACACAGGCAGTACCCAGAACCGAACCCGGGTCGCTGGAGCTGTGAGGCTGCGGTGCTAACCACTGCGCCACTGTGCTGCCACTTTGCCCTCCTTTGCTGAATTCTAAACTGCTATCAATCCTCAGGTTTGCTGCTAGTTCTGGCCATTTTATATTTCTCCTCCTTGGATCTAATACTATCCCTTATTTATTTTGTAAGCCACGGTTGAGCCACACTTCCTGTTTTATTTATGCGTCAGACAGGAATGAACAATTGTTGTAATTCATCCATGCACTCTTTAAATGCTAGCCATTGCCTATCCACTGTCAACCCTTTAAGTAACCGTTCCCCAATCTATCGTAGTCAACTCGCGCCTCATACCTTCATAGTTTCCTTTATATTAGATCCAGGACCCTAGTCTCGGAATCAACTCTCTCACTTTCCATCTTAACGAAGAATTCTTTCATGTTAATGTCGCTCTGCCCCAAGGGACCCCGTACAACAAGATTGTTAATTAATCCTTTATCATTTACACAATACCCAGTCTAGGATTGCCTGTTCTCTAGTTGGTTCCTCAACGTATTGGTCCAAAAAAACCATCACGTATGCATTCCAGGAATTCCTCCTCTACAGTATTATTGCTAATTTGGATTGCCCAATCTATATGTAGATTAAAATCACCCAGAATTACAGTTGCACCCTGAGTGCATGCATCTCTAATTTCTTGTTTAAAGCCATCGTCTACATCACCACTGCTGTTTGGGGGTCTATATACAACCACCACCAACGTTTTCTGCCCCTTGGTGTTTCTTAGCTCCACCCTTACAGATTGCACATCAGGATTCTCTGAGCTAATATCCTTCCTTACTATTGTATTGATTTCCTCTTTTACTAACAACGCTGCTCCACCTCTTTTCCTTTTTTGCCTGTCCTTTCTAAATATTGAATACTCCTGGATGTTTAGTTCCCATCCTTCGTCACCCTGCAGCCATGTCTATGTAATCACAACTATATCATATCCATTTACATCTATTTGCGCGGTTAATTCACCTAACTTATTGCGAATACTCCGCGCATTGCGACACAATACCTTTAGGCTTGTCTTTTTAACATTCTCAGTCATCTTAGCATTATTTCCCACTATGACCCTATTTGTTTCTTGCTCTTGATTTCTATGTCTTCCACTTTTGCTTTTTAGTTTCCTGTCTTTCATTTCTATCCTTGTTTTCTCCTCAGTCTCCCCACTCAGGTTCCCATCCCCCTGCCATTCCAGTTTAAACCCTCCCCAACAGCACTAGCAAACGCCCTCGCGAGGACATCGGTTCCGGTCCTGCCTGGGTGTAACCTGTCCCACCTGTACAGGTCCCACCTTCCCCAGAACCGGTTCCCATGACCCAGGAATCTAAATCCCTCCCTCCTGCACCATTTCTCCAGCCACACATTCATCTGGTCTATTCTCCCGTTCCTATACTCACTAACACGTGGCACAGGAAGTAATCCTGTGATTACTACCTTTGAGGTCCTGCTTTTTAATTTAGCTCCTAACTCCTTAAATTCATCTTGCAGGACCTCATCCCTTTTTCTACCTATGTCATTGGTACCAAAATGTACCACGCACTTGGCTGTTGCTGCTTTCCCCTGGGAGGCCATCCCCCCCAACAAAGTGGTATATCTGTTTGAGAGGGCGATGGCCACAGAGGACTCCTGCACTACCTGCCTGCGCCTACTACTCCACTTCCCTGGGGTTTCCTGGCACCATCCCACCTCTGCCAAAATTTAGTCCTGAGAGGGAAGGTCTGTGAATGGCCTTCCCACCCCGCTGCCAACTGAGGCCCTTAACTGGGCAATTAACCTCAATAAAGGGCCTTTTCCTGCTGCAGCCGCATTTATCTGTGCAGCGGGTGCCCCTGTCACCACACGAGAAGCACAGCAGAAAAGCCGTGTGGGCTGCTTCCTGGTTACGCTGGGGAGGGGGAGGTTCTCTTGTTAAAAGGCACTCAGTGCCTGAACGAGGGACCTGGTATCGGGAAGGGGGCTCCTGCTGAGAGACCCCCCCCACCCTTGCTAGCAATCCCCCCCTCCCCACTCCACCGCAACCTCCACCCCATGACCCCTCCCACCCTGACCTACTTGTGGCCTGGGTTCAACAAAGCTCCTGGGCCTCCAGCAGGTGCTCCTCCAGGAGACGCCACTGCCTCTGTGGTGGCGCTGTGGCTGCCAGCTCTCCGACAGGGTCCTTGGTCCCGTGGAAGACCCTCCACTGTCTGCTTATTTGCCTGTTTGGCACTAGATTCGGGAGGCCTTCCAGAAAAGAGGCGACGCAGGGATCTTGGCTTCGCTTTTAACTAAGATAAGAAAGGTCTACAGTTTATTTTCATAAATAGTAAGTAGTTTTTTTAGGGAGTTCAGTAGTAATGAGGACCAGGGAAGAGGGGCCCCAGAGTAATTGATATTGATGGATATTAAGCATCTTCCAAAAGGTTTAATTTAAAGGGTTCAGTCATGGCAGGAGAGCTCAGAGCCGTGATGTGCTCCTCGTGCTCTATGTAGGAAGCCGGGAACATTTCCAGTGCCCAGGACCAGCATGTGTGCAGGAAGTATCTCCAGCTGCAGCTCCTGGAAGCCCGAGTTTCAGAACTGGCTGGGGACACTGGAGCATCCAAGAGGCGGAGAGTATTGTGGATACCGCATATAGAGAGGTGGTCACACCGCAGGCTCAGACTCCACAGGCAGGAAGGGAATGGGTGACCACCAGGCAAAGCAAGAGGACTAGGCAGGCAGTGCCGGAATCTCCTGTGGCTATTCCCCTGCAAAACAGATATACTGCTTTGGATACTGTTGGGGGGAATGGCCTCTCAGGGGAAAGCAGCAGCAGCCCAACAAGGGGAATAGACAGGCGTTTCTGTGGCTACAAACGAGACTCCAGGATGGTATGTTGCCTCCCTGGTGCTCGGGTCAAGGATGTCTCAAAGCGGTTACAGGACATTCTGAAGGGGGAGGGTGAACAGCCAGTGGTCATGGTACACATTGGTACAAACAATGTAGGTAAAAAAAAGATGAGGTCCTTAAAGCAGTATATGGGGAGTTAGGAAGTAAGTTGAAAAGTAGGACCTCAAAGGTAGTGATCTCAGAATTACTATCAGTGCCACGTGCTAGTCCGACTAGAAATAGCAGGATATATCGGATGAATACGTAGCTGAAGAGATGGTGTGAGGGGGAGGATTTTAGATTCCTGGTACATTGGGACCAGTTCTGGGGGAGGTGGGACCAGTACAAACTGGATGGGTGATATCTGGGCTGGACTGGGACTGATGTCCTTGGGGGAGTATTTGCTGGAGTTTTTGCGAAGACTTCAAACTAAAATGGCAGGGGGATGGGAACCTTTGCAAGGAGTCGGAAGGGGGGATCAAATTCAAGAACAAATGTCAGTAAGGAGAATAAGAAAAATGATAGACAGAGAGATCAAGGGCCAGATTCAAACAGGGCCACAGTGAAAAATAGTGGGAAGGGGACAAGTAATGTTAAAAAGACAAGCCTTAAGGCTTTGTGCCTTAACGCGTGGAGCATTCGCAATAAAGTGGATTAATTAATCGCACAAATATATGTAAACGGGTAGGATATAGTCGGGATTACGGAGACTTGGCTGCAGGGTGACCAGGCATGGGAAATGAACATCCAGGGGTAGTCAGTATTTAGGAAGGACAGACAAAAAGTAAAATGCAGTGGAGTTGCATGGCTGGTTAAAGAGGAAATTAACACAATGGTGAGGAAGGATATTAGCTCTGACGATGTGGAATCTGTATGGGTAGAGCTGAGAAACACTAAGGGGCAAAAAAGGTTAGTGGGGGTTGTATATAGACCCCCAAACTGTAGTGGTGATGTTGGGAATGGTATTAAACAGGAAATTAGAGATGCATGCGATAAAGGAACATCCGTAATTATGGGTGACTTTCATCTGCATATAGATTGGGCAAATCAAATTAGTCACAATACCGTAGAGGAGGAATTCATGGATGGTTTTCTGGACCAATATGTTGAGCACAGGCCATCCTAGACTGGGTATTGTGTAATGAGAGAGGAATAATTGACAATATACTTGTGCGAGATCCATTGTGGATGAGCGACCATAATATGATAGAATTCCTCATCAAGATGGAGAGTGACGTTGTTGATTCTGAGACTAGAGTCCAGAATCTTAATGAAGGAAACTATGAAGGTATTAGGTGCGAATTGGCCATGATGGATTGGAAAACGTTACTTAAAGGGATGACGGTGGATAGGCAATGGCAAACATTCAAAGAGCACATGGATGAACTGCAACAATTGTTTATTTCTGTCTGGCGCAAAAGTAAAACAGGAAAGGTAGCCAAACCATGGCTAAGAAGGGAAATTGGAGATAGCATTATATCCAAGGAAGAGGCATACAAATTCGCCAGAAAAAACAACAGACCTGAGGATTGGGAGCAGTTTAGAATTCAGCAAAGGAGGACCAAGGGATTGATTAAGAAGGAGAAAATAGAGTGAGAGTAAGCTTGCGGGGAACATAAAAACTGACTGTAAAAGTTGCTATCGGCATGTGAACAGAAAAAGATTGGTGAAGACAAATGTAGGTCCCTTACAGTCAGAAACAGGGGAATTTATTTTGGGAAACAAAGAAATGGCTGAGCAACTAAATGCATTCTTTGGTTCTGTCTCCACGAAGGAGGACACTAATATCATACCAGAAATGTTGGGGAGCACAGGGTTTGTGAGAGGGAGGAACTGAAGCTAATCAGTATTAGTAGAGAAATGGTATTAGGGAAATTGATGGGATTGAAGGCCGATAAATCCCCAGGGCCTGATAATCTACATCCCAGAGTACTAAAGGAAGTGGCCCTAGAAATAGTGGATGCTCTGGGAGATCATCTTCCAAGATTCTATAGACTCTGGAACAATTCCTACAAATTGGAGGGTAGCTAATGTCACCCCACTATTTAAAAAGAGAGGTAGAGAGAAAACAGGGAATTATAGACCAGTCAGCCTGATGTGGGTTCCGGGGAAAATTCTAGAGTCCATTATCAAAGATTTTATAGCAGAGCACTTAGAGAACAGTGGTAGAATCAGACAGAGTCAGCATGAATTTACACAAAGGAAATCATGCTTGACAAATCTACTAGAATTCTTTAAGGATGTAACTAGTAGAGTTGATGAGGGGGAGCCAGTGGATGTGGTTTATTTGGACTTTCAGAAGGCTTTCGACAAAGTCCCACATAAGAGATTAGCGTGTAAAATTAAAGCACATGTGATTGGGGGTAGTGTATTGGGATGGATAGAAAATTGGTTGGCAGACAGGAAACAAAGAGTAGGGATAAATGGGTCTTTTTCCGAATGGCAGGCAGTGACGAGTGGGATACCGCAGGGATCAGTGCTAGGACCCCAGCTATTCACAATATATATTAATGATTTAGATGAGGGAACTAAATCTAATATCTCCAAATTTGCAGAGGACACAAAACTGGGCGGGAGGGTGAGTGGTGAGGAGGATACAGTGAGGTTTCAGGGTGATTTGGACAATTTGAGAGAATGGGCAAATGCATGGCAGATGCAGTATAATGTGGATAAATGTGAGGTTATCCACTTTGGTAGCAAAAACAGGAAGACAGATTATTATCTGAACGGCTATAAACTGAGAGAGGGGAATATGCAAACGAGAACTGGGTGTTCTCATACACCAGTCGCTGAAGGTAAGCTTGCAGGTACAACAGGCGGTAAAAAGAGCAAATGGTATGTTGGCCTTCATAGCAAGAGGATTCAAGTACAGGAACAGGGATGTCTTGCTGCAATTATACAGAGTGAGGCCACACCCAGAATATTGTGTGCAGTTTTGGTCTCCTTATCTGAGGAAGGATGTTCTTGCTATAGAGGGACTGCAGCGAAGGTTTACAAGACTGATTCCTGGAATGGCGGGACTGAGGTATGAGGGAGAGATTGAGTTGGTTAGGATTATATTTGCTGGAGTTCAGAAGAGTGAGGGGGGATCTCATAGAAACCTATAAAATTCTAACACGACTTGACAGGGTAGATACAGGAAGGATGTTCCCGATGGTGGGGGAGTCCAGAATC